>NC_092529.1:28401115-28758967 GCF_037038585.1 Patagioenas fasciata
CCAAAGCCAATGCACTGCCAAACCCTGGACCCCCAGATACTGCACCCCAGAACCCTGCACGTTGAAATCCTGCACCCCCAAACCCTGCAGCCCAGAACCCTGTACCCGATATCCTGCCGCCCCACAACTTGCACCCCCAAACTTGCAACCCCAAATACTGCACCCCAAATCCTGCATCTTGAAACCCTGCACCCCTAAATCCTTCCTCCCAAGCCATGATTCCCCAAAACCTGTAATACCAAATCCTGCACCCCTAAATTCAGCCCTACCATACTTTGCACCCCTGTAATTCAGCCCTACCATACTTTGCACCCCTAAACCCTGAAATCTTACACCCCCTGATCCTGCCCTCCCAAATCCTGAGCCCTGCACCCCCAAAGCCTGCATTCCCAAACGCAGCAACCCCAGGTCCTGAACACCCAAACACTGCACCCCCAAATTAGGCAGCCCCAAACCCAGCACCCCAAAATCCTCCATTCACAAACTCTGCATCCCCCAAACCTGGACCCCCACATGTGCACCCCCAAAACCATGCCCCCCTGAAACGCTGCACTTCAAAACCCTGCACCCCTAAATCCTTCCCCCAAAACCCTGCCCCCCCAAACCCTACACCCCAAGGTCCTTCCCCCACCTCCTGGAACCCCAAACCCTGCACCCCAAAGAATTCCCTCCCAAACCTTGCACCTCAAAGGCCTGGAAACCCAAGCCCTTCAACCCCATCCCTGCAACACCAAATCCTGTACCCCAAACCCAGCACCCCAGAATCCTGCACCCCAAATCCTGCCCTACCAAACCTTTCACTGCAAACCCCTGCACCCCAAGATTGTGCTGCCCTAAACACTGAACCCCCAAATCCTGCAGCCCCAGATCCTTGCCTCCCAAAACTCTGCACCCCCACATCCTGCACCCCAAATCTCTCACCCCCAAATCCTCCCCCCACCACCCTGCAGCCTCAAATCCTTCACCCCCAGTCCCTGCACCCCAAAACTCCACACCTCCAAATCTTGAACCCTGAAACCCCGCACCCCCAAATCCTGTGCCCCAGTCCTATGCACCCCACACTCTGCAACCTTAAATTTCCCCCCAAGCCCCTGCACCCCAAACGCTGCACTCTGAGACCTGACTTCTAAACCCTGCACCCCCAAACAGTGCACCCCCAAATCCTGCACCCCTAATCCTCCACCCTTTTAACACTGCACCCCCAAAACCTGAACCACCAAATCTTTCACCCCCAAAACCTCCCTCCTCCAAACCCTGCCCTTCAAAATGCTGCACCCCCAAATCCTTCTCCCCAACACCCTGCACCCCCAGATCCTGACCCCAAAACCCTGCACCCCAAATCCTGTACCCCAAAGCCCTGCACTCTCAAATCATACATGCCCAGAACGTGCACCCTAAACTGTGCACCCCAAAATCCTAAACCCCTTAACCCTGCACCCCCAAATCCTCCAGACCCATGTGCCGAACCCAGCACCCCAAAATCTGCCCCCCAAAACCTACATCCCCAAATCCTGCACCCCCAGGTCCTGAACAGCCAAAATCTGCACCCCCAATTCTGCCTCCCCAAGACCTGCACCCCCAATTCTGCCTCCACAAGACCTTCACCCCCAGTCCCTGCTCCACTAAATCCTACACCCCCAAACCCTGCACCCCCAACCTCCTGTACCCCAAATCCTGCCCCCACAAGTTGCACCCCAAAACCCTGCTACCCCAAATCTTGTACCCCCAGATCCTTCCCCCAACACCCTGCAATCCCAAACCCTGCACCCCCAATTCTGGCGCTAAACCCTGCACCCCCAGAACGCTGCACCACTGAACCTTGCACCCCAAAACCCTGCTCCCCCAATCCTCCCCCCCAAAACTCTGCACCCCAAAACCCTATACACAAAACCCTGCACCCCACAAGTTGCACCCCATATCCCTGCACCCCCAAATCCCTGCACCCCCAAATCCTCCAACCCCCAAGTCCTGCACCCCTAGGTGCTGAACACCTGAACCCCTCACCCCAGACCCCTCACTCCAAAGCCCTGCACCCCCAAATCCTGCCTCTAAACGCTGACCTACAAGGTTCTGTACCCCAACAGCCTGCTCACCCAGATCCTGCACCCCAGAACCCTGCACCCCCATATTCTGATCCCTACAGCCTGCACCCCCAGCTCCTGCACCCCCAAAACCTGTACCCCTAAATCCTGCACCCTTCAACCCTGCAGCCCACAACGCTGCACCCCCAACCTCTGCAGCCCCAGTTCCTTAACGTGTGAAACCTGCGCCCCCAAGTCCTGCACCCCAAAACCTTACACCCGGAATCCTGCCCCCCAAACCATGCACCCCAAAATCAAGGCCCCTCAAACTTGCACTCAAAAGTCCGCACCACAAAATCCTGCCCCCCAAGTTCCTAAAGACATGGAACCTGCACCCCCAAAGCCTCACCCTAAAGCCCTGCACCCCAAATCCGGCCCTACCAAACCCTTCAGCCCCGCACCCCACGATCCTCCTACCCTAAACCCCAAGAGCCTGCACCCATAAATCCTGGAGCCCCAGATCCTGCACCCGACACCCTGCACCCCAGAACTCTGCACCTCCAGATCTAAACCCTTCAACCCTGCACCCCAAATCCTCCCCAAAACACTCCACCCCCAACGCCTACAGCCCTGAATCCTGCCCCACAAACCCTGCACCCCCAGATCTGTCCCCGAAACTCTGTGCCCCAACAGCATGCACGCTCAAATCCTCCACCCCACATCCTGACCCCCAAATCCCTCACCCCAAAACCCTGCACCCCAATACCCCAGACCACCAAATCTTGCACCTCCAAATCCTGCCCCCTTTAGACCTGCACTTCAAACCCTGCACCCCCAATTCCTGCAACCAAACATTGTACCCCTAAATCCTTGACCTCCACATCCCGAATCTCCAAACGCAGCAACCCCAATACCCTACACCCCCAATCCCTGCACCCCCAAATCGTTGTCCTTCAAATCCCACACCCAACGCTCGTACACCCCCAGATCTTGCACCCCCACACACTGCACCCCAAATCCTGCACCCCCAAATCCTCCAGCCCCACGTCCCAAACCCCCAAACCCTGCACCCCCAGTTCCTGAACATGCGAACCCTGCACCCCCAAACCCGAAGCCCGAAGTCCTGCACCCCCAAATCCTGTCCTACCCAACCCTTCACCCCAAACCACTTCACCCCAAGATCCTGCTGCCCTAAACCCTGCACCCCAAAATCATCCCTCCCAACCCTGCCCCCCAAACCCTGTCCCCGTAAAGCCTGACCCCGAAACCCTGCTCCCCAAAACCCTGCTACCCCCAATCTTGCACCCCCCAACTCTGCACCCCCAGATCCTGCTGCTCCAAACCCTGCACCCCAAATCCTCCAGCCCCACGTACCGATCTCCCAAACCCTGCACCCCAGAACCCTGCACCCCACAACCCCTTCATCCCCAAATCCTGCACCCCCAGCCCTACCCCCTAAACTTTCCACCCGCAAACCCTGCCCTACCAAGCCCTCCACCCCACACCCCTGCACCCCAAGATCCTGCACCCTAAACCCTGCACCTCCATATCCTCCTTCCCCAAATCCTGCACCCCAAAACACTGCACTCCAAACCACTGCACCCCTAAACCCTGAACCCCCAAATCCTGGCCCCCAAACCCGGCACCCCAAACTCCTGCACCCAAAGATCCTACTGCCCTAAACCCTGAACCCCCAAATCCTGCACCCCTGGAACCTGCAACCCCAGACCCTGTAGCCCCAAATCAGGCCCCGCAAAATCCTGCTCCCCCAGCCTTGTACCCCCAAATCCTGCACCACCTAATCCTCCAACCCCCTAACACAACCCCCTAACCCCTTGTCCCCAGGGCCCATTGTGACACCATGGGGGACCCCCTTGTCCTCAGGGCCCATTGTGACATCCTGGGGACTCCCCTTTGTCCCCAGGGCCCATTGTGGCACCATGGGGACCCCATTTGTCCCCAGGGCCCATTGTGACAGGGTGGAGATCCCCCTTGTCCCCAGGCCTGTTGTGATGTCCCAGGACCCCCCATTGTCCCCAGGGCCCATTTTGAAACCGTGGGTATCCCCCTTGTCACTGGGGACCCATTGTGACACCATGGGGACCACCCGTTGTCCTAAGGGCCCATTGTGACATCCTGGGGACCCCCTTGTCCCCAGGACCCATTGTGACATCTTGGGGACCCCCCCTTGTCCCCAGGGCCCATAGTGAAGTCCCAGGACCCCCTTTGTCCCCAGGGCCCATTGTGACATCCTGGGGACCCCCCTTGTCACTGGGGACCCATTGCAACACTATGGGGACCTCCTCTTGTCCCCAGAGCCCATTGTGACATCGTGGGGACCCCCTTTTTCCCCAGGACCCATTGTGGCACCATTGGGACCCCCTTTGTCACTGGGGCCCATTGTGACGTCCTGGGGACCCCCTTTGTACCCAGGGCCCATTGTGACAGGGTGGAGATCCCCCTTGTCCCCAGGCCTGTTGTGATGTCCCAGGACCCCCCATTGTCCCCAGGGCCCATTTTGAAACCGTGGGTATCCCCCTTGTCACTGGGGACCCATTGTGACACCATGGGGACCACCCGTTGTCCTAAGGGCCCATTGTGACATCCTGGGGACCCCCTTGTCCCCAGGGCCCATAGTGAAGTCCCAGGACCCCCTTTGTCCCCAGGGCCCATTGTGACATCCTGGGGACCCCCTTGTCCCCAGGACCCATTGTGACATCTTGGGGACCCCCCCTTGTCCCCAGGGCCCATAGTGAAGTCCCAGGACCCCCTTTGTCCCCAGGGCCCATTGTGACATCCTGGGGACCCCCCTTGTCACTGGGGACCCATTGCAACACTATGGGGACCTCCTCTTGTCCCCAGAGCCCATTGTGACATCCTGGGGACCCCCTTTTTCCCCAGGACCCATTGTGGCACCATTGGGACCCCCTTTGTCACTGGGGCCCATTGTGACGTCCTGGGGACTCCCTTTGTCCCAAGGGCCCATTGTGACGTCCCCGGATCACCCATTGTCCCCAGAGCCCATTGTGACATCCTGGGGACCCCCATTGTCCACAGGGCCCATTGTGACATTCAGGGGACAGCCTTTGTCCCTAGGGCCCATTGTGACACCGTCGGGACCCCCGTTGTCCCCAGGGGGCCCATTGTGACATCCCAAGACCCCCCATTGTCCCCAGGGCCCATTGTGACGTCCCAGGACCCCCCGTCATCCCCAGGGCCCATTGTGACATCCTGGGGACCCCCTTGTCCCCAGTGCCTATTGTGAAATCCTGGGGACCCCCTTTGTCCCCAGGGCCCATTGTGACGTCCCAGGACCCCCCTTTGTCCCCAGGGTCCATTGTGACATCCTGGGGACCCTCTTTGTCCCCAGGGCCCATTGTGACAGGGTGGGGACTCCCTTTGTCCCCAGGGGCCATTGTGACGTCCCAGAATCCCCCTTTGTCCCCAGGGCCCATTGTGACATCTCAGGACACCCCAATTGTTTCCAGGGCCCATTGTGACGTCCTGAGGACCGCCCAGTTGTCCCAAGGGCCCATTGTGGCGTCCTGGGGACCCCCCTTTTTCCCCAGGGCCCATTGTGACATTCAGGGAACATTGTTTTGTCCCCAGGGCACATTGCGACATCTCAGGACCCCCCAATCTTCCCCAGGGCCCATTGTGGCATCCTGGGTACCTCTTTTATCCCCGGGGCCCATTGTGACATCCTGGGGACTCCCCTTGTCACTGGTGACCCATTGTGACACCATGGGCACCACCCCTTTCTCCCCAGTGCCCATTGTGACATCCTGGGGACCCCTTTGTCCCCAGAGCCCATTGTGACATTCTGGTGAGCCCCCTTTGTCCCCAGGGCCCATTGTGACATCCCAGGACCCCCTTTGTCACCAGGGCCCATTGTGACGTCCCAGGACCCCTCTTTGTCCCCAGGGCCCATTGTGACATCCCCGGACCCCCCATTGTCCCCAGAGCCCATTGTGACATCCTTGGGACCCCCATTGTCCCCAGGGCCCATTGTGACATTCAGGGGACAGCCTTTTTCCCAAGGGCCCATTGTGACACCATCGGGACCCCCGTTGTCTCCAGGGCCAATTGTGACACCATGGGGACCCTCCTCGTCACTGCGGACCCATTGTGACACCATGGGGACCTGCCCTTGTCCTCAGGGCCCATTGTGTCATCCTGGGGAACCCTTTGTCCCCAGGGCCCATTGTAACGTCCCAGGACCCCCCTTTGTCCCCAGGGTCCGTTGTGAAATCCTGGGGACCCCTCTTTGTCCCCACGGCCCACTGTGAGATCCTGGGGACCCCCTTGTCCCCAGGGCCCATTTTGAAACCGTGGGTATCCCCCTTGTCCCCAGGGCCCATTGTGACATCCTGAGGACCCCCTTTGTCCCCAGGGCCCATTGTGACACCGTGGGGACCCCCTTTGTCCCCAGGGCCCATTGTGACAACCTGGGGACCCCCTTTGTCCTCAGGGCCCATTGTGACACCGTGGGGACCCCCTTTGTCCCCAGGGCCCATTGTGACATCCCAGGACCCCCTTTGTCCCTAGGGACCATTGTGACATTCCAGGACCCCCCATTGTCCCCAGAACCCATTGTGATATCCAGGGCACCATCCTTGATCCGCAGAGCCCATTGTGACGTCCCAGGACCCCCCTTTGTCCCCAGGGCCCATTGTGACGTCCCAGGACCCCACTTTATACTGAAGGCCCATTGTGACATCCTGGGGACCCCCTTTATCCCCAGGGCCCATTGTGACGTCCCCGGACCCCCCATTGTCCCCAGGGTCCATTGTGACATCCTGGGGACCCCCATTGTCCCCAGGGCCCATTGTGACATCCTGGGGACAGCCTTTGTCCCAAGGGCCCATTGTGACACCGTCGGGACCCCTGTTGTCCCCAGAGCCCATTGTGACATCCTGGAAACCCCCTTTGTGCCCAGGGCACATTGTGACCTCCCAGGACCCCACTTTGTCCCCAGGGCCCATTGTGACATCCTCGGGACGCCCCTGGTCCCCAGAGCCCGTTGTGACATCCTGGGGACTCCCCTCTGTCCCCTGGGCCCATTGTGACACCGTGGGGACCCCCTTTGTCCCCAGGGCCCATTGTGACATTTAGGGACCTCCCAGTTGTGCCCAGGGCTCATTGTGACATCCCAAGACCCCCCATTGTCCCCAGGGCCCATTGTGACGTCCCAGGACCCCCCGTCATCCCCAGGGCCCATTGTGACATCCTGGGGACCCCCTTGTCCCCAGTGCCTATTGTGAAATCCTGGGCACCCCCTTTGTCCCCAGGGCCCATTGTGACATTCCAGGACACCCCTTGTCCCCATGGCCCATTGTGAAATCCTGGGGACCTCCTTTGTCCCCAGGGCCCATTGTGACGTCCCAGGACCCCCCTTTGTCCCCAGGGTCCATTGTGACATCCTGGGGACCCTCTTTGTCCCCAGGGCCCATTGTGACAGGGTGGGGACTCCCTTTGTCCCCAGGGGCCATTGTGATGTCCCAGGATCCCCCTTTGTCCCCAGGGCCCATTGTGACATCTCAGGACACCCCAATTGTTTCCAGGGCCCATTGTGGCATCCTGGGTACCCCTTTTATCCCCGGGGCCCATTGTGACATCCTGGGGACTCCCCTTGTCACTGCGGACCCATTGTGACACGATGGGGACCTGCCCTTGTCCTCAGGTCCCATTGTGACATCATGGGGACCCTCTTGTCCCCAGGGCCCATAGTTGCACCCTGGGGACCCCCTCTTTATTCCCAGTGCCCATTGTGACATCCCAGGACCCCCCTATGTCCCCAGGGCCCATTGTGACACCATGGGGACACCCCTTTGAATCCAGGGCCCATTGTCACATCCCAGGACCCCCCAATTGTCCCCAGGGCCCATTGTGACATCCTGGGGACCCGCCCTTGTCCGCAGGGCCCATTGTGAAGTCTCAGGACCCCCTTTGTCCCCAGGGCCCATTGTGACATCCTGGGGACCCCCCTTGTCACTGGGGACCCATTGTATACACCATGGGGACCCCCATTGTCCCCAGGGCCCATTGTTACATCCTGGGGACCCCCCTTGTCACTGGTGACCCATTGTGACACCATGGGGACCCCCGTTTGTCCCCAGGGCTCATTGTGACATCCCAGGACCCCCCATTGTCCCAAGGACCCATTGTGACATCTCAGGACCCCACTTGTCACTGGGGACCCATTGTGACACCATAGGGACCCCCGTTTGTCCCCAGGGCTCATTGTGACATCCCAGGACCTCCCATTGTCCCCAGGGCCCATTGTGACATCATGGGGACCGCCTTGTCCCTCTGGCCCGTTGTGACACCGTGGGGACCCCCCCTGTCACCAGAGCCCATTGTGACATCCTGGGGACCCCCCTTGTCTTTAGGGCCCACCGTGGCACCTAGGGACCACCCTTGTCACTGGGACCCATTGTAACACTATGGGGACCCCCCCTTGTCCCCAGAGCCCATTGTGACATCCTGGGGACCCCCTTGTTCCCCAGGACCCATTGTGGCACCATTGGGACCCCCTTTGTCACTGGGGCCCATTGTGACTTCCCAGGACCTCACTTTGTCCCCAGGGCCCATTGTGACTTCCGGGGGACCCCCTTTGTCACCAGGGCCCATTGTGACGTCCCAGGACCCCCCTTTGTCCCCAGGGCCCATTGTGACGTCCCCGGACCCCCCATTGTCCCCAGACCCATTGTGACATCCTGGGGACCCCCTTTGTCCCCAGGGCCCATTGTGACATCCAGGGGACAGCCTTTGTCCCAAGGGCCCATTGTGACACCGTTGGAATCCCCGTTGTCCCCAGAGCCCATTGTGACATCCTGGGAACCCCCTTTGTGCCCAGGGCCTATTGTGACATTTCAGGACCCCACTTTGTCCCCAGGGCCCATTGTGACATCCTGGAGACGCCCTTTGTCCCCAGAGCCCGTTGTTACATCTAAGGACCCCCCAATTGTGCCCAGGGCTCATTGTGACATCCCAGGACCCCCCATTGTCCCCAGGGCCCATTGTGACATCCCAGGCCCCCCCTTTGTCCCCAGGGCCCATTGTGACATCCTGGGGACCCTCCTTTGTCCCTAGGGCCCGTTGTGACATCCTGGGCACCCCCTTTGTCCCCAGGGCCTATTGTGACAGGGTGGGGACTCCCTTTGTCCCCAGGGTCCATTGTGAAATTCTGGGGACCCCCTTTGTCCGCAGGGCCCATTGTGACATCTCAGGACCCCCCAATTGTTTCCAGGGCTTATTGTGACATCCTGGGGACCCCCCTTTGTCCCCAGGGCCCATTGTGACATTCAGGGGACCCCTCTTTGTCCCCAGGGCCTATTGTGACATCCTGGGGACCCCCCTTTGTCCCCAAGGCCCATTGTGATAGGGTGGGGAACCCCTTTGTCTCCAGGGCCCATTGTGCCATCCTGGGGACCCCACTTTGTTCCCAGGACCCATTGTGATGTCCACAATGGCCCCGTTGTCCCAAGGGGTCATTGTGACATCCTGGGGACCTCCTTTGTCCCCAGGGCCCATTGTGACGTCCCAGGACCCTCCATTTTTCCAAGAGCCCATTGTGACATCCTGGCGACCCCGCTTTTTCCTCAGGGCCCATTGTGGCACCACGGGGAGCCCCTCTGTCTCCAGGGCCCATTGTGACATTTAGGGGACTCATCTTTGTCCCCAGGGCCCATTGTGACATCCCAGGATCCCCCAATTGTCCCCAGGGCCCATTGTGACATCTTCGGGACCCCCCTTTGTCCCCAGGGCCCATTGTGACACCGTGGGTACCCTGCTTGTCCCCAGGGCTCATTGTGACATCCTGGGGACCCCCGTTGTCCCAGGTCCCATTGTGACATCCCAGGACCCCCCTTTTTCCCCAGGGCCCATTGTGACTTCCTGGGGACCCCCTTTGTCCCCAGGGCCCATTATGGCACCATAGGGACGCCCTTTGTCACTGGGGCCCATTGTGACATCCCAGGACCCCCCTTTTTCCCCAGGGCCCATTGTGACTTCCTGGGGACCCCCTTTGTCCCCAGGGCCCATTTTGGCACCATAGGGACGCCCTTTGTCACTGGGGCCCATTGTGACATCCCAGGACACCCCTTGTCTCCAGGGCCCATTGTGATATTCAGGGAACTGCTATTTGTCCCCAGGGTCCATTGTGACATCCCAGGACACCCCCTTGTCCCCAGGGCCCTTTGTGACATTCAGGGGACCCCTCTTTGTCCCCAGGGCCCGTTGTTGCATCCTGGGGTCCCCCCTTGTCCCCAGGGCCCATTTTGACATTCAGGAGAGCCCTCTTTGTCCCCAGGGCCTGTTGTGACATCCTGGGGACCCCCTTTGTCACTGGGGCCCATTGTTACATCCCAGGACCCCCCTTTGTCTGCAGGTCCCAATGTGACATTCAGGGGACCCCACTTTGTCCCCAGGGCCCACTGTGACGTCCTAGGACCTCCCTTTGTCCCCAGGGCCCATTGTGACACCGTGGGGAGCCCCTGTTTTCCCCAGGGCCCATTGTGACATCTGGTGGACCCCCTTGTCCCCAGGGCCCATCGTGGAACCGTGGGGACCCTCCTTGTCACTAGGGCCCATTGTGACACCATGGGGACCACCCCTTTCTCCCCAGTGCCCATTGTGACATCCTGGGGACCCCACTTGTCCCCAGAGCCCATTATCACATCCTTGGGACCCCTGTGTCCCCAGGGCCCATTGTGACGTCCCAGGACCCCCCATTGTCCCCAGGGTGCATTGTGACACCGTGGGGACCCCCTCTGTCCCCAGAGCCCATTGTGACATCCTGGGGAGCCCCCTTTGTCCCCAGGGCCCATTGTGACATTTCTGGACCCCCCACTGTCTCCAGGGCCCATTGTGAACATCCTGGGGACCCCTCTTTGTCCCCAGGGCCCATTGTGACATCCTGGGCTGCCCCGTATGTCACCAGGGCCCATTTTGACACCGTGGGCACCCCCTGTTGTCCTCAGGGCCCATTGTGACATCCCAGGACCCCCAATTGTCCCCAGGGCCCATTGTGACACCATGGGGAACCCTCTTGTCACTGGGGACGCATTGTGACACAATGGGGACCCCACCTTTGTCTCAAGTGCCCATTGTGACATCCTGGGGACCCCCTTTATCCCCAGGGCCCATTGTGACGTCCCAGGACCCCCCGTCATCCCCAGGGCCCATTGTGACATCCTGGGGACCCCCTTGTCCCCAGTGCCTATTGTGAAATCCTGGGCACCCCCTTTGTCCCCAGGGCCCATTGTGACATTCCAGGACACCCCTTGTCCCCATGGCCCATTGTGAAATCCTGGGGACCTCCTTTGTCCCCAGGGCCCATTGTGACGTCCCAGGACCCCCCTTTGTCCCCAGGGTCCATTGTGACATCCTGGGGACCCTCTTTGTCCCCAGGGCCCATTGTGACAGGGTGGGGACTCCCTTTGTCCCCAGGGGCCATTGTGATGTCCCAGGATCCCCCTTTGTCCCCAGGGCCCATTGTGACATCTCAGGACACCCCAATTGTTTCCAGGGCCCATTGTGGCATCCTGGGTACCCCTTTTATCCCCGGGGCCCATTGTGACATCCTGGGGACTCCCCTTGTCACTGCGGACCCATTGTGACACGATGGGGACCTGCCCTTGTCCTCAGGGCCCATTGTGACATCCTGGGGACCCTCTTGTCCCCAGGGCCCATAGTTGCACCCTGGGGACCCCCTCTTTATTCCCAGTGCCCATTGTGACATCCCAGGACCCCCCTATGTCCCCAGGGCCCATTGTGACACTATGGGGACACCCCTTTGACTCCAGGGCCCATTGTCACATCCCAGGACCCCCCAATTGTCCCCAGGGCCCATTGTGACATCCTGGGGACCCGCCCTTGTCCGCAGGGCCCATTGTGAAGTCCCAGGACACCCTTTGTCCCCAGGGCCCATTGTGACATCCTGGGGACCCCCCTTGTCACTGGGGACCCATTGTATACACCATGGGGACCCCTCTTTGTCCCCAGGGCCCATTGTGACATCCTGGGGACCTCCCTTGTCACTGGTGACCCATTGTGACACCATGGGGACCCCCGTTTGTCCCCAGGGCTCATTGTGACATCCCAGGACCCCCCATTGTCCCAAGGACCCATTGTGACATCTCAGGACCCCACTTGTCACTGGGGACCCATTGTGACACCATAGGGACCCCCGTTTGTCCCCAGGGCTCATTGTGACATCCCAGGACCTCCCATTGTCCCCAGGGCCCATTGTGACATCATGGGGACCGCCTTGTCCCTCTGGCCCGTTGTGGCACCGTGGGGACCTCCTTTGTCCCCAGGGCCCGTTGTGACACCATGGGGACCCCTTTTGTCACTGTGGCCCAATGTGACATCCCAGGACCCCACTTTGTACCCAAGGCCCATTGTGACACCGTGGGGACCCCCCTTGTCCCCAGAGCCCATTGTGACATCCTGGGGACCCCCCTTGTCTCCAGGGCCCACCGTGGCACCGTGGGGACCACCCTTGTCACTGGGCCCCATTGTAACACTATGGGGACCCCCCCTTGTCCCCAGAGCCCATTGTGACATCCTGGGGACCCCCTTGTTCCCCAGGGCCCACTGTGATGTCCCAGGACCGCCCCTTGTCCCCAGAGCCCATTGTGACATCCTGGGGACGTCCTTTTTCCCCAGGACCCATTGTGGCACCATTGGGACCCCCTTTGTCACTGGGGCCCATTGTGACTTCCCAGGACCTCACTTTGTCCCCAGGGCCCATTGTGACTTCCGGGGGACCCCCTTTGTCACCAGGGCCCATTGTGACGTCCCAGGACCCCCCTTTGTCCCCAGGGCCCATTGTGACGTCCCCGGACCTCCCATTGTCCTCAGAGCCCATTGTGACATCCTGGGGACCCCCTTTGTCCCCAGGGCCCATTGTGACATTCAGGGGACAGGCTTTGTCCCAAGGGCCCATTGTGACACCGTTGGAATCCCCGTTGTCCCCAGAGCCCATTGTGACATCCTGGGAACCCCCTTTGTGCCCAGGGCCCATTGTGACATTTCAGGACCCCACTTTGTCCCCAGGGCCCATTGTGACATCCTGGAGACGCCCTTTGTCCCCAGAGCCCGTTGTGACATCTAAGGACCCCCCAATTGTGCCCAGGGCTCATTGTGACATCCCAGGACCCCCCATTGTCCCCAGGGCCAATTGTGACATCCTGGGGACCCCGTTTGTCACTAGGGTCCATTGTGGCACCATGGGGATGCCCTTTGTCCCCAGGACCCATTGTGACATCCTGGGCACCCCCTTTGTCCCCAGGACCTATTGTGACAGGGTGGGGACTCCCTTTGTCCCCAGGGTCCATTGTGACATCCTGGGGACCTCGTTTGTCCCCAGGGTCCATTGTGGCACCATGGGGACCCCCTTTGTCCCCAGGGCCCATTGTGACATCTCAGGACCCCCCAATTGTTTCCAGGGCTTATTGTGACATCCTGGGGACCCCCCTTTGTCCCCAGGGCCCATTGTGACATTCAGGGGACCCCTCTTTGTCCCCAGGGCCTATTGTGACATCCTGGGGACACCACTTTGTTCCCAGGACCCATTGTGATGTCCACAATGGCCCCGTTGTCCCAAGGGGTCATTGTGACATCCTGGGGACCTCCTTTGTCCCCAGGGCCCATTGTGACGTCCCAGGACCCTCCATTTTTCCAAGAGCCCATTGTGACATCCTGGCGACCCCGCTTTTTCCTCAGGGCCCATTGTGGCACCATGGGGAGCCCCTCTGTCTCCAGGGCCCATTGTGACATTTAGGGGACTCATCTTTGTCCCCAGGGCCCATTGTGACATCCCAGGATCCCCCAATTGTCCCCAGGGCCCATTGTGACATCCTCGGGACCCCCCTTTCTCCCCAGGGCCCATTGTGACACCGTGGGTACCCTGCTTGTCCCCAGGGCTCATTGTGGCATCCTGGGGACCCCCCGTTGTCCCAGGTCCCATTGTGACATCCCAGGACCCCCCTTTTTCCCCAGGGCCCATTGTGACTTCCTGGGGACCCCCTTTGTCCCCAGGGCCCATTTTGGCACCATAGGGACGCCCTTTGTCACTGGGGCCCATTGTGACATCCCAGGACACCCCTTGTCTCCAGGGCCCATTGTGATATTCAGGGAACTGCTATTTGTCCCCAGGGTCCATTGTGACATCCCAGGACACCCCCTTGTCTCCAGGGCCCATTGTGATATTCAGGGAACTGCTATTTGTCCCCAGGGTCCATTGTGACATCCCAGGACACCCCCTTGTCCCCAGGGCCCTTTGTGACATTCAGGGGACCCCTCTTTGTCCCCAGGGCCCGTTGTTGCATCCTGGGGTCCCCCCTTGTCCCCAGGGCCCATTTTGATATTCAGGAGAGCCCTCTTTGTCCCCAGGGCCTGTTGTGACATCCTGGGGACCCCCTTTGTCACTGGGGCCCATTGTGGCATCCCAGGACCCCCCTTTGTCTGCAGGTCCCAATGTGACATTCAGGGGACCCCACTTTGTCCCCAGGGCCCACTGTGACGTCCTAGGACCTCCCTTTGTCCCCAGGGCCCATTGTGACACCGTGGGGAGCCCCTGTTTTCCCCAGGGCCCATTGTGACATCTGGTGGACCCCCTTGTCCCCAGGGCCCATCGTGGAACCGTGGGGACCCTCCTTGTCACTAGGGCCCATTGTGACACCATGGGGACCACCCCTTTCTCCCCAGTGCCCATTGTGACATCCTGGGGACCCCACTTGTCCCCAGAGCCCATTATCACATCCTTGGGACCCCTGTGTCCCCAGGGCCCATTGTGACGTCCAGGACCCCCCATTGTCCCCAGGGTGCATTGTGACACCGTGGGGACCCCCTTTGTCCCCAGAGCCCATTGTGACATCCTGGGGAGCCCCCTTTGTCCCCAGGGCCCATTGTGACATTTCTGGACCCCCCACTGTCTCCAGGGCCCATTGTGAACATCCTGGGGACCCCTCTTTGTCCCCAGGGCCCATTGTGACATCCTGGGCTGCCCCGTATGTCACCAGGGCCCATTTTGACACCGTGGGCACCCCCTGTTGTCCTCAGGGCCCATTGTGACATCCCAGGACCCCCAATTGTCCCCAGGGCCCATTGTGACACCATGGGGAACCCTCTTGTCACTGGGGACGCATTGTGACACAATGGGGATCCCACCTTTGTCTCAAGTGCCCATTGTGACATCCTGGGGACCCCCTTTATCCCCAGGACCCATTGTGACGTCCCAGGACCCCATTTGTCCCCAGGGCCCATTGTGACATCCCAGGGCCCCACTTTGTCCCCAGGGCCCATTGTTACAGGGTGGGACCCCCCTTGTCCCCAGGGCCCATTGTGACATCCTGGTGACTCCCTTTGTCCCCAGGGCCCATTGTGGCACCATGGGGACCCTCTTTGTCACTGGGGCCCATTGTGACATCCCAGGACCCCACTTTGTCTTAGAAGGTCACTGATCGGACTACTGGTACATCCTGACTCTGCTTTCTCAATAAACATTGAAGAACACCTGGGGTTTGTTTGCTCCAAGGGAAAACTTCCCTGCCACGGTTCCTGGTTCCCGGTCCTGTTTCCCGGTCCGGTTTGGCTTCGCTATCAGAACAGCTGCTGCCTCCACAGCCGCGCTCGAAGTCCCCGTTGTGACACCGGGATGGCGGGAGAAGGCGGGTGGCGGGGGCGGCAGCGGCGGCGATTGGGGGGGGGCAGTCGGGGCTGGGCGGACAAGCGGCGGCTGCTGCGGCTCCTCAGGCAGCGACAGCAGCAGCGATCGGGGGAACGTGGGGGGGCGGACAAGCGGCGGCTGCTGCGGCTCCTCAGGCAGCGACAGCAGCAGGGATCGGGGGGACGTGGGGGGGCGGACAAGCGGCGGCTGCTGCGGCTCCTCAGGCAGCGACAGCAGCAGCGATCGGGGGGACGTGGGGGGCGGACAAGCGGCGGCTGCTGCGGCTCCTCAGGCAGCGACAGCAGCAGCGATCGGGGGGACGTGGGGGGGCGGAAAAGCGGCGGCTGCTGCGGCTCCTCAGGCAGCGACAGCAGCAGCGATCGGGGGGACGTGGGGGGCGGACAAGCGGCCGCTCCTCCGGCCGCGGCCAGGACGTGGCTTCGCCGGCACCGGGGCCCGAGACCGCGCGCTGTGGGGCTGCGGGGCGGGTGTGGGGCTGGGGGTCTCCGGGGGTCCCGCAGCGGCCGCTGTGGGGCGGGATGGGGCGGCTGTGGAATTACCTGTGGGGCACTCATGGGGCTGCTGTAGGGGTCTTAAGAGGCATGTCTGGAGCACTTATGGGGCGACTATGGGGCAGGTGCTGGGCTGCTACAGCGGGACCTGTGGGGCACCCACGTATGTGCACCCAGCACCGCGTGCACGCACACGCAGCTACGCACTGATGTGTAAGCAAACACGTGGCCACACACACGCACACTTCCACAAGCGTGCCCAGTCCCATCTATTGACAGAAAGACGTACGTGAAATGTACTGACATGCTTGAGGGTAAACACGTGCGTGGATGTTTGGCATACTGCACACACGCACACGTCTGAACGATAATGCTCCAGCTTTAGCATAAATGGAGCTGACATCAAGGCACTCACATGTGGACAGACCAACGTTTATAGGCACTAAGGCTTTCGCGCACAGGTTCGTCCAAGAACAGGCACATACCTGCAGGCACCCTCCGAATGTGTGTTCTGTGCATTCTCTTAAGGGACGCTAGATGGCAGCAAAGACCATGAAATTATTAACCTCAGTCTAACCCTAGGTTTATGACATTTTTCCTTACTATAGATGCGTTTGATGCTAAAAATTCCCCCAAATTGTAATGAATATGCGATAATTGTGTGAATACAAGCATCGCAAGAGCATCCAGTTTTTGGAGCACTTATGGAACATGATAAAGCCAGGCAGAGCCTGACAAAGCGCGACAGAGCCCAACAGGGCTTGACAGAGCCTGATAGAACTCAACAGGGGCCGACAAATCCCGACAGCGCCTGACAGCGAACAGTGGAGTCTGGCAGGGCCTGACAGAGGCTGTCAAAGCACGACAGAGCCAGAGGAGCCTGACAGAGCCCAGCAAACCCGACAGGAATAGACAAGGCCTGGGTGCACAGACCTGGGTGCGTGTGGAAAGGTTTCTGCCTGTTTTCCAGTGAGGAATGGTGTGTGTGCACGTGGACAAACAGAAGGCGAAGCAACTCGGTTCCAACACTGAAGAAGGCTGTACAGTCACGTAGACACGGGGGCTGCTCCGCTCCTGCTCTCCTGCTCTCTTGCAGGACACAGAGGCCTCAGAGCCCTGTTCAGTTCAGTTCAGTTCCATACAATGTTCACTGACTGCAAGAAAATCCCTCAAATCCCCCACAATGTGGGGCTCAAAAGGGAGTCCCCCTGAAAAGAGGGGGTCACAGTCCAAAAATGCCTGAAAATTCCTGGGGGAGGATAAAACTTATTAAACCCTGTAAATATGAGCGTGACAATTTCAAACAGAGAGAAGTCTGTCGTTTGTATTTATATATTGCAGAATGGTATTCATGTAGATATAAAATGATTTTAAAATAAAACCCCTTTTCTACTCTGTTATATAAAGGATTTTAGAATGTAAAAAATTTCTGTTGATGGTTTTAAGAATACAAACATCTTATCTATTTGTAGATTAAAAAGTGAAGGACTTGAAAAAGAAAAAAATATCTAGATAGGAACTTAAAATAGAAAAAAGTGTGAGTAGGCAGAGCTCTGTATAATTACTACGTGTTACATAGTCTAAATAGGTAATAAATATCATCTATATATATCCACTCACACCCGTATACATACCTTTAATTTATTAATAAATGTAAATCGATATCCCAGTCTAAATATATATAATTGTAAATATGTCAAAATCTGTAAATTTGAAAAGATACCTGAGTGTTAAAATGGAAGTTTAAATGTATTTAAGTGTAAATAGACACTGGATCAGAGCGCAGCGCGGGGCAAACGGGGACGGGTGATGATAGGCGGAGAGAATGGAAATTGACGTGCTTAGCTGGCCAATCAGATTGCGGAGAGGGAAGAGAAGGGGCGGGCCGCGGGGGAAGGGTTGTCTCGAGGGCTTCCCAATGCGCATGCGCAGAAATGGGCGCTGCGAGGTGTACGGGGCGCTCTCGGCGGCCACGTGCGCGCACCGTTGGAGCCCGGAGCGGACTCGCTGCGCCGCTGTTTCTGCGAGGCCCCGGGGAGTGCCCGGCCCGGCCCCGCCCAGCCCGCTCCGCTCCGTCTCAGAGCCCCCTGGAGAGCCGGGTCGGGCAGCCCCTTCTCGGCTCCACCTCTTCCCGAGCTAAGCCACGCCCCCTTGGGGCCGTGCCATGTTGACCGCACCCTCTCCCTACCCCAAGAGGCTCCTCCCATGGGGGCGTGCCCCAGAGAATGCCCACCCCCAGACCACCTCCCATGGGGCGTGACACAGAGGCTCCGCCCCCCCGAGGGGCTCCCCGTGGGCGTGCCCTCTCAGTACCCGCCCCTCGGCACTGACCCCACCCCATGTAGGCGGGGCCACACCCAGCTGCCCCCTCCCATCTGTGACCCATAACCAACCCCATAGCAGCCCTATGGCTGCCCCACAGGTCCCGCTGTAGCAGCCCAGCACCTGCCCCATAGTCGCCCCATAAGTGCTCCAGACATGCCTCTTTAGAGCCCCTACAGCAGCCCCATGAGTGCCCCACAGGTAATTCCACAGCCGCCCCATCCCGCCCCACAGCGGCCGCTGCGGGACCCCCGGAGACCCCCGGCCCCACACCCGCCCCGCAGCCCCACAGCGCGCGGTCTCGGGCCCCGGTGCCGGCGAAGCCATGTCCTGGCCGCGGCCGGAGGAGCCGCCGCTTGTCCGCCCCCCACGTCCCCCCGATCGCTGCTGCTGTCGCTGCCTGAGGAGCCGCAGCAGCCGCCGCTTGTCCGCCCCCCACGTCCCCCCGATCGCTGCTGCTGTCGCTGCCTGAGGAGCCGCAGCAGCCGCCGCTGTCCGCCCCCCACGTCCCCCCGATCGCTGCTGCTGTCGCTGCCTGAGGAGCCGCAGCAGCCGCCGCTTGTCCGCCCAGCCCCGACTGCCCCCCCCCAATCGCCGCCGCTGCCGCCCCCGCCACCCCCCTTCTCCCGCCATCCCGGTGTCACAACGGGGACTTTGAGCGCGGCTGTGGAGGCAGCAGCTGTTCTGATAGCGAAGCCAAACCGGACCGGGAAACAGGACCGGGAACCAGGAACCGTGGCAGGGAAGTTTTCCCTTGGAGCAAACAAACCCCAGGTGTTCTTCAATGTTTATTGAGAAAGCAGAGTCAGGATGTACCAGTAGTCCGATCAGTGACCTTCTAAGACAAAGTGGGGTCCTGGGATGTCACAATGGGCCCCAGTGACAAAGAGGGTCCCCATGGTGCCACAATGGGCCCTGGGGACAAAGGGAGTCACCAGGATGTCACAATGGGCCCTGGGGACAAGGGGGGTCCCACCCTGTAACAATGGGCCCTGGGGACAAAGTGGGGCCCTGGGATGCCACAATGGGCCCTGGGGACAAACGGGGTCCTGGGACGTCACAATGGGTCCTGGGGATAAAGGGGGTCCCCAGGATGTCACAATGGGCACTTGAGACAAAGGTGGGGTCCCCATTGTGTCACAATGCGTCCCCAGTGACAAGAGGGTTCCCCATGGTGTCACAATGGGCCCTGGGGACAATTGGGGGTCCTGGGATGTCACAATGGGCCCTGAGGACAACAGGGGGTGCCCACGGTGTCAAAATGGGCCCTGGTGACATACGGGGCAGCCCAGGATGTCACAATGGGCCCTGGGGACAAAGAGGGGTCCCCAGGATGTTCACAATGGGCCCTGGAGACAGTGGGGGGTCCAGAAATGTCACAATGGGCCCTGGGGACAAAGGGGGCTCCCCAGGATGTCACAATGGGCTCTGGGGACAGAGGGGGTCCCCACGGTGTCACAATGCACCCTGGGGACAATGGGGGGTCCTGGGACGTCACAATGGGCCCTGGGGACACAGGGGTCCCAAGGATGTGATAATGGGCTCTGGGGACAAGTGGGGTCCCCAGGATGTCACAATGGGCACTGGGGAGAAAGGGGTGGTCCCCATGGTGTCACAATGGGCCCTAGTGACAAGGAGGGTCCCCACGGTTCCACGATGGGCCCTGGGGACAAGGGGGTCCACCAGATGTCACAATGGGCCCTGGGGAAAACAGGGGCTCCCCACGGTGTCACAATGGGCCCTGGGGACAAAGGGAGGTCCTAGGACGTCACAGTGGGCCCTGGGGACAAAGTGGGGTCCCCTGAATGTCACATTGGGACCTGCAGACAAAGGGGGGTCCTGGGATGTAACAATGGGCCCCAGTGACAAAGGGGGTCCCCAGGATGTCACAACAGGCCCTGGGGACAAAGAGGGCTCTCCTGAATGTCAAAATGGGCCCTGGGGACAAGGGGGGACCCCAGGATGCAACAACGGGCCCTGGGGACAAAGAGGGGTCCCCTGAATGTCACAAAGGGCCCTGGGGACAAGGGGGTGTCCTGGGATGTCACAATGGACCCTGGGGACAAATAGCAGTTCCCTGAATATCACAATGGGCCCTGGAGACAAGGGGTGTCCTGGGATGTCACAATGGGCCCCAGTGACAAAGGGCGTCCCTATGGTGCCAAAATGGGCCCTGGGGACAAAGGGGGTCCCCAGGAAGTCACAATGGGCCCTGGGGAAAAAGGGGGGTCCTGGGATGTCACAATGGGCCCCAGTGACAAAGGGCGTCCCTATGGTGCCATAATGGGCCCTGGGGACAAAGGGGGTCCCCAGGAAGTCACAATGGGCCCTGGGGAAAAAGGGGGGTCCTGGGATGTCACAATGGGACCTGGGACAACGGGGGTCCCCAGGATGTCACAATGAGCCCTGGGGACAAGCAGGGTACCCACGGTGTCACAATGGGCCCTGGGGACAAAGGGGGGTCCCGAAGATGTCACAATGGGCCCTGGGGACAATTGGGGGATCCTGGGATGTCACAATGGGCCCTGGGGACAAAGATGAGTCCCCTAAATGTCACAATGGGCCCTGGAGACAGAGGGGCTCCCCGTGGTGCCACAATGGGCCCTGAGGAAAAAGCGGGGTCGCCAGGATGTCACAATGGGCTCTTGGAAAAATGGAGGGTCCTGGGACGTCACAATGGGCCCTGGGGACAAAGGAGGTCCCCAGGATGTCACAATGACCCCTTGGGACAACGGGGCCATTGTGGACATCACAATGGGTCCTGGGAACAAAGTGGGGTCCCCAGGATGGCACAATGGGCCCTGGAGACAAAGGGGTTCCCCACCCTATCACAATGGGCCTTGGGGACAAAGGGGGGTCCCCAGGATGTCACAATAGGCCCTGGGGACAAAGAGGGGTCCCCTGAATGTCACAATGGGCCCTGGGGACAAAGGGGGGTCCCCAGGATGTCACAATAAGCCCTGGAAACAATTGGGGGGTCCTGAGATGTCACAATGGGCCCTGCGGACAAAGGGGGTCCCCAGAATTTCACAATGGACCCTGGGGACAAAGGGAGTCCCCACCCTGTCACAATAGGCCCTGGGGACAAAGGGGGTGCCCAGGATGTCACAACGGGCCCTAGGGACAAAGGAGGGTCCCCAGGATGTCACAATGGGCCCTGGGGACAAAGGGGGGGCCTGGGATGTCACAATGGGCCCTGGGGACAATGGGGGGTCCTGGGATGTCACAATGAGCCCTGGGCACAATTGGGGGGTCCTTAGATGTAACAACGGGCTCTGGGGACAAAGGGCGTCTCCAGGATGTCACAATGGGCCCTGGGGACAAAGTGGGGTCCTGAAATGTCACAATAGGCCCTGGGCACAAAGGGGGTTCCCAGGATGTCACAATGGGCTCTGGGGACAACGGGGATTCCAACGGTGTCACAATGGGCCCTTGGGACAAAGGCTGTCCCCTGGATGTCACAATGGGCCCTGGGGACAAAGGGGGTCCCCAGGATGTCACAATGGGTCTGGGGACAATGGGGGGTCCGGGGACGTCACAATGGGCCCTGGGGACAAAGGGGGGTCCTGGGACGTCACAATGGGCCCTGGTGACAAAGGGGGTCCCCCGGAAGTCACAATGGGCCCTGGGGACAAAGTGAGGTCCTGGGAAGTCACAATGGGCCCCAGTGACAAAGGGGGTCCCAATGGTGCCACAATGGGTCCTGGGGAACAAGGGGGTCCCCAGGATGTCACAATGGGCTCTGGGGACAAGGGGGGGTCCCCATAGTGTTACAATGGGTCCCAGTGACAAGGGTGGTCCCTAGGTGCCACGGTGGGCCCTAAAGACAAGGGGGGTCCCCAGGATGTCACAATGGGCTCTGGTGACAGGGGGGGTCCCCACGGTGTCACAACGGGCCAGAGGGACAAGGCGGTCCCCATGATGTCACAATGGGCCCTGGGGACAATGGGAGGTCCTGGGATGTCACAATGAGCCCTGGGGACAAACGGGGGTCCCTATGGTGTCACAATGGGTCCCCAGTGACAAGTGGGGTCCTGAGATGTCACAATGGGTCCTTGGGACAATGGGGGGTCCTGGGATGTCACAATGAGCCCTGGGGACAAACGGGGGTCCCCATGGTGTCACAATGGGTCACCAGTGACAAGGGGGGTCCCCAGGATGTAACAATGGGCCCTGGGGACAATGGGGGTCCCCATGGTGTATACAATGGGTCCCCAGTGACAAGGGGGGTCCCCAGGATGTCACAATGGGCCCTGGGGACAAAGGGGGTCCTGAGACTTCACAATGGGCCCTGCGGACAAGGGCGGGTCCCCAGGATGTCACAATGGGCCCTGGGGACAATTGGGGGGTCCTGGGATGTGACAATGGGCCCTGGATTCAAAGGGGTGTCCCCATGGTGTCACAATGGGCCCTGGGGACATAGGGGGGTCCTGGGATGTCACAATGGGCACTGGGAATAAAGAGGGGGTCCCCAGGGTGCAACTATGGGCCCTGGGGACAAGAGGGTCCCCATGATGTCACAATGGGACCTGAGGACAAGGGCAGGTCCCCATCGTGTCACAATGGGTCCGCAGTGACAAGGGGAGTCCCCAGGATGTCACAATGGGCCCCGGGGATAAAAGGGGTACCCAGGATGCCACAATGGGCCCTGGAAACAATTGGGGTGTCCTGAGATGTCACAATGGGCCCTGGGGACAAAGGGGGATCCTGGGACATCACAATGGCCCCTGGGGACAAAGGGAGTCCCCACCCTGTCACAATGGGCCCTGGGGACAAAGAGGGTCCCCAGGATGTCACAATGGACCCTGGGGACAAAGGGGGGTCCTGGGACGTCACAATGGGCCCTGGGGACAAAGGAGGTCCCCAGGATTTCACAATGGGCCATGGGGACAAGGGGTGTCCTAGAATGTCACAATGGGCCCTGGGGACAAAGGGGGTGCCCAGGATTTCACAATAGGCACTGGGGACAAGGGGGTCCCCAGGATGTCACAATGGGACCTGAGGACAAGGGCAGGTCCCCATCGTGTCACAATGGGTCCGCAGTGACAAGGGGAGTCCCCAGGATGTCACAATGGGCCCCGGGGATAAAAGGGGTACCCAGGATGCCACAATGGGCCCTGGAAACAATTGGGGTGTCCTGAGATGTCACAATGGGCCCTGGGGACAAAGGGGGATCCTGGGACATCACAATGGCCCCTGGGGACAAAGGGAGTCCCCACCCTGTCACAATGGGCCCTGGGGACAAAGAGGGTCCCCAGGATGTCACAATGGACCCTGGGGACAAAGGGGGGTCCTGGGACGTCACAATGGGCCCTGGGGACAAAGGAGGTCCCCAGGATTTCACAATGGGCCATGGGGACAAGGGGTGTCCTAGAATGTCACAATGGGCCCTGGGGACAAAGGGGGTGCCCAGGATTTCACAATAGGCACTGGGGATAAGGGGGTCCCCAGGATGTCACAATGGGCCCTGGGGATGACGGGGGGTCCTGGGACGTCACAATGGGCCCTGGGGACAATGGGGGGTCTTGGGATGTCACAATGAGCCCTGGGCACAACTGGGAGGTCCCTAAATGTCACAATGGGCCCTGGGGACAAAGAGGGTCCCCACGGTGTCACAATGGGCCCAGGGGACAGAGGGGAGTCCCCAGGATGCCACAACGGGCTCTGGGGACCAGGGGCGTCCCGAGGATGTCACAATGGGCCCTGAGGACAAAGTGTGGTCCTGGGAGGTCACAATGTGCCCTGGGCACAAAGGGGGTTTCCAGGATGTCACAATGGGCTCTGGGGACAACAGGGGTCCCGACGGTGTCACAATGGGCCCTTGGGACAAAGGCTGTCCCCAGGATGTCACAATGGGCCCTTAGGACAAGGGGGGTCCCCAAGGTGTCACAATGGGCCCTGGGGACAATGGGGAGTCCTGGGACATCACAACAGGCCTGGGGACAAGGGGGATCTCCACCCTGTCACAATGGGCCCTGGGGACAAAGGGGGGTCCTGGGATGTCACAATTGGCCCTGGGGACAAAGGGGGTCCCCATGGTGCCACAATGGGCCCTGGGGACAAAGGGGAGTCCCCAGGATGTCACAATGGGCCCTGAGGACAAGGGGAGGTCCCCATGGTGTCACAATGGGTCCTCAGTGAGAAGGGGGTCCCCCATGGTGTCACAATGGGCCCTGGGGACAAGGGGGATCCCCAGGGTGTCACAATGGACCCTGGGGAGAAGGGTTTAGGGGGTTGTGTTAGGGGGTTGGAGGATTAGGTGGTGCAGGATTTGGGGGTGCAAGGATTTTGCGGGGCCTGATTTGTGGCTGCAGAGTCTGGGGTTGCAGGTTCCAGGGGTGCAGGATTTGGGGTTTCAGGGTTTAGGGCAGTAGGATATTTGGGTGCAGGAGTTTGGGGTGCTGGGTTTGGGGGCCAGGATTTGGGGTTGCAGGATTTAGGGGTGCAGTGGTTTGGAGTGCAATGTTTTGGGGTGCAGGGTTTGGGGAAGGAGGATATGGGGGTGCAGGGTTTAGGGGAGCAGGATCTGGGGGTGCAGAGTTGGGGGGTGCAAGATTTGGGGTGGCAGGGTTTTGGGGAGCAGGGTTTAGGGGTCAGGCTTTAGGGGGACAGGGTTTGGGGGGCAGGGTTGGGAGGGATGATTTTGGGGTGCAGGGTTTAGGGCAGCAGGATCTTGGGGTGAAGGGGTTTGGGGTGAAGGGTTGGGTAGGACAGGATTTGGGGTGCAGGTTTTTAGGGTGCAACTTGTGGGGGTCAGGATTTGGGGTACAGGGTTTGGGGGTGCAGGGTTTAGTGGTGCAGGGTTTGGGGGTGCAGGTCTTGGGGAGGCAGAATTAGGGTGCAAGACTTGAGGGTGCAGGGTTTGGGGGTTTGGGACATGGGGCTGGAGGATTTGGGGGTGCAGGATTTGGGGTGCAGTGTGTGGGGGTGCAAGATCTTGGGGTGTACGAGCTTTGGGTGTGGGATTTGAAGGACAATGATTTCGGGGTGCAGGGATTGGGGGTGTAGGGTTTTGGGGTTGCTGCGTTTGGTGATTCGGGATGTGGAGGTCAAGGATTTAGGGGTACAAGGGCTGGTTGCAGGATTTGGGGTACAGGGTTGGTTGCAGGATTTGGGGTGCAGGGTTTGAAGTGCAGGTCTAAAGGGGGCAGGATTTGGAGGTGCAAGATTTGGTGGTCTGGGGTACTGGGGTGCCGGGTTTTGGGGTGAGGGATTTGGGGGTCAGGATGTGGGGTGGAGGATTTGAGCGTGCATGCTGTTGGGGCACAGAGTTTCGGGGACAGATCTGGGGGTGCAGGGTTTGTGGGGCAGGATTCAGGGCTGTAGGCTTTGGGGGTGGAGTGTTTTGGGGAGGATTTGGGGTGCAGGGTTGAAGGGTTTAGATCTGGAGGTGCAGAGTTCTGGGGTGCAGGGTGTCGGGTGCAGGATCTGGGGCTCCAGGATTTATGGGTGCAGGCTCTTGGGGTTTAGGGTAGGAGGGTCTTGGGGTGCGGGGCTGAAGGGTTTGGTAGGGCCGGATTTGGGGCTGCAGGGCTTTAGGGTGAGGCTTTGGGGGTGCAGGTTCCATGTCTTTAGGAACTGGGGGGACAGGATTTTGTGGTGCGGACTTTTGAGTGCTAGTTTGAGGGGCCTTGATTTTGGGGTGCACGGTTTGGGGGGGCAGGATTCCGGGTGTAAGGTTTTGGGGTGCAGGACTTGGGGGCGCAGGTTTCACATGTTAAGGAACTGGGGGCTGCAGAAGTTGGGGGTGCAGCGTTTTGGGGTGCAGGGTTGAAGGGTGCAGGATTCAGGGGTACAGGTTTTGGGAGATAAGGATCTGGGGGTGCAGGTTGTAGGGATCAGAATATGGGGGTGCATTGTTTGGGATTGCAGGATATTGGGTGCAGGATCTGGGGGTACAAGATTTGGGGTGGCAGGGTTTTGGGGAGCAGGGTTTCGGGGTCAGGCTTTAGGGGGACAGGGTTTGGGGGGCAGGGTTGGGATGGATGATTTGGGGGTGCAGGGTTTAGGGCAGCAGGATCTTGGGGTGAAGTGGCTGGGGTGAAGGGTTGGGTAGGACAGGATTTGGGGTGCAGGTTTTTAGGGTGCAACTTGTGGGGGTCAGGATTTGGGGTACAGGGGATTGGGGGTCCAGAGTTTGTGGGTGCAGGATTTAGTGGAGCAGGGATTGGGTTGCAGATCCTGGGGAGGCAGAATTGGGGGTGCAGGTTTTGGGAGTTAAGGGTTTGGGGGTGCAGGTCTTGGGTGTTCAGGACCTGGGGGTGCATTATTTGGGGATGTAGGTTTTGGGGGGTAGATTTTGGGGTGCTGGGTTCGGGACATGGGTCTGGAGGATTTGAGGGTGCAGGGTTAAGGGGTTTAGGACTTTGAGGTGCACGGTTTAGGGTGCACACGTTTTGGGTGTGTATGATTTGAGAGTGCAGGGCTTTGGGGTACAGGATTCGGGGTGCAGGGTTTTGGTGTCAGGATCTGGGGGTGCAGGGTGTTGGGGAGAAGGATTCGGGGTGCAGCATTTTGAAGGGCAGGGTTTTGAGGAGGGAGGTTTTGAGGGTGCAAGATATGGTGGTGCAGGTTTTGGGGGTGCAGTGTTAAGGGGGTGGAGGATTAGAGGTGCAGGATTTGGGGGTGCAGGGTTGGGGGTGCAGGGTTTTTTGGGGCCTGATTTGGGGGTACAGGGTCTGGGGGTGCAAGATCCTGGAGTTCAGGATTTGGGGGTTCAGATTTGGGGCTGCAGGGTATGGGAGGGAAGGATCTGGGGCTTCAGGATTAGGGGGTGCCACCGTTTGGGGGTGCAGGGTTTAGAAGTCAGGTCTAAGAGTGCAGGGTTTGGGGTGCAGGGGTTTGGGGGTGCAGGTTTCATGAGTTCAGGAACTGGGGGTGCAGGAATCAAGGGTGCAGGGTTTGGGGAAAGAATTTGGGGGATCAGGGTTTTGGGGTGCAGAGTTTCAGAGTTCAGGGTTTGGGGGGAAGTTTAAGGTTGCAGAGTGTTAAGGGTGCAGAGCATTGGGGCAGAGGATTTGGGGGTGCGGGGTTTCAGGGTTCAGGATGTGGAGGGGTGGAGTTTTGGGGGGCAGGGTTTGGGGGTGAAGGATTTGGGGGTGCAGGGTGGTGGGGTACAGGCCTTCCTGTGTCACCTCAGCTGGGTGTTCCTGCTCCACGCGGGGATTGCACCGGATGAGCTTTCCAGGTCCCTTCAACCCCTGACATTCTGGGACTCTGTGCGGAAGGATTTGGGGGTGAGAGATTTGGGGTGCAGCATTTGGGGGTGCAGAGTTTTGGGAGGCAAGGATCTGGGGCTGCATGATTTGGGGGTTCAGTGTTTAGGGCAGCACAATCTTGGGGTGCAGGGGTTTGCAGTGAAAGGTTTGGTAGGCAGGATTTGGGGTGCAGGATTCTGGGGTGCTGGGTTTTGGGGCACAGGATTTGGTGTTGCAGGGATGGGGTTGAAGGGCTTGGGTTTCCAGGCCTTTGAGGTGCAGGATTTGGAGGTGCAAGGTTTGGGAGGGAATTCTTTGGGGTGCAGGGTTTGGGGTTCCAGGAGGTGGGGGAAGGACCTTGGGGTGTAGGGTTTGGGGGGCAGGGTTTCGGGAGAAGGATTTGGGGGTGCAGGATTTTGAAGTGCAGCGTTTCAGGGGAGCATGATTTTGGGGGTGCACATGTGGGAGTCCAGGTTCGGGGGGTGCAGAGTTTGTGAATGGAGGATTTTGGGGTACTGGGTTTGGGGCTGCCTAATTTGGGGGTGCAGTGTTTGGGTGTTCAGGACCTGGGGTTGCTGCGTTTGGGAATGCAGGCTTTGGGGGTGCACGGCTCAGGATTTGGGAGGGCAGCATTAGGGGGTGTAAGATTTCAGGGTTTAGGGGTGCAAAGTTTGGTAGGGCTGAATTTAGGGGGCAGGATTTGGGGGGCAGGGTTTGGTGCAGCGAGATTTGGGGGTGCAGGGTTTGGGGGTGCAAGATTTGAGGGTGCAAGGTTTGGGTGTTCAAGATTTAGGGGAGCAGGATCTTGGGGTGCAGGGTTTGGGGCTGCAGGGGTTTTGGGTGAGGGATTTAGGGTTCAGGCTTAGGGGTGCAGGGTTTGGGGGTGCAGGGTGTTGGGGAAGGATTTGGGGGTACAGGGTTTGGAGGTGCAGTGTTTCAGGGATCGGGGTTTGGGGGGCAGAATTTGGGGTGCAGGGTTTGGGATGGCAGGATTAGGGGGAGCAAGACTGTGGGGTGCAGGGGTTTGGGGTGAAGGGTTTGGTAGGGCACGATTTGGGGTGCAGGCTTTAGGAAGGAAGGAAGGAAAGAAGGATCTGGAGGTGCAGGATTTGGGGTCCAGGGTTTAGGGGTGCAGGATTTAAGGGTGCGGGGGTTTGGGTGAAGGGCTTGGTAGGGCAGGAATTTGGGGTGCAGGGTTTGGGGGTGCAGGGTGTTTGGGGAACGATCTGGGGGTACAGGGTTTGGGGTGCTGGGTTTGGGGGTTAAAGGATTTGCGGGGGCAGGGTTCAGGTGTTCAGGACCTGGGCGTGCAGGCTTTGCGGGTTCAAGGTTCCAGGTGCATTGTTTGGGGGGAGAGGATTTGGGGGTGCAGAGTTTTGGGGTGCAGGGCTTGTGAGAGAGGAATCGGGGTGCAGGATTTGGGGGTTCAGGGTTTAGGGTAGCAGGATCTTGGGGCGCAGGATATGGGGGTGCAGTGTTTGTGGGTGCAGGGTTTTGGGGGTCAGGATCTGGGGGTGCATGATTTGGGGGCTCAGGGTTTGGGGATGAAGGGTCTTGGGGTGCTGGGCTTTGGGCTGCAGTGTTGGGGGGCAGGTTTTGGGGTGCAGGGTTTGGGGGCAGGTTTTGCGTGTTCAGGAACTGGGGCTGCAGGATTTTGCATTGAAGGGCTCTGGGGTGCCGGGGTTGCCTGCAGGGATTGGGGTGCAGTATTTTGGGGTGCAGGGGTTTGGGGTTCAGGACCTGTGGCTGCAGGGTCTTAGGGAACAGGATTTCAGGGGTGCTGCATTTGAGGGGTGCAGGGGCTTTGGGAGAGGGATTTGCGCTTCAGGGTCTGAGGGGTGCAGGGTTTGGTGGGGAAGGATTTGGGGGTGCCTGGTTTAGGGTTGCAGGATTTGGGGGTCAAGGGTTTGGAGGTGCCAGGGTTTTGGGGGGCAGGATATAGGGGTGCAGGATTTGAGGGTGCAGGGTTGTGGAGTGCAGAGATTTGCAGGTGCAAGATCTGGGATTGTAGGGTTTTGGGGTGCAGGTTTTGGGGAGGAAGGATTTGGGGTGCAGGGTTTAAAGGTTCACGATCTGGAGGTGCAGCGTTTTGGGGTGCAGGGTTATCGGGCTACGGGTTTTGGGAGGGAAGGATCTGGGGGTGCAGGGTGCAGGGATCACAGTATGGGGGTGCAGGATTCTGGGGTGCAGGATCTGGGGAGCAGGATCTGGGGAGCAGGATATGGGGTGCAGAACCTTGTTGTTTAGGGTTTAGAGGCAGGATTTGGGGGTGCAGGGCTTTGGGGTGAGGAGTTGGGGGTGCAGGGTTCAGGTGTTCAGGACTTGGGGGTTGGAAGATTTAGGGGTGCAGGGTTGGGTAAGGAAGGATCTGAGGGCGCAGGGTTTGTGGGGCAGGATTTTGGGTGCAGGGTTTGGGGAGCAGGATCTGGGGGTGATGGAATTGGTTGACAAGGTTTCGCAGGCCGGCTTTGAAGGAGCAGAGTTCAGGAGTGCAAGGTTTTGGGGGACAGGTTTGGACATAAAAGATTTGGGGGCGAATGGTTTGGGGGAACGATTTTGGGGGTGCAGGATTTGGGGGTGCAGGATTTGGTATTACAGGTTTTGGGGATTCATGGCTTGGGAGGAAGGATTTAGGGGTGCAGGGTTTCAAGATGCAGGATTTGGGGTGCAGTATTTGGGGTTGCAGGTTTGGGGGTGCAAGTTGTGGGGCAGCAGGATATCGGGTATAGGGTTCTGGGCTGCAGGGTTTGGGGGTGCAGGATTTCAACGTGCAGGGTTCTGGGGTGCAGTATCTGGGGGTCCAGGGTTTGGCAGTGCATTGGCTTTCGGGGTTGAAGGATTTGGGGGTGCAGGGTTTAGGGATGCAGGATTTGGGGGTGCAGGATTCGGGGGTGCAGAGTTAGGGGGCAGGATTTTCAGTGCAGGGCTTCAGGGCACAGAACTTGGGGGTGCAGGATCTGGGGTGCAGGTTTTCGGTGGGGAATTTGGGGGTGCAGGGTGTTGAGGAAGGATCTGGGGGTGCAATATTTGGGCTTTAAGGGTTTAGGGGGGCAGGATCTGGCAGTGCAGAGTTTGGGGACAGGACCTGGGGGTGCAGCGTTTGGGGTTACAGGTTTTGGGGGTGCAGGGTTGAGGGAATTGTTTGAGGTGCAGGGTTATGAGAGTGCAGGATTTCTGGGTGCAGAGTTTGGGGTGCTGGGTATGGGGCAGCAGGATCTGGGGGTGCAGGTTTTGGGGGTTCATTCCTTTGGGGGGAGGATCTGGGGGTGCAGGGTTTAAGGGTTCAGGGTTTGGAGGTGTAGGGTTTTGGGGTACAGGGTTCTGGGTTGAGGTTCTGGGGTGAAAGATTTGGGGGTGCAGTGTTAAGGGGTGGAGGCTTAGAGGTGCAAGATTTGGGGGTGCAGGGTGTTCGTGTGTCTGATTTGGGGGTGCAGGGTCTGGGGGTGCAAGATCCTGGAATTCAGGATCTGGGGGTTCAGGATTTGGGGCTGCAGGGTATGGGAGGGAAGGATCTGGGGCTTCAGGATTTGGGGGTGCACTGTTTGGGGGTGCAGGGTTTAGAAGTCAGGTCTCAGAGTGCAGCGTTTGGGGTGCAGGGGCTTGGGGGGAAATTTAAGGTTGCAGAGTGTGGGGTGCACAGGACTGGGGCACAGGATTTGGGGGTGCGGGGTTTCAGGGTTCAGGATTTGGAGGTGTGGAGTTTTGGGGTGTAGGGGTTGGGAGTGCAGGGTGGTGGGGGTGAGAGATTTGGGTGCAGGATTTGGGGGTGCAGAGTCTTGGGAGGCAAGGATCTGGGGCTGCAGGATTTGGGGGTTCAGAGTTTAGGGCAGCACAATCTTGGGGTGCAGGGGTTTGCAGTGAAAGGTTTGGTAGGGCAGGATTTGGGGTGCAGGATTCTGGGGTGCTGGGTTTGGGGTACAGGATTTGGTGTTGCAGGGATGGGGTTGAAGGGCTTGGGTTTCCAGGCCTTTGAGGTGCAGGATTTGGAGGTGCAAGGTTTGGGAGGGAATTCTTTGGGGTGCAGGGTTTGGGGGCAGGGTTTGGGGGTGTAGGGTATAGGACGGAAGGATTTGGGAATGCAGGGTTTGGGGTGCAGGTTTCGGGGTTCAGGAAGGTAGGGAGGGCAGGATTAGGGGGTGCAAGGTTTCAGTTGTAGGGTTTAGGGGTGCAGAGTTTGGTAGGGCCGAATTTGGGGGTGCAGGATTTGGGGTGCAGGGTTTGGGAAGACAGGATCGGGGGTGGGGGATTTGGGGGTGCAGGATTGAGGGGCAGGGTTTTGGTGCAGGGTTTGTGGTCAGGATCTGGGGTGCGGGTTTGGGAAGAGAATTTTGGGGTGCAGGATTTTGGGTGCCGTTTTTGCCCCTCTCACCCTGTGCAGCTCTTTGTGCGCTGAGCTCCGCACTCAGCACCAGCGGGTGCGGCTCCTCCGGAGGGGATGGGGGGAGGGGGCGGGGCCAAGGGCTGGTTTGAGGGGGCGTGGCTGAGGCGGCGAGCTGCGATTGGCCGGCCGGGCCGCAGCGGCCGTTCCCGCCTGAGCCTTGGGGCGGAGCCAGAGCGGGAGTGCGGGGGGCGGCCGGGCCAGGAGCCGCCCGCAGAGCGCCCGGGGACTCTGCCCGGGAACGAGCGGCAGGAGGAGAGGAGACGGCCCCAGCGGTACCGGGTGAGCTTCTGGCTGGAGCCTGGGAGCTGTTCCTCCCAGCGAGGGCTGTCGGGCACTGAACGGGCTGCCCAGGGCAGGGCTGGAGCCGCCATCCCTGGAGGGGTTTCCACAGGAGCTCCTGAGGGCCGTGGGCAGTGCCGGGGGGTTGTGCTTGGACTCCAGCACCTTCAAGGTGTTTGACACCCAAAGGGATTCTGTGGCACACTCCATTTTCACGTTGCCATGGAGCCCGGAGGTCCCAGCGGGGTTTGGATCAGCGTGTTCTGGAACATTCTCAGTGGTCGGGTCTGTGTGCAGAGTGTGGTGGGAACGAGAAGAGAGGAGATGGAGAGAACAGTGGGGAGGTGGAGGAGCAGGAGTGGAGGTGAATACCAGAGAGAGCGAGTGTGTGCGGATCAGCAGTGATCACCCCAAACCTGCCCCGCAGACACGGCACCCAAAACCCTTCACCCCAAGGTCCTTCCCCCACCTCCTGGAACCCTAAACCTGCACCCCAAAGAATTCCCTCCCAAACCTTGCACCTCCAAATCCTGCACTTCGAAGGCCTGGAAACCCAAGCCCTTCAACCCCATCTCTGCAACACCAAATCCTGTACCCCAAACCAGCACCCCAGAATCCTGCACCCCAAATCCTGCCTACCAAACCTTTCACTGCAAACCCCTGCACCCCAAGATTGTGCTGCCCCAAACACTGAACCCCCAAATCCTGCAGCCCCAGATCCTTGCCTCCCAAAACTCTGCACCCCCAAATCCTGCACCCCAGATCTCTCACCCTCACCACCCTGCACTCCCAACCCCTACACCCCAAAACTCCACACCTCCAAATCCTGAACCCTGAAACCCCGCACCCCCAAATCCTGTGCCCCAGTCCTGTGCAACCCCACACTCTGCAACCTTAAATTTCCCCCCAAGCCCCTGCACCCCAAACGCTGCACTCTGAGACCTGACTTCTAAACCCTGCACCCCCAAACAGTGCACCCCCAAATCCTGAAGCCCCAGATCCTTCCCTCCCATACCCTGCAGCCCCAAATCCTGAACCCCCAGATCCTGAATTCCAGGATCTTGCACCCCCAGACCCTGCACCCCCAAATCAGACACACGAACACCCTGCACCCCCAAATCTTGCACTTCTAAGCCTCCACCCCTTAACACTGCACCCCCAAATCTTTCACCCCAGAACCTCAACCCAGAACCCTGTACCCCAAAACCCTACACCTCCAAACCCTGAACCCTTAAACCCTGCACCCCCAGATCCTCCCCCCAAAGGAATGCACCCCCAAAACCTGCACCCCCAGATCCTGCTGCCCCATACCCAGCACCCCAAACTCTGCACCCAGAAATCCTGCACTCTCATAACCCTGCACCTCAAACAATTCCCTCAACCCTGCACCCCCAAAACCTGTAACCCCAATCGCTGCACCCCCAGGTCCTGTCCCCACACTCTGCACTGCCAGATCCTGCCCCCCTAAACCCTTAAAGCCCAAATATTGCACCCTCAGATCCTTCCTCAACACCCTGCACCCCCAAATTCCCCACCGAAAACCTGCACCCCAGATCCTGCACCATCATGTTCTGTGCCCTGAAGCCCTGCACTGAAAATCCTGCCCCCCAACTCTGCACTTCCAAATCCTGCACCCCCAAATCCTGCATCCCTAAACCCTGCACCCCCAAATCCTTCAACCCCCAAAGCCAATGCACTGCCAAACCCTGGACCCCCAGATACTGCACCCCAGAACCCTGCACGTTGAAATCCTGCACCCCCAAACCCTGCAGCCCAGAACCCTATACCCGATATCCTGCCGCCCCACAACTTGCACCCCCAAACCTGCAACCCCAAATACTGCACCCCAAATCCTGCATCTTGAAACCCTGCACCCCTAAATCCTTTTTCCCAAGCCATGATTCCCCAAAACCTGTAATACCAAATCCTGCACCCCCAAATCCTGCACCCCCAAATCGTTCCCCCAAACCATTCGCCCCCGAATCTTTTATGTCCAAACCTGTCCCCCAAACCTTGCACCCCTGAACTCTGCTCCCCCAAAGCCGGCCTGCGAAACCTTGTCAACCAATTCCATCACCCCCAGATCCTGCTCCCCAAACCCTGCACCCAAAATCCTGCCCCACAAACCCTGCGTCCTCAAATTCTGACCCCCAATCAATGCACTGACAAACCCTGCACCCGCAGATCCTTCCCCCCAGACCTGGCACCCTGAAATCGCTCACCCCAAAACCCTGCACTCTCAAATCTTGCACACCCCAAAAATGTGCACCCCCAAATCGTTCACCCCACATCCTGCCCCTTTAAACCCTGCACTTCAAAACCCTGCACCCCCAAATCCTTTCCCCAAACACCCTGCACCCATTAATCCTGTACCCCCAAATCCTGCACCCCAGGTCCTGAAACTTCAAACTCTGCGCCCTCAGATCCTTCCTTACCCAACCCTGCACCCCCAAATCTTCCAACTCCCAAATCCTCCAACCCCCAAGTCCTGAACACCTGAACCCTGCACCCCCAACTCCTCACCCCAAAGCCCTGCACCCCCAAATTCTGCCTCTAAACCCTAAACAACAAGGTTCTGCACCCCAAACCCTGCTCCCCCATATCCTGCTCCCCAGATCCTGCACCCCAGAATCCTGCACCCCCATGCTGTGATCCCTGCACCCTGACCCCCAGATCCTTCCCTCCCAAAACCCGTAGGCCCATAACCCTGCACCCCAAAGCGCTGCACCTCCAGATCGTGAACCTTTAAACCCTGCACCCCAAATCCTTCCTCCCCAAAACCTGCACCCCAAAACCCTACAATCCCAGATCTTGCACCTGCAAATCTCTGCACTCCACAACCCTGCACCCTCAAATCCTGCACCCCTATATCCTGCCCCCCAAAACCCTGGCACCTCCAAACCCTTGACCCCCAAATCCTGCAACCCTAAACCAGGCACCCCCAAACCCTTCCCCACCAAACCCTGCACCCCTCAGACCCTGAAGCCCAAATCCCTCTCCCAAAGCCCCTGCACCCCTGAAATCCTGTTCCCTAAGACCCTGCAGCCACAGGTCCTGAACCCCAAACCCCTGCACCCCAAAATACTGCACCCCAATCCCTGCAGGCCAACCCCGGCACCCCAGAGCCCTTCAACGCAAAATCCTGCAGCCCCAGTTCCTGAACACTCAAATCCTGCCCTCCTAAACCCTGCACCCCAAAACCTGCCCCCCAACACTGCACCCCAAAGCCCAGCACCCCAAGACCCTTCATCCCCAAACCCTGAGCCCCCAAATCATGCACCCCCACATCCTGCCCCTTTAAACCCTGCACTTCAAAACCCTGCACCCCCAAATCCTTCCCCCAAAACCCTGCCCCCCCAAACCCTTCACCCCAAGGTCCTTCCCCCACCTCCTGGAACCCTAAACCTGCACCCCAAAGAATTCCCTCCCAAACCTTGCACCTCCAAATCCTGCACCTCAAAGGCCTGGAAACCCAAGCCCTTCAACCCCATCCCTGCAACACCAAATCCTGTACCCCAAACCCAGCACCCCAGAATCCTGCACCCCAAATCCTGCTACCAAACCTTTCACTGCAAAACCCTGCACCCCAAGATTGTACTGCCCTAAACACTGAACCCCCAAATCCTGCACCCCCAGGTCCTTGCCTCCCAAAACTCTGCACCCCCACATCCTGCACCCCAAATCTCTCACCCCCAAATCCTTCCCCCACCGCCCTGCAGCCTCAGATCCTTCACCCCCATCCCCTGCACCCCAAACCTCCACACCTCCAAATCCTGAACCCTGAAACCCCGCACCCCCAAATCCTGTGCCCCAGTCCTGTGCACCCCACACTCTGCAACCTTAAATTTCCCACCAAACCCCTGCACCCCAAACGCTGCACTCTGAGACCTGACTTCTAAACCCTGCACCCCCAAACGGTGCACCCCCAAATCCTGAAGCCCCAGATCCTTCCCTCCCATACTGTGCACCCACAAATCCTGAACCCCCAAATCCTGCACCCCTAATCCTCCACCCTCTTAAAACTGCACCCCCAAAACCTGAACCACCAAATCTTTCACCCCCAAAACTTCCCTCCTCCAAACCCTGCACTTCAAAATGCTGCACCCCCAGATCCTGACCCCAAAACCCTGCACCCTAAATCCTGTACCCCAAAGCCCTGCACTCTCAAATCATACATGCCCAGAACGTGCACCCTAAACTGTGCACCCCAAAATCCTAAACCCCTTAACCCTGCACCCTCAAATCTTCCAGACCCATGTCCCAAACCCAGCACCCCAAAATCTACCCCCCAAAACCTACATCCCCAAATCCAGCACCCCCAGGTCCTGAACACCCAAAATCTGCACCCCCAATTCTGCCTCCCCAAGACCTGCACCCCCAATTCTGCCTCCACAAGACCTTCACCCCCAGTCCCTGCTCCACTAAATCCTACACCCCCAAACCCTGCACCCCCAACCTCCTGGACCCCAAATCCTGCCCACACAAGTTGCACCCTAAAATCGTGCACCCCAAGTCCTGTCCTACCCAACCCTTCACCCCAAACCCCTTCACCCCAAGATCCTCCTGCCCTAAACCCTGCACCCCCAAATCATCCCTCCCAGCCCTGCCCCCCAAACCCTGTCCCCCTAAAGCCTGACCCCGAAACCCTGCTCCCCAAAACCCTGCTACCCCAAATCTTGTATCCCCAGATCCTTCCCCCAACACCCTGCAATCCCAAACCCTGCACCCCCAATTCTGGCGCTAAACCCTGCACCCCCAAAACCCTGCACCACTGAACCTTGCACCCCAAAACCCTATACACAAAACCCTGCACCCCACAAGTTGCACCCCATATCCCTGCACCCCCAAATCCTCCAACCCCCAAATCCTCCAACCCCCTAAGTCCTGCACCCCCAGGTGCTGAACACCTGAACCCCTCACCCCAGACCCCTCACCCCAGACCCCTCACCCCAAAGCCCTGCATCCCCAAATCCTGCCTCTAAATGCTGACCTACAAGGTTCTGTACCCCAACAGCCTGCTCACCCAGATCCTGCACCCCAGAACCCTGCACCCCCATATTCTGATCCCTACAGCCTGCACCCCCAGCTCCTGCACCCCCAAAACCTGTACCCCTAAATCCTGCACCCTTCAACCCTACAGCCCACAACGCTGCACCCCCAACCTCTGCAGCCCCAGTTCCTTAACGTGTGAAACCTGCACCCCAAGTCCTGCACCCCAAAACCTTACACCCGGAATCCTGCCCCCCAAACCATGCACCCCAAAATCAAGGCCCCTCAAACTTACACTCAAAGGTCCGCACCAAGAAACCCTCCCCGCCCAGTTCCTAAAGACATGGAACCTGCACCCCCAAATCCCGCACCCCAAAATCCTGCACCCCAGTACCCCAGACCACCAAATCTTGCACCTCCAAATCCTGCCCCTATTAGCCCTGCACTTCAAACCCTGCACCCCAATTCCTGCAACCAAACCCTGTACCCCAAATCCTGCACCCAGCCCTTGTACCCCTAAATCCTTGACCTCCACATCCCGAATCTCCAAACGCAGCAACCCCAAAACCCTACACCCCCAATCCCTGCACCCCGAAATCATTGTCCTTCAAATCCCACACACAAAGCTCGTACACCCCAAGATCTTGCACCCCCACACACTGCACCCCAAATCCTGCACCCCCAAATCCTCCAGCCCCATGCCCCAAACCCCCAAACCCTGCACCCTCAAGTCTTGCACCCCCAAACCATTCTCCCCCAAATCCTGCAACCCCAAACCCCACACCTCCTGCACCCCAAAATTCGACACCTCCAAATTCTAAACCCTTAAACCCTGCATCCCCCAAATCCTTCCCCCCAAAACAGTGCCCCCCAAACCCTGCACCCCAGATCCTGCAGCCCCTAACTCTGCACCCCAAACGCTGCACCCTCAGATCCTGCGTCCCCAACCCTGCACCCCAAATCCTTTACCGCAACATTCCCCAAACCTGCAAACCCAAATCCTGCACCCCCAGTTCCTGAACATGCGAACCCTGCACCCCCAAACCCTCAGCCCAAAGCCCTGCACCCCCAAATCCTGCCGTACACAACCCTTCCCCCCAAACCTCTTCAACCCAAGATACTGAAACCCTAAGCCCTGCCCCCCCAAACCTACATCCCCAAATCCTGCACCCCCAGGTCCTGAACACCCAAAATCTGCACCCCCAAATCCCTGAACTCCAAAAACCTGCACCCCCAATTCTGCCTCCCCAAGACCCGCACCCCCAAACCCTGCACCATTAAACCCTGCACACCGAAACCCTGTACCCCAAATCCTGACCCCCCACAAGTTGCACCCTAAAAACCTGCACCCCAAATCCTGTCCAACCCAACCCTTCACCCCAAACCCCTTCACCCCAAGATCCTGCTAACCTAAACCCTGCACCCCAAAACCCTGCTACCCTCAATCTTGCAACCCCCAACTCTGCACCCTCAGATCCTGCTGCTCCAAACCCTGCACCCCCAAATCCTCCAGCCCCACGTCCCGATCTCCCAAACCCTGCACCCCACAACCCTGCACCCCACAACCCCTTCACCCCCAAATCCTGCACCCCCAGCCCTACCCAATAAACTTTCCACCCCCAAATCCTGCCCTACCAAGCCCCCCACCCCAAACCCCTGCACCCCAAGATCCTGCACCCTAAACCCTGCACCTCCATATCATCCTTCCCCAAACCCTGCACCCCAAAACACTGCACTCCAAACCACTGCACCCCTAAACCCTGAACCCCCAAATCCTGCACCCCTGGAACCTGCACACCCAGACTCTGTAGCCCCAAATCAGGCCCCCCAAAATCCTGCTCCCCCAGCCTTGCCCCCCCAAATCCTGCACCACCTAATCCTCCAACCCCCTAACACAACCCCATAACCCCTTGTCCCCAGGGCCCATTGTGACATCCTGGGGAACCCCCATTGTCCCCAGAGCCCATTGTGATATCCTGGGGACCCCCCCTTTGTCCCCAGGGCCCATTGTGACATTCAGGGGACCAACCTTTGTCCTTAGGGCCCATTGTGACACTATGGGGACCCCCCCTTGTCACTGGGAACCCATTGTGACACCATGGGGACCCCCCTTTGTCCCCAGGGCCCATTGTGACATCCTGGGGACCCCCCTTTGTCCCCAGGGCCCATTGTGACATTCAGGGGACCAACCTTTGTCCCCAGGGCCCATTGTTACACTATGGGGACCCCCCCTTGTCACTGGGAACCCATTGTGACACCATGGGGACCCCCCTTTGTCCCCAGGACCCATCTTGACACCATGGGGACCCCCCTTGCCACTGGGGACATATTTTGACACTGTGGGGACCCCACCCTGTCCCCAGGGCCTATTGTGACACCGTGGGGACCCCCTTTTTACCCAGGGTCCATTGTGATGTCCTGGGGACCCCGACTTGTCCCCAGGGCCCATTGTGACAGGGTGGGGCCCCCCTTGTCACTGCGGACCCATTGTGACACTATGGGCACCCCACATTGTTCCCAGGGCCCATTGTGACATCCGGGGGACCCCTTGTCCCCAGGGCCCATAGTGGCACCGTGGGGACCCCTCTTGTCACTTGGGCCCATTGTGACACCGTGGGGACCCCCCCTTTGTCCCCAGACACATTGTGACATCCCAGGACCCCCCATTGTCCCCAGAGCCCATTGTGACATCCTAGGGACCCCCTTTGTCCCCAGGGCCCATTGTGACACCCTGGGGACCCTATTGTCCCCATGGTCCGTCGTGGCACCGTGGGGACCCCCTTTGTCCCCAGGGTCCATTGTGACATCCCAGGACCCCCCATTGTCCCCAGGGTCCATTGTGACATCCTGGGGACCATCCTTTGTTCCCAGGACCCACTGTGACATTTAAGGGACTCCCCATTGTCCCCAGGGCCCATTGTGACGTCCCAGGACCCCTCATTGTCCCCAGGGCCCATTGTGACATCCTGGGCACCCCCTTTGTCCCCAGGGCTCACTGTGGCACCATGGGGACCCCTTTTGTCACTGGGGCCCATTGTGGCACCATGGGGACCCCTTTGTCCCCAGTGCCTATTGTGATGTCACAGGACCCCACTTTGTCCCCAGGGACCATTGTAGACACCATGGGCACCACATTTGTCCCTGGGGCCCATTGTGACATCCCAGGACCCCCCATTGTTACCAGGGCCCATTGTGACATCATGGGGACCCCCCTTTGTCCCCAGGTCTCGTTGTGACGTCCCAGGACCCCTCGTTTTCCCCAGGCCCCATTGTGACATCCTGGGGACCCCCCCTTGTCCCCAGGGCCCATTGTGACACCGTGGGCACCCCCATTGTCCCCAGGGCCCACTGAGACATCCTGGGGACACCCTTTGTCCCCAGGCCCCATTGTGGCACCATGGGCACTCTCTTTGTCCCCAGGGCCCTTTGTGACATCCGGGGTACCCCCTTGTCCCCAGGGCCCATTGTGACACCGTGGAGACCCCCCCTTTGTCTCCAGAGGACATTGTGACATTCCAGGACCCTCCATTGTCCCCAGAGCCCATTGTGACATCCTGGGGTCCCCTCTTCGTCCCCAGGGCCCATTGTGATGTCCCAGGACCCCGCTTTGTCCCCAGGGCCCATTGTGACACCATGGGGACCCCATTTGTCACTGGGGCCCATTTTGACATCCCAGGACCCCGCTTTGTCCCCAGGGCCCATTGTGACACCGTCGGGAACCCCCTTGTGCCCAGGACCCATTGTGACATCCTGGGGACCCCCCTTTGTCCCCTGGGCCCATTGTGACACCGTGGAGACCCCACTTGTTCGCAGGACCCGTTGTGGCATTCTGTGGACTCCCTTTGTCCCCATGGCCCATGATGACACCATGGGGACCCCATTTGTCACTGGGGCCCATTGTGACATCCCAGGAACCCCCATTGTCCCCAGGGCCCACTGAGATATCCTGGGGACCACCCTTTTTCCCCAAGGCCCATTGTGACACCGTCGGGATACCCCATGTCCCCAGGGCCCATTGTGACCTCCTGGGGACCCCCCTTGTCCTGAGGGCCCATTGTGACATCCTGGGGAGACCCCATTGTCCCCAAGGCCCATTGTGGCACCATGGGGACCCCCTTTGTCCCCAGGGCCCATTGTGAAATCCTGGGGACCCCCTGTGTCCCCAGGGCCCATTGTGACACCATGGGGACCTCCTTTATCCCCACGGCCCATCGTGACATCCCAGGAGCCCCCGTTGTTCCCAGGGCACATTGTGACATCCTGGGGACCCCCTTGTCCCCAGGGCCCATTGTGACATCCTGGGACCCCCCTTTTCCCCAGGGCCCATTGTGACATCCCAGGATCCCGTTTGTCCCCAGGGCCAATTGTAACGTCCCAGGACCCCCCATTTACCCCAGGGCCCATTGTGACATCCTGGAGTCCCCCTTTTGTCACCATGGCCCATTGTGACACTGTGGGGGCCTCCTTTGTCCCCAGGGCTCATTGTGACATCCTGGGGAATCCCTTTGTCCCCATGGGCCATTGCGACATCCCAGGACCCCTCCCCTTGTCCCCAGGGCCCATCATGACACCGTAGGGACCCCCCTTGTCACTGGGGACCCATTTTGACATCCCAGGACCCCCTTATTGTCCGCAGGCCTCATTGTGACACCATGGGGACCCCATTTGTCACTGGGGCCCATTTTGACATCCCAGGACCCCTCATTGTCCCCAGGGCCCATTGTGACATCCTGGGGACCCCTCTTCGTCCCCAGGGCCCATTGTGATGTCCCAGGACCCCGCTTTGTCCCCAGGGCCCATTGTGACACCATGGGGACCTCATTTGTCACTGGGGCCCATTTTGACATCCCAGGACCCCGCTTTGTCCCCAGGGCCCATTGTGACACTGTCGGGAACCCCCTTGTGCCCAGGACCCATTGTGACATCCTGGGGACCCCCCTTTGTCCCCTGGGCCCATTGTGACACCGTGGAGACCCCACTTGTTCGCAGGACCCGTTGTGGCATTCTGTGGACTCCCTTTGTCCCCATGGCCCATGATGACACCATGGGGACCCCATTTGTCACTGGGGCCCATTGTGACATCCCAGGACCCCCCATTGTCCCCAGGGCCCACTGAGATATCCTGGGGACCACCCTTTTTCCCCAAGGCCCATTGTGACACCGTCGGGATACCCCATGTCCCCAGGGCCCATTGTGACCTCCTGGGGACCCCCCTTGTCCTGAGGGCCCATTGTGACATCCTGGGGAGACCCCATTGTCCCCAAGGCCCATTGTGGCACCATGGGGACCCCCTTTGTCCCCAGGGCCCATTGTGACATCCTGGGGACCCCCTGTGTCCCCAGGGCCCATTGTGACACCATGGGGACCTCCTTTATCCCCACGGCCCATCGTGACATCCCAGGAGCCCCCGTTGTTCCCAGGGCACATTGTGACATCCTGGGGACCCCCTTGTCCCCAGGGCCCATTGTGACATCCTGGGACCCCCCTTTTCCCCAGGGCCCATTGTGACATCCCAGGATCCCGTTTGTCCCCAGGGCCAATTGTAACGTCCCAGGACCCCCCATTTACCCCAGGGCCCATTGTGACATCCTGGAGTCCCCCTTTTGTCACCATGGCCCATTGTGACACTGTGGGGACCTCCTTTGTCCCCAGGGCTCATTGTGACATCCTGGGGAATCCCTTTGTCCCCATGGGCCATTGCGACATCCCAGGACCCCTCCCCTTGTCCCCAGGGCCCATCATGACACCGTAGGGACCCCCCTTGTCACTGGGGACCCATTTTGACATCCCAGGACCCCCTATTGTCCGCAGGCCTCATTGTGACACCATGGGGACCCCATTTGTCACTGTGGCCCATTGTGACATCCCAGGACCCCTCATTGTCCCCAGGGCCCATTGTGACATCCTGGGGAGCCCCTCGTCCCCAGTGCCCTTTGTGACATCCTAGGGACCCCCGTTGTCCCCAGTGCCCATTGTGACATTCTGGGGACCCCCTTTGTCACCTGGGCCTATTGTGGCACCATGGGCACCCCCCATTGTCACCAGGGCCCATTGTGACATCCTAGGACCCCAATTTTTCCCCAGGGACCATTGTGACACCGTGGGGACCCCCTTTGTCCCCAGGGCCCATTGTGAACATCCTGGGGACCCCCTTGTCCCCAGGGCCCATTGTGAACGTCTCAGGACCCCCCGTTGTCCCCAGGGCCCATTCTGACATCTTGAGGACCTCCCTTGTCCCTAGGGCCCATTGTGACATCCTGGGGACCCTGTTTGTCCCCAGGGCCCATTGTGGCAATATGGGGACCCCCTTTGTCACTGAGGCCCATTGTGACATCCCAGGACCCCCTCTGGTCCCCAGGGCCCATTCTGACATCCTGGGGACCTTCTGTGTCCCAAGACCCCATTGTGACATCCTGGGGACCCCCCATTGTGCCAAGGGCCCATTATGACACCATGGGGATCCCCTTTGTCCCCAGGGCCCATTGTGACGTCCCAGGACCCCCCATTGTTCCCAGGGCCCATTGTGACATCTGGGGGACCCCCTTGTCCCCAGGGCATATAGTGGCACCGTGGGGACCCCTCTTGTCACTTGGGCCCATTGTGACACCGTGGGGATCCCCCCTTTGTCCCCAGAGCACATTGTGACATCCCAGGACCCCCCATTGTCCCCAGAGCCCATTGTGACATCATGGGGACCCCTTTTGTCCCAAGGGCCCATTGTGGCACCATGGGGACCCCCTTTGTCCCCAGGGCCCATTGTGACACCCTGGGGACCCTATTGTCCCCATGGTCCGTCGTGGCACCGTGGGGACCCCCTTTGTCCCCAGGGCCCATTGTGACATCCCAGGACCCCCCATTGTCCCCAGGGTCCATTGTGACTCCTGGGGACCATCCTTTGTTCCCAGGAACCACTGTGACATTCAAGGGACTCCCCATTGTCCCCAGAGCCCATTGTGACGTCCCAGGACCCCTCATTGTCCCCAGGGCCCATTGTGACATCCAGGGCAACCCTTTGTCCCCAGGGCTCACTGTGGCACCATGGGGACCCCTTTTGTCACTGGGGCCCATAGTGGCACCATGGGGACCCCCTTTGTCCCCAGTGCCCATTGTGAACGTCCCAGGACCCCCTGTTGTCCCCAGGGCCCATTGTGACATCCCAGGACCCCCCATTGTCCCCAGGGTCCATTGTGACATCCTGGGGACCACCCTTTGTTCCCAGGACCCACTGTGACATTCAAGGGACTCCCCATTGTCCCCAGGGCCCATTGTGACGTCCCAGGACCCCTCATTGTCCCCAGGGCCCATTGTGACATCCTGGGCACCCCCTTTGTCCCCAGGGCTCACTGTGGCACCATGGGGATCCCTTTTGTCACTGGGGCCCATTGTGGCACCATGGGGATCCCCTTTGTCCCCAGGGCCCATTGTGACGTCCCAGGACCCCCTGTTGTCCCCAGGGCCCATTGTGACATCCTGGGGACCCCACTTGTCCCCAGGGCCCATTGTGACATCCCAGGACCCCCTTTGTCCCCAGGTCCCATTGTGACATCATGGGGAACCCCCTTGTCCTCAGGGCCCATTGTGACAGCCCAGGATCTTACTTTGTCCCCAGGGCCCATTGTGATATTCGGGGGACCCCCTTGTCCCCAGGGCCCATAGTGGCACCATGGGTACCCCCCTTTTCCCCAGTGCCCATTGTGACATCCTGGGGACCCCGCTTGTCCCCAGGGCCCGTTGTGACATCCTGGGGACCCACTATGTGCCCAGGTCCCATTGTGACATCCTAGGACCCCCATTGTCCCCAGAGCCCATTGTGACATCCTGGGGACCCCCTTGTCCCCTGGGCCCATTGTAATGTCCCAGGACCCCACTTTGTCCTCAGGGCCCATTGTGACATTCTGGGGACCCCCTGTGTCGCCAGGGCCCATTGTGGCACCATGGGACCGCCTTTGTCACTGGGGACCATTGTGACATTCCAGGATTCCACTTTGTCCCCAGGGCCCGTTCTGACACCGTGGGGACCCCCATTGTCCCCAGGGCCCATTGTGACATCCTGGGGACCGCCCTTTGTCCCCAGCAACATTGTGACATTCATGTGACCCATCTTTGTCCCCAAGGCCCATTGTAACACCATGATGACCCCCTTGTCACTGGGGACACGTTGCGACACCATGAGGACCCCCCATAGTCCCCAGGGCCCATTGTGACGTCCCAGGACCCCCCGTTATCCCCAGGGCCCATTGTGACATCTTGGGGACCCCCTTGTCCCCAGGGCCCATTGTGACATCCTGGGAATCCCCAGTTGTCCCAGGGCCCATTGTGACATTCCAGGACCCTCTTTGTTCCCAGGCCCCATTGTGACATTCTGGGGACCCCACTTTGTCCCCAGGGCCCATTGTGACATCCTGGGAACCCCATTTGTCTCCAGGGCCCATTGTGACGTCCCAGGACCCCCTTTGTCCCCAGGGCCCATTGTGACACCATGGGGACCCCCCTTGTCCCCAGGGCCCTTTGTGACATTCAGGGGACCCCTCTTTGTCCCCAGGGCCTATTGTGTCATCCTAATGATCCCCCCTTGTCTATAGGGCCCATTGTGACGTCCCAGGACCCCTCATTGTCCCCAGGGACCATTGTGACACCATGGGTACCCCGCCTTGTCCCCACGGCCCATTGTGACATCCTGGGACCCCCGTTTGTCCCCAGTGCTCATTGTGAAATCCTGGGTACCCCCTTTGTCCCCAGGGCCCATTGTGACCTTCAAGGGAACCCACATTGTCCCCAGGGCCCATTGTGACGTCCTAGGACCCCCCGTAGTCCCCAGGACCCATTGTGACATCCTGGGGACACCCCTCTGTTCTTAGGGGTCATTGTGACATTGAGGAGACCCCCCCTTGTCCCCAGGGCCGATTGTGACGTCCTAGGGTCCCCCTTTGTCCCCAGGGCCCATTGTGACTGCATAGGGACCCCCTTTGTCCCCAGGGCCCATTGTGACATCCCAGGAACCCCCGTTGTCCCCAGGGCCCATTGTGACATCCCGGAGACCCCCCTATGTCCCCAGGGCCCATTGTAATGTCCCAGGACCCCTCTTTGTCCCCAGGGCCCATTGTGACACTGTGGGGACCCCCTTTGTTTCCAGGGACCATTGTGACATCCTGGGGACCCCCTTTGTCACTGGGGCCCACTGTGACATCCCAGGATGCCCTCTGGTCCCCATGGCCCATTGTGACTCCATGGGGACCCCATTTGTCACTGGGGCCCATTGTGACATCCTGGGGACCCCCTTTTGTCCCCAGGGCCAATTGTGACACTGTGGGGACCCCCCTTTGTCCCCAGGGCCTATTGTGACACCGTCGGGACCCCCCTTGTCCCCAAGGCCTATTGTGACATCCTGGGGACCTCCTTTGTGGCACCATGGGGACCCCCTTTTTCACTGGGACCCATTGTGACATCTCAGGACCCCACTTTGCCCCCAGGGCTCATTGTGAAATCCTGGGGACTTCCATTGTCCCCAGGGCCCATTGTGACATCCTGGGGAACCCCTTTGTCACTGGGGCCCATTGTGTCATCCCAGGACCCCCCTTTGTCCCTAGGGCCCATTGTGACACCGTGGGGACCCCTTTGTCCCCAGGGCCCATTGTTACATTCAGGGGACCCCCCTTTTCCCCAGGGCCCATTGTGACATCCTGGGGACCCTTTTTGTCCCCAGGGCCCATTGTGACAGGGTGGGGCCCCCCTTGTCACTGCGGACCCATTGTGACACTATGGGCACCCCCCATTGTTCCCAGGGCCCATTGTGATATCCCAGGACCCGCCATTGTCCCCAGGGTCCATTGTGACATCCTGGGGGCCATCCTTTGTTCCCAGGACCCACTGTGACATTCAAGGGACTCCCCATTGTCCCCAGGGCCCATTGTGACGTCCCAGGACCCCTCATTGTCCCCAGGGCCCATTGTGACATCCTGGGCACCCCCTTTGTCCCCAGGGCTCACTGTGGCACCATGGGGACCCCTTTTGTCACTGGGGCCCATTGTGGCACCATGGGGACCCCCCTTGTCCCCAGTGCCCATTGTGACGTCCCAGGACCCCACTTTGTCCCCAGGGCCCATTGTGACATCCTGGGGACCCTATTGTCCCCATGGTCCGTCGTGGCACCGTGGGGACCCCCTTTGTCCCCAGGGCCCATTGTGACATCCCAGGACCCCCCATTGTCCCCAGGGTCCATTGTGACATCCTGGGGACCATCCTTTGTTCCCAGGACCCACTGTGACATTCAAGGGACTCCCCATTGTCCCCAGGGCCCATTGTGACGTCCCAGGACCCCTCATTGTCCCCAGGGCCCATTGTGACATCCTGGGCACCCCCTTTGTCCCCAGGGCTCACTGTGGCACCATGGGGACCCCTTTTGTCACTGGGGCCCATTGTGGCACCATGGGGACCCCCTTTGTCCCCAGTGCCCATTGTGACGTCCCAGGACCCCACTTTGTCCCCAGGGACCATTGTAGACACCATGGGCACCACATTTGTCCCTGGGGCCCATTGTGACATCCCAGGACCCCCCATTGTTACCAGGGCCCATTGTGACATCATGGGGACCCCCCTTTGTCCCCAGGGCTCATTGTGACGTCCCAGGACCCCTCGTTTTCCCCAGGCCCCATTGTGACATCCTGGGGACCCCCCCTTGTCCCCAGGGCCCATTTTGACACCGTGGGCACCCCCATTGTCCCCAGGGCCCACTGAGACATCCTGGGGACACCCTTTGGCCCCAGGCCCCATTGTGGCACCTTGGGCACCCTCTTTGTCCCCAGGACCCTTTGTGACATCCGGGGGACCCCCTTGTTCCCAGGGCCCATAGTGGCACCGTGGGGACCCCTTTTGTCACTTGGGCCCATTGTGACACCGTGGAGACCCCCCCTTTGTCCCCAGAGGACATTGTGACATCCCAGGACCCTCCATTGTCCCCAGAGCCCATTGTGACATCCTGGGGACCCCTCTTCGTCCCCAGGGCCCATTGTGATGTCCCAGGACCCCGCTTTGTCCCCAGGGCCCATTGTGACACCATGGGGACCCCATTTGTCACTGGGGCCCATTTTGACATCCCAGGACCCCGCTTTGTCCCCAGGGCCCATTGTGACACCATGGGGACCCCATTTGTCACTGGGGCCCATTTTGACATCCCAGGACCCCGCTTTGTCTCCAGGGCCCATTGTGACACCGTCGGGAACCCCCTTGTGCCCAGGACCCATTGTGACATCCTGGGGACCCCCCTTTGTCCCCAGGGCCCATTGTGACACCGTGGAGACCCCACTTGTTCGCAGGACCCGTTGTGGCATTCTGTGGACTCCCTTTGTCCCCATGGCCCATGATGACACCATGGGGAACCCATTTGTCACTGGGGCCCATTGTGACATCCCAGGACCCCCCATTGTCCCCAGGGCCCACTGAGATATCCTGGGGACCACCCTTTTTCCCCAAGGCCCATTGTGACACCGTCGGGATACCCCATGTCCCCAGGGCCCATTGTGACCTCCTGGGGACCCTCCTTGTCCTGAGGGCCCATTGTGACATCCTGGGGAGACCCCATTGTCCCCAAGGCCCATTGTGGCACCATGGGGACCCCCTTTGTCCCCAGGGCCCATTGTGACATCCTGGGGACCCCCTGTGTCCCCAGGGCCCATTGTGACACCATGGGGACCTCCTTTATCCCCACGGCCCATCGTGACATCCCAGGAGCCCCCGTTGTTCCCAGGGCACATTGTGACATCCTGGGGACCCCCTTGTCCCCAGGGCCCATTGTGACATCCTGGGACCCCCCTTTTCCACAGGGCCCATTGTGACATCCCAGGATCCCGTTTGTCCCCAGGGCCCATTGTAACGTCCCAGGACCCCCCATTTACCCCAGGGCCCATTGTGACATCCTGGAGTCCCCCTTTTGTCCCCTGGACCCATTGTGACACTGTGGGGACCTCCTTTGTCCCCAGGGCCCATTGTGACACTGTGGGGACCCCCTTTGTCTTCAGGGCTCATTGTGACATCCTGGGGAATCCCTTTGTCCCCATGGGCCATTGCGACATCCCAGGACCCCTCCCCTTGTCCCCAGGGCCCATCGTGACACCGTAGGGACCCCCCTTGTCACTGGAGACCCATTTTGACATCCCAGGACCCCCTATTGTCCGCAGGCCTCATTGTGACACCATGGGGACCCCATTTGTCACTGGGGCCCATTGTGACATCCCAGGACCCCTCATTGTCCCCAGGGCCCATTGTGACATCCTGGGGAGCCCCTCGTCCCCAGTGCCCTTTGTGACATCCTAGGGACCCCTGTTGTTCCCAGTGCCCATTGTGACATTCTGGGGACCCCCTTTGTCACCTGGGCCTATTGTGGCACCATGGGCACCCCCCATTGTCACCAGGGCCCATTGTGACATCCCAGGACCCCAATTTGTCCCCAGGGACCATTGTGACACCGTGGGGACCCCCTTTGTCCCCAGGGCCCATTGTGAACCTCCTGGGGACCCCCTTGTCCCCAGGGCCCATTGTGAACGTCCCAGGACCCCCCGTTGTCCCCAGGGCCCATTCTGACATCCTGAGGACCTCCCTTGTCCCCAGGGCCCATTGTGACATCCTGGGGACCCTGTTTGTCCCCAGGGCCCATTGTGGCAATATGGGGACCCCCTTTGTCACTGAGGCCCATTGTGACATCCCAGGACCCCCTCTGGTCCCCAGGGCCCATTCTAACATCCTGGGGACCTTCTTTGTCCCAGACCCCATTGTGACATCCTGGGGACCCCCCATTGTGCCAAGGGCCCATTATGACACCATGGGGATCCCCTTTGTCCCCAGGGCCCATTGTGACGTCCCAGGACCCCCCGTTGTCCCCAGAGCCCATTGTGACATCCTGGGGACCCCCCTTTGTCCCCAGGGCCCATTGTGACATCCTGGGACACCCTTTGTCCCCAGGTCCCATTGTGACATCATGGGGAACCCCCTTGTTCTCAGGGCCCATAGTGGCACCATGGGGACCCCCCTTTTCCCCAGTGCCCATTGTGACATCCTGGGGAACCCCTTTGTCACTGGGGCTCATTGTGTCATCCCAGGACCCCACTTTGTCCCTAGGGCCCATTGTGACACCGTGGGGACCCCTTTGTCCCCAGGGCCCATTGTTACATTCAGGGGACCCCCCTTTTCCCCAGGGCCCATTGTGACATCCTGGGGACCCTTTTTGTCCCCAGGGCCCATTGTGACAGGGTGGGACCCCCCTTGTCACTGCGGACCCATTGTGACACTATGGGCACCCCCCATTGTTCCCAGGGCCCATTGTGACATCTGGGGGACCCCCTTGTCCCCAGGGCCTATAGTGGCACCGTGGGGACCCCTCTTGTCACTTGGGCCCATTGTGACACCGTGGGGACCCCCCCTTTGTCCCCAGAGCACATTGTGACATCCCAGGACCCCCCATTGTCCCCAGAGCCCATTGTGACATCATGGGGACCCCTTTTGTCCCAAGGGCCCATTGTGGCACCATGGGGACCCCCTTTGTCCCCAGGGCCCATTATGACACCCTGGGGACCCTATTGTCCCCATGGTCCGTCGTGGCACCGTGGGGACCCCCTTTGTCCCCAGGGCCCATTGTGACATCCCAGGACCCCCCATTGTCCCCAGGGTCCATTGTGACTCCTGGGGACCATCCTTTGTTCCCAGGACCCACTGTGACATTCAAGGGACTCCCCATTGTCCCCAGAGCCCATTGTGACGTCCCAGGACCCCTCATTTTCCCCAGGGCCCATTGTGACATCCTGGGCACCCCCTTTGTCCCCAGGGCTCACTGTGGCACCATGGGGACCCCTTTTGTCACTGGGGCCCATTGTGGCACCATGGGGATCCCCTTTGTCCCCAGGGCCCATTGTGACGTCCCAGGACCCCCTGTTGTCCCCAGGGCCCATTGTGACATCCTGGGGACCCCACTTGTCCCCAGGGCCCATTGTGACATCGCAGGACCCCCTTTGTCCCCAGGTCCCATTGTGACATCATGGGGAACCCCCTTGTCCTCAGGGCCCATTGTGACAGCCCAGGACCTTACTTTGTCCCCAGGGCCCAGTGTGATATTCGGGGGACCCCCTTGTCCCCAGGGCCCATAGTGGCACCACGGGTCCCCCCCTTTTCTCCAGTGCCCATTGTGACATCCTGGGGACCCCGCTTGTCCCCAGGGCCCATTGTGACATCCTGGGGACCCACTATGTGCCCAGGTCCCATTGTGACATCCTAGGACCCCCATTGTCCCCAGAGCCCATTGTGACATCCTGGGGAACCCCTTGTCCCCTGGGCCCATTGTAATGTCCCAGGACCCCACTTTGTCCTCAGGGCCCATTGTGACATTCTGGGGACCCCCTTTGTCGCCAGGGCCCATTGTGGCACCATGGGACCGCCTTTGTCACTGGGGACCATTGTGACATTCCAGGATTCCACTTTGTCCCCAGGGCCCGTTCTGACACCGTGGGGACCCCCCTTTGTCCCCAGGGCCTATTGTGACACCGTCGGGACCCCCCTTGTCCCCAAGGCCCATTGTGACATCCTGGGGACCTCCTTTGTGGCACCATGGGGTCCCCCTTTGTCACTGGGACCCATTGTGACATCTTAGGACCCCACTTTGCCCCCAGGGCTCATTGTGAAATCCTGGGGACTTCCATTGTCCCCAGGGCCCATTGTGACATCCCAGGACCCCCCATTGTCCCCAGGGTCCATTGTGACATCCTGGGGGCCATCCTTTGTTCCCAGGACCCACTGTGACATTCAAGGGACTCCCCATTGTCCCCAGGGCCCATTGTGACGTCCCAGGACTCCTCATTGTCCCCAGGGCCCATTGTGACATCCTGGGCACCCCCTTTGTCCCCAGGGCTCACTGTGGCACCATGGGGACCCCTTTTGTCACTGGGGCCCATTGTGGCACCATGGGGACCCCCCTTGTCCCCAGTGCCCATTGTGACGTCCCAGGACCCCACTTTGTCCCCAGGGCCCATTGTGACATCCTGGGGACCCTATTGTCCCCATGGTCCGTCGTGGCACCGTGGGGACCCCCTTTGTCCCCAGGGCCCATTGTGACATCCCAGGACTCCCCATTGTCCCCAGGGTCCATTGTGACATCCTGGGGACCATCCTTTGTTCCCAGGACCCGCTGTGACATTCAAGGGACTCCCCATTGTCCCCAGGGCCCATTGTGACGTCCCAGGACCCCTCATTGTCCCCAGGGCCCATTGTGACATCCTGGGCACCCCCTTTGTCCCCAGGGCTCACTGTGGCACCATGGGGACCCCTTTTGTCACTGGGGCCCATTGTGGCACCATGGGGACCCCCTTTGTCCCCAGTGCCCATTGTGACGTCCCAGGACCCCACTTTGTCCCCAGGGACCATTGTAGACACCATGGGCACCACATTTGTCCCTGGGGCCCATTGTGACATCCCAGGACCCCCCATTGTTACCAGGGCCCATTGTGACATCATGGGGACCCCCCTTTGTCCCCAGGGCTCATTGTGACGTCCCAGGACCCCTCGTTTTCCCCAGGCCCCATTGTGACATCCTGGGGACCCCCCCTTGTCCCCAGGGCCCATTTTGACACCGTGGGCACCCCCATTGTCCCCAGGGCCCACTGAGACATCCTGGGGACACCCTTTGTCCCCAGGCCCCATTGTGGCACCTTGGGCACCCTCTTTGTCCCCAGGACCCTTTGTGACATCCGGGGGACCCCATTTGTCACTGGGGCCCATTTTGACATCCCAGGACCCCGCTTTGTCCCCAGGGCCCATTGTGACACCATGGGGACTCCATTTGTCACTGGGGCCCATTTTGACATCCCAGGACCCTGCTTTGTCTCCAGGGCCCATTGTGACACCGTCGGGAACCCCTTGTGCCCAGGACCCATTGTGACATCCTGGGGACCCCCCTTTGTCCCCAGGGCCCATTGTGACACCGTGGAGACCCCACTTGTTCGCAGGACCCGTTGTGGCATTCTGTGGACTCCCTTTGTCCCCATGGCCCATGATGACACCATGGGGAACCCATTTGTCACTGGGGCCCATTGTTACATTCAGGGGACCCCCCTTTTCCCCAGGGCCCATTGTGACATCCTGGGGACCCTTTTTGTCCCCAGGGCCCATTGTGACAGGGTGGGACCCCCCTTGTCACTGCGGACCCATTGTGACACTATGGGCACCCCCATTGTCCCCAGGGCCCATTGTGACATCCGGGGGACCCCCTTGTCCCCAGGGCCTATAGTGGCACCGTGGGGACCCCTCTTGTCACTTGGGCCCATTGTGACACCGTGGGGACCCCCCCTTTGTCCCCAGAGCACATTGTGACATCCCAGGACCCCCCATTGTCCCCAGGGCCCACTGAGATATCCTGGGGACCACCCTTTTTCCCCAAGGCCCATTGTGACACCGTCGGGATACCCCATGTCCCCAGGGCCCATTGTGACCTCCTGGGGACCCCCCTTGTCCTGAGGGCCCATTGTGACATCCTGGGGAGACCCCATTGTCCCCAAGGCCCATTGTGGCACCATGGGGACCCCCTTTGTCCCCAGGGCCCATTGTGACATCCTGGGGACCCCCTGTGTCCCCAGGGCCCATTGTGACACCATGGGGACCTCCTTTATCCCCACGGCCCATCATGACATCCCAGGAGCCCCCGTTGTTCCCAGGGCACATTGTGACATCCTGGGGACCCCCTTGTCCCCAGGGCCCATTGTGACATCCTGGGACCCCTCTTTTCCCCAGGGCCCATTGTGACATCCCAGGATCCCGTTTGTCCCCAGGGCCCATTGTAATGTCCCAGGACCCCCCATTTACCCCAGGGCCCATTGTGACATCCTGGAGTCCCCCTTTTGTCCCCTGGACCCATTGTGACACTGTGGGGACCTCCTTTGTCCCCAGGGCCCATTGTGACACTGTGGGGACCCCCTTTGTCTTCAGGGCTCATTGTGACATCCTGGGGAATCCCTTTGTCCCCATGGGCCATTGCGACATCCCAGGACCCCTCCCCTTGTCCCCAGGGCCCATCGTGACACCGTAGGGACCCCCCTTGTCACTGGAGACCCATTTTGACATCCCAGGACCCCCTATTGTCCGCAGGCCTCATTGTGACACCATGGGGACCCCATTTGTCACTGGGGCCCATTGTGACATCCCAGGACCCCTCATTGTCCCCAGGGCCCATTGTGACATCCTGGGGAGCCCCTCGTCCCCAGTGCCCTTTGTGACATCCTAGGGACCCCCGTTGTCCCCAGTGCCCATTGTGACATTCTGGGGACCCCCTTTGTCACCTGGACCTATTGTGGCACCATGGGCACCCCCCATTGTTCCCAGGGCCCATTGTGACATCCCAGGACCCCAATTTGTCCCCAGGGCCCATTGTGACACCGTGGAGACCCCACTTGTTCGCAGGACCCGTTGTGGCATTCTGTGGACTCCCTTTGTCCCCATGGCCCATGATGACACCATGGGGAACCCATTTGTCACTGGGGCCCATTGTGACATCCCAGGACCCCCCATTGTCCCCAGGGCCCACTGAGATATCCTGGGGACCACCCTTTTTCCCCAAGGCCCATTGTGACACCGTCGGGATACCCCATGTCCCCAGGGCCCATTGTGACCTCCTGGGGACCCTCCTTGTCCTGAGGGCCCATTGTGACATCCTGGGGAGACCCCATTGTCCCCAAGGCCCATTGTGGCACCATGGGGACCCCCTTTGTCCCCAGGGCCCATTGTGACATCCTGGGGACCCCCTGTGTCCCCAGGGCCCATTGTGACACCATGGGGACCTCCTTTATCCCCACGGCCCATCGTGACATCCCAGGAGCCCCCGTTGTTCCCAGGGCACATTGTGACATCCTGGGGACCCCCTTGTCCCCAGGGCCCATTGTGACATCCTGGGACCCCCCTTTTCCACAGGGCCCATTGTGACATCCCAGGATCCCGTTTGTCCCCAGGGCCCATTGTAACGTCCCAGGACCCCCCATTTACCCCAGGGCCCATTGTGACATCCTGGAGTCCCCCTTTTGTCCCCTGGACCCATTGTGACACTGTGGGGACCTCCTTTGTCCCCAGGGCCCATTGTGACACTGTGGGGACCCCCTTTGTCTTCAGGGCTCATTGTGACATCCTGGGGAATCCCTTTGTCCCCATGGGCCATTGCGACATCCCAGGACCCCTCCCCTTGTCCCCAGGGCCCATCGTGACACCGTAGGGACCCCCCTTGTCACTGGAGACCCATTTTGACATCCCAGGACCCCCTATTGTCCGCAGGCCTCATTGTGACACCATGGGGACCCCATTTGTCACTGGGGCCCATTGTGACATCCCAGGACCCCTCATTGTCCCCAGGGCCCATTGTGACATCCTGGGGAGCCCCTCGTCCCCAGTGCCCTTTGTGACATCCTAGGGACCCCCGTTGTCCCCAGTGCCCATTGTGACATTCTGGGGACCCCCTTTGTCACCTGGGCCTATTGTGGCACCATGGGCACCCCCCATTGTCACCAGGGCCCATTGTGACATCCCAGGACCCCAATTTGTCCCCAGGGACCATTGTGACACCGTGGGGACCCCCTTTGTCCCCAGGGCCCATTGTGAACATCCTGGGGACCCCCTTGTCCCCAGGGCCCATTGTGAACGTCCCAGGACCCCCCGTTGTCCCCAGGGCCCATTCTGACATCCTGAGGACCTCCCTTGTCCCCAGGGCCCATTGTGACATCCTGGGGACCCTGTTTGTCCCCAGGGCCCATTGTGGCAATATGGGGACCCCCTTTGTCACCGAGGCCCATTGTGACATCCCAGGACCCCCTCTGGTCCCCAGGGCCCATTCTGACATCCTGGGGACCTTCTTTGTCCCAGACCCCATTGTGACATCCTGGGGACCCCCCATTGTGCCAAGGGCCCATTATGACACCATGGGGATCCCCTTTGTCCCCAGGGCCCATTGTGACGTCCCAGGACCCCCCGTTGTCCCCAGGGCCCATTGTGACATCCTGGGGACCCCGCTTGTGCCAAGGGCCCATTGTGACATCCTGGGACCCCCTTTGTCCCCAGGTCCCATTGTGACATCATGGGGAACCCCCTTATTCTCAGGGCCCATTGTGACAGCCCAGGACCTTACTTTGTCCCCAGGGCCCATTGTGATATTCGGGGGACGCCCTTGTCCCCAGGGCCCATAGTGGCACCATGGGGACCCCCCTTTTCCCCAGTGCCCATTGTGACATCCTGGGGAACCCCTTTGTCACTGGGGCCCATTGTGTCATCCCAGGACCCCACTTTGTCTCTAGGGCCCATTGTGACACCGTGGGGACCCCTTTGTCCCCAGGGCCCATTGTTACATTCAGGGGACCCCCCTTTTCCCCAGGGCCCATTGTGACATCCTGGGGACCCTTTTTGTCCCCAGGGCCCATTGTGAAAGGGTGGGACCCCCCTTGTCACTGCGGACCCATTGTGACACTATGGGCACCCCCATTGTCCCCAGGGCCCATTGTGACATCCAGGGGACCCCCTTGTCCCCAGGGCCTATAGTGGCACCGTGGGGACCCCTCTTGTCACTTGGGCCCATTGTGACACCGTGGGGACCCCCCCTTTGTCCCCAGAGCACATTGTGACATCCCAGGACCCCCCATTGTCCCCAGAGCCCATTGTGACATCATGGGGACCCCTTTTGTCCCAAGGGCCCATTGTGGCACCATGGGGACCCCCTTTGTCCCCAGGGCCCATTGTGACACTTTGGGGACCCTATTGTCCCCATGGTCCGTCGTGGCACCGTGGGGACCCCCTTTGTCCCCAGGGCCCATTGTGACATCCCAGGACCCCCCATTGTCCCCAGGGTCCATTGTGATTCCTGGGGACCATCCTTTGTTCCCAGGACCCACTGTGACATTCAAGGGACTCCCCATTGTCCCCAGAGCCCATTGTGACGTCCCAGGACCCCTCATTGTCCCCGGGGCCCATTGTGACATCCAGGGCACCCCCTTTGTCCCCAGGGCTCACTGTGGCACCATGGGGACCCCTTTTGTCACTGGGGCCCATTGTGGCACCATGGGGACCCCCTTTGTCCCCAGTGCCCATTGTGAACGTCCCAGGACCCCACTTTGTCCCCAGGGCCCATTGTGACATCCCAGGACCCCGAATTGTCCCCAGGGTCCATTGTGACATCCTGGGGACCACCTTTTGTTCCCAGGACCCACTGTGACATTCAAGGGACTCCCCATTGTCCCCAGGGCCCATTGTGACGTCCCAGGACCCCTCATTGTCCCCAGGGCCCATTGTGACATCCTGGGCACCCCCTTTGTCCCCAGGGCTCACTGTAACACCATGGGGACCCCTTTTGTCACTGGGGCCCATTGTGGCACCATGGGGATCCCCTTTGTCCCCAGGGCCCATTGTGACGTCCCAGGACCCCCTGTTGTCCCCAGGGCCCATTGTGACATCCTGGGGACCCCACTTGTCCCCAGGGCCCATTGTGACATCCCAGGACCCCCTTTGTCCCCAGGTCCCATTGTGACATCATGGGGAACCCCCTTGTCCTCAGGGCCCATTGTGACAGCCCAGGACCTTACTTTGTCCCCAGGGCCCAGTGTGATATTCGGGGGACCCCCTTGTCCCCAGGGCCCATAGTGACATCCTGGGGACCCCCCTTTTCCCCAGTGCCCATTGTGACATCCTGGGGACCCCGCTTGTCCCCAGGGCCCATTGTGACATCCTGGGGACCCACTATGTGCCCAGGTCCCATTGTGACATCCTAGGACCCCCATTATCCCCAGAGCCCATTGTGACATCCTGGGAACCCCTTGTCCCCTGGGCCCATTGTAATGTCCCAGGACCCCACTTTGTCCTCAGGGCCCATTGTGACATTCTGGGGACCCCCTGTGTCGCCAGGGCCCATTGTGGCACCATGGGACCGCCTTTGTCACTGGGGACCATTGTGACATTCCAGGATTCCACTTTGTCCCCAGGGCCCGTTCTGACACCGTGGGGACCCCAATTGTCCCCAGGGCCCATTGTGACATCCTGGGGACCGCCCTTTGTCCCCAGGGAACATTGTGACATTCATGTGACCCATCTTTGTCCCCAAGGCCCATTGTAACACCATGATGACCCCCTTGTCACTGGGGACACGTTGCGACACCATGAGGACCCCCCATAGTCCCCAGGGCCCATTGTGACATCCTGGGCACCCCCTTTGTCCCCAGGGCTCACTGTAACACCATGGGGACCCCCCATAGTCCCCAGGGCCCATTGTGACATCCTGGGCACCCCCTTTGTCCCCAGGGCTCACTGTAACACCATGGGGACCCCCTTTGTTCCCAGGCCCCATTGTGACATTCTGGGGACCCTACTTTGTCCCCAGGGCCCATTGTGACATCCTGGGAACCCCATTTGTCTCCAGGGCCCATTGTGACGTCCCAGGACCCCCTTTGTCCCCAGGGCCCATTGTGTCACCATGGGGACCTCCTTTGTCCCCAGGGCTTATTGTGACACCATGGGGACCCCCCTTGTCCCAAGGGCCCTTTGTGACATTCAGGGGACCCCTCTTTGTCCCCAGGGCCTATTGTGTCATCCTAATGATCCCCCCTTGTCTATAGGGCCCATTGTGACGTCCCAGGACCCCTCATTGTCCCCAGGGACCATTGTGACACCATGGGTACCCCGCCTTGTCCCCACGGCCCATTGTGACATCCTGGGTCCCCCGTTTGTCCCCAGTGCTCATTGTGAAATCCTGGGTACCCCCTTTGTCCCCAGGGCCCATTGTGACCTTCAAGGGAACCCACATTGTCCCCAGGGCCCATTGTGACGTCCTAGGACCCCCCGTAGTCCCCAGGACCCATTGTGACATCCTGGGGACCCCCCTCTGTTCTTAGGGGTCATTGTGACATTGAGGAGACCCCCCCTTGTCCCCAGGACCGATTGTGACGTCCTAGGGTCCCCCTTTGTCCCCAGGGCCCATTGTGACTGCATAGGGACCCCCTTTGTCCCCAGGGCCCATTGTGACATCCCAGGAACCCCCGTTGTCCCCAGGGCCCATTGTGACATCCCGGAGACCCCCCTATGTCCCCAGGGCCCATTGTAATGTCCCAGGACCCCTCTTTGTCCCCAGGGCCCATTGTGACACTGTGGGGACCCCCTTTGTTTCCAGGGACCATTGTGACATCCTGGGGACCCCCTTTGTCACTGGGGCCCACTGTGACATCCCAGGATGCCCTCTGGTCCCCATGGCCCATTGTGACTCCATGGGGACCCCATTTGTCACTGGGGCCCATTGTGACATCCTGGGGACCCCCTTTTGTCCCCAGGGCCAATTGTGACACTGTGGGGACCCCCCTTTGTCCCCAGGGCCTATTGTGACACCGTCGGGACCCCCCTTGTCCCCAAGGCCCATTGTGACATCCTGGGGACCTCCTTTGTGGCACCATGGGGACCCCCTTTGTCACTGGGACCCATTGTGACATCTCAGGACCCCACTTTGCCCCCAGGGCTCATTGTGAAATCCTGGGGACTTCCATTGTCCCCAGGGCCCATTGCGACATCCTGGGGAACCCCTTTGTCACTGGGGCCCATTGTGTCATCCCAGGACCCCCCTTTGTCCCTAGGGCCCATTGTGACACCGTGGGGACCCCTTTGTCCCCAGGGCCCATTGTTACATTCAGGGGACCCCCCTTTTCCCCAGGGCCCATTGTGACATCCTGGGGACCCTTTTTGTCCCCAGGGCCCATTGTGACAGGGTGGGGCCCCCCTTGTCACTGCGGACCCATTGTGACACTATGGGCACCCCCCATTGTTCCCAGGGCCCATTGTGACATCCGGGGGACCCCCTTGTCCCCAGGGCCTATAGTGGCACCGTGGGGACCCCTCTTGTCACTTGGGCCCATTGTGACACCGTGGGGACCCCCGCTTTGTCCCCAGAGCACATTGAGACATCCCAGGACCCCCCATTGTCCCCAGAGCCCATTGTGACATCCAGGGCACCCCCTTTGTCCCCAGGGCTCACTGTGGCACCATGGGGACCCCTTTTGTCACTGGGGCCCATTGTGGCACCATGGGGACCCCCTTTGTCCCCAGTGCCCATTGTGAACGTCCCAGGACCCCACTTTGTCCCTAGGGCCCATTGTGACATCCCAGGACCCCGAATTGTCCCCAGGGTCCATTGTGACATCCTGGGGACCACCTTTTGTTCCCAGGACCCACTGTGACATTCAAGGGACTCCCCATTGTCCCCAGGGCCCATTGTGACGTCCCAGGACCCCCCGTTGTCCCCAGGGCCCATTGTGACATCCTGGGGACCCCGCTTGTCCCCAGGGCCCATTGTGACGTCCCAGGATGCCCCATTGTCCCCTGGGCCCATTGTGAAATCATGGGGACCCCCTTTGTCCCCAGGGCCTATTGTGACATCCCAGGACCCCCCATTGTCCCCAGGGCCCATTGTGACATCCTGGGGACCCCCCTTTGTCCCCAGGGCCCATTCTGACACCATGGGGACCCTCTTTGTCCCCAGGGCCCATTGTGATATCCTGGGGACTCCCTTTCTCCCCAGGGCCCATTGTGACACCGTGGAGACCCTCCTTGTCCTCAGGGCCCATTATGACATTCAGGGGACTCCTCTTTGTCCCCAGGGCCTATTGTGACATCCTGGGGACCCCCCTTTTCTCCAGGGCCCATTGTGACGTCCCACGACCCCCCATTGTCCCCAGGCCCCATTATGCACATCCTGAGGTCCCTCTTTATCCCCCGGCCCCATTCTGACACTGTGGGGACCCCGGTTGTCCCCAGGACCCATTGTGACATCCTGGGGACCCCCTTTGTCCCCAGGGCCTATTGTGACATCCCAGAATCCCCCATTGTCCCCAGGGCTCATTGTGACACCGTGGGGACCCCCCCTTTTTCTCCAGTGCCCATTGTGACATCCTGGGGACCCCCCTTTGTCTCCAGGGCCCATTGTGACGTTCAGGGGAACCCCCTTTGTCCCCAGGGCCCATTGTGACATCCTGGGGACTCACTTTGTCCCCAGGGCCCATTGTGACATCCCAGGACCCCCCATTGTACCCAGGGCCCATTGTGACATCCTGGGAACCCCCTTGTCCCCAGGGCCCATCGTGGCACCGTGGGGACCCTCCCCTTTTTCTCCAGTGCCAATTGTGACATCCTTGGGACCCCTCTTGTCCTCAGAGCCCATTGTGACATCCTGGGGAGCCCCCTTTGTCCCCAGGGCCCATTGTGACATCCCAGGACCCCCCATTTTCCCCAGGGCGCATTGTGACATCCTGGGGACCCCCTTTGTCCCCAGGGGCCATTGTGACATACCAGGACCCACCCTTGTCCCCAGAGTCCATTTTGACATCCTGGGCAGCCCCCTTTGTCCCCAGGCCCATTGTGACATCCTGGGGACCCTGTTGTCTCAAGGGCCCATTGTGACACCGTGGGGACCCCCTTTGTCACTGGGGCCCATTGTGGCATACCAGGACTCCACTTTGTCCCCAGGGCCCATTGTGACACCGTGGGGACCCCTTTGTCCTCAGGACCCATTGTGACATCCCATGACCCCCCTTGTCCCCAGGGCCCATTGTGACATCCTGGGGACCCCTTTGTCCCCAGGCACCATTGTGACAGGGCGGGACACCCCTTGTCTCCAAGGCCCATTGTGACATCATGGGGATCCCGTTTGTGCCCAGGGCCCATTGTGACATCCTGGGGACCCCCTTTGTCCCTAGGGTTCATTGTGACATCCCAGGACCCCCATTGTCCCCAGGGCCCATTGTGAACAACCTGGGGACCCCCCTTTTTCCCTGGGCCCATTGTGGCGTCCCAGGATGCTTCGTTGTCCCCTGGGCCCATTGTGACATCCCGGGAACCCCTTTTGTCCCCAGGGTCCATTGTGACATCCTGGGGCCTCCCTTTGTCCCCAGGGCCCATTGTGACATCGCAGGAGCCCCCATTGTCCCAAGGGCACATTGTTACATCCTGGGGACCCCCTTGTCCCCAGGGCCCATCGTGGCACCGTGGGGACCCCCCCTTTGTCTCCAGTGCCCATTGTGACATCCTTGGGACCCCCCTTGTCCCCAGGACCCGTTGTGACATCTTGGGGACCCCTATGTCACCAGAGCCCATTGTGATATCCTGGGGAGCCCCCTTTGTCCCCAGGGCCCATTGTGCACATCCTGTGGACCCCTCTTTGTCCCCAGGGCCCATTGTGATATCCTGGGGAGCCCTCTTTTTCCCCAGGGCCTATTGTGACATCCTGGGGACCCCCTTTGTCCCCTGGGCCCATTGTGACATCCTGAAGACCCCGTTTGTCCCCAGGGCCTATTGTGACATCCCAGGACCCCCCCTTTTCTCCAGGGCCCATTGTGACGTCCCAGGACCCCCTATTGTCCCCAGAGCCCATTGTGACATCCCAGGACCCCCCATTGTCCCCAGGCCCCATTATACACATCCTGGGGTCCCCCTTTATCCCCAGGGCCATTGTGACACCATGGGGACCCCCTTTGTCCCCAGGGCCCATTGTGACGTCCCAGGATGCCCCATTGTCCCCTGGGCCCATTGTGAAATCATGGGGACCCCCTTTGTCCCCAGGGCCTATTGTGACATCCCAGGACCCCCCATTGTCCCCAGGGCCCATTGTGACACCGTGGAGACCCTCCTTGTCCTCAGGGCCCATTATGACATTCAGGGGACTCCTCTTTGTCCCCAGGGACTATTGTGACATCCTGGGGACCCCCCTTTACTCCAGGGCCCATTGTGACACCGTGGAGACCCCATTTGTCACTGGGGCCCATTGTGACATCCCAGGACACCCCATTGTCCCCAGGGCCCACTGAGACATCCCAGCGACCACCCTTTGTCCCCAGGGCCCATTATGCACATTCAGGGGACACCCCTTTGTCCCCAAGGCCCATTGTGACATCCTGGGGAGACCCCATTGTCCCCAAGACCCATTGTGGCACCATGGGGACCCCCTTTGTCCCCAGTGCCCATTGTGACATCTTAGGACCCCACTTTGTCCCCAGGGCCCATTGTGACATCCTGGGGACCACCGTTGTCCCCAGGGCCCATTGTGGCACCATGTGGACCCCCTGTTGTTCCCGAGGGCCCATTATAACGTCCCAGGACCCCCCATTGTCCCCTGGGCCCATTGTGACATCCTGGGGTCCCCCTTTTGTCCCCTGGGCCCATTGTGACACTGTGGGGATCTCCTTTGTCCCCAGGGACCATTGTGACACTGTGGGGACCCCCTTTGTCCCCAGGGCCCATTGTGACATCCTGGGGAATCCCTTTGTCTCCAGGGCCCATTGTGACGTCCCAGGACCCTGCTTTGTCCCCGGGGCCCATTGTGACATCCTGGGGAACCGCTTTGTCCCCAGGACCCATTGTGACGTCCCAGGACCCCCCCTTGTCCCCAGGGCTCATTGTGATGTCCCAGGATCCCCATTGTCCCCAGAGCCCATTGTGATGTCCTGGGAACCCCCTTTGACCCCAGGGTCCATTGTGACACCATGGGGACCCCCTCTTGTCCCCAGGGCCCATCGTGGCACCGTGGGGACCCCCTTGTCACTGGGGACCCATTGTGACACTATGGTGACCCCCCTTTGTGCCCAGAGCCCATTGTAACATCCTGGGGACCCCCTTGCCTCCAGGGCCCATTGTGGCACCATGAGGACCCCCTTTGTCACTGGTGCCCATTGTGACATCCCAGGACCCCCCATTGTCTGCAGAGCTCATTGTGACACTATAGGGACCCCCCTTGTCACTGAGGACCCATTGTGACACCATGGGCACCTCCCCTTGTCGTCAGAGCCCATCGTGACATCCCAAAACCCCCAATTGTCTCCAGGGCCCATTGTGACATCCTGGGGACCTCCCTTTCTCCCCAGGGCCCATTGTGACGTTCCAGGAACCCCCATTGTCCTCAGGGCCCATTGTGACATTCAGGGGACCCCCTTTGTCTTCAGGGCCCATTGTGACACCATGGAGACCCCATTTGTCACTCGGGCGCATTGTGACATCCTAGGACCCCCCATTGTCCCCAAGGCCCATTGCGACATCCTGGGGACCCCCCTTTGTCCTCAGGGCCCATTGTGACATTCAGGGCACCCCTCTTTGTCCCCAGGGCCCATTCTGATACCATGGGGACCACTTTGTCCCCAGGGCCCACTGTGACATCCTGGGGACGCCCTTTGTCCCCAGGGCCCATTTTGACACCATGTGCACCCCCCTTTGTGCCCAGGGCCGATTGTGACATCCTGGGGACCCTCTTTGTCCCCAGGGCCCATTGTGACATCCTGGGGACACCCCATTGTCTCCAGGGCCCATTGTGAACATCCTGGGGACCCCCTTGTCCCCAGGGCCCATCGTGGCACCGTGGGGACCCCCCGTTGTCCCCAGGGCTATAGTGACACCGTGGGTACCCCCTTTGTCCCCAGTGCCCATTGTGACATCCTGGGGACACCCCTTGTCCCCAGGGCTTATTGTGACATCCTGGGGACCGCCTTTGTCCCCAGGGCCCATTGTGACATCCCAGGACCCCAAGTTGTCCCCAGGGACCATTGTGACACCGTGGGGACCCCCTTTGTCCTCAGGGCCCGTTGTGAACATCCTGGGGACCCCCTTGTCCACACGACCCATCGTGGCACCGTGGGGACCCCCCGTTGTCCCCAGGGCCTATAGTGACACCGTGGGTACCCCCTTTATCCCATGAGCCCATTGTGACATCCTGGGGACCCCCTTGTCCCCAGGGCCCATTGTGACACCATGGGGATCGCCTTTGTCCCCGTGGCCCATTGTGACATCCCAGGACCCCGCGTTGTCCCCAGTGCCCATTCTGACATCCTGGGGACCCCCCTTGTCCCCAGGGCTTATTGTGACATCCTGGGGACCCCTTTGTCCCAGGGGCACATTGTGGCACCATGGGGAACCCCTTTATCCCCAGGGCCACTTGTGACATCCTGGGGACCCCCCTTGTCCCCAGTGCCCATTATGACATTCTGGGGACCCCCTTTGTCCCAGGGGCACATTGTGGCACCACGGGGACCCCCTTTGTCACCGGGGCCCATTGTGACATCCCAGGACCCCAAGTTGTCCCCAGGGCCCATTGTGACACCATGGGTACCCCCTTTGTCCCATGGGCCCATTGTGACATCCTGGGGACCCCCTTGTCGCCAGGGCCCATCATGGCACCGTGGGGACCCCCCTTTGTCCCCAGTGCCCATTGTGACATCCTGGGGACCCCCCTTGTCCCCATGGCTTATTGTGACACCCTGGGACCGCCTTTGTCCCCAGGGCCCATTGTGATGTCCCAGGACCCCCCATTGTCCCCAGGGACCATTGTGACATCCTGGGGACCCCCTTTGTCCCAAGACCCCATTGTGACATCCTGGGGACCCCGCCTTGTCCCCAAAGCCCATTGTGACATCCTGGGGACCCTCTTTGTCCCCAGGGCCCATTGTGGCACCATGGGGACACCCTTTGTCACTGGGGCCAGTTGTGACATCCCAGGACCCCACTTTGTCCCCAGGGCTTATTGTGATACCATGGGGACCCCCGTTGTCCCCAGGGCCCATTGTGACATTCAGGGGGACTCCTCTTTGTCCCCAGGGCCTATTGTGTCATCCTGGGGATCTCCCCTTGTCTCTAGGGCCCATTGTGAGACTGTGGAAGACCCCCTTTGTCCCCAAGTCCCATTGTGACGTCCCAGGACGCCTCGTTGTCCCCAGGACCCATTGTGACTCCATGGGAACCCCCCCTTGTCCCCAGGGCCCATTGTGACATCCTGGGACCCCCCTTTGTCCCCAGTGCTCATTGTGAAATCCTGGGGACCCACTTTGTCCCCAGGGCCCATTGTGGCACCACGGGGAGCGCCTTTGTCACTGGGGACCATTGTGACATTCCAGGATTTTACTTTGTCCCCGGGGCCCATTGTGACATCCTGGGGATCCCCCTTTGTCGCCAGGGCCCACTGTGACACCGTGGGCACCCTCTTTGTCCCATGGGCCCATTGTGACCTTCAAGGGACCCCCCATTGTCCCCAGGGCCCATTGTGACATCCTGGGTACCCCCTTTGTCCCCAAGACCCATTGTGACATCCTAGTACCCCCCGCAGTCCCCAGGGCCCATTGTGACATCCTGGGGATCCCTTTGGCCCCAGGGCCCATTGTGACAGGGCGGGGATCCCCCTTGTCCCCAGGGCCCATTGTGAAACCGTGGGGACCCTCTTGTCCCCAGGGCCCATTGTGGCACCGTGGAGACCCCCCCTTTGTCTCCAGTGCCCATTGTGACATCCTGGGGACCCCCTTTGTCCCCAGTGCTCATTGTGACAGGGTGGGACCCCCCTTGTACCCAGGGCCCGTTGTGACATCCTGGGGACCCCCTTTGTCCCCAGGGCCTATTGTGACATCCTGGGGAGTCCCCTTTATCCCCAGGGCCCATTGTGACATCCTGGGGACCCCCTTTGTCCCTAGGGTTCATTGTGACATCCCAGGACCCCCATTGTCCCCAGGGCCCATTGTGAACAACCTGGGCACCCCCCTTTTTCCCCGGGCCAATTGTGGCGTCCCAGGATGCTGCGTTGTCCCCTGGGCCCATTGTGAAATCCCAGGGACCCCTTTTGTCCCCAGGGTCCATTGTGACATCCTGGGGCCTCCCTTTGTCCCCAGGGCCCATTGTGACATCGCAGGAGCCCCCATTGTCCCAAGGGCACATTGTTACATCCTGGGGACCCCCTTGTCCCCAGGGCCCATTGTGACATTCAGGGCACCCCTCTTTGTCCCCAGGGCCCATTCTGATACCATGGGGACCACTTTGTCCCCAGGGCCCACTGTGACATCCTGGGGACGCCCTTTGTCCCCAGGGCCCATTTTGACACCATGTGCACCCCCCTTTGTGCCCAGGGCCGATTGTGACATCCTGGGGACCCTCTTTGTCCCCAGGGCCCATTGTGACATCCTGGGGACACCCCATTGTCTCCAGGGCCCATTGTGAACATCCTGGGGACCCCCTTGTCCCCAGGGCCCATCGTGGCACCGTGGGGACCCCCCGTTGTCCCCAGGGCTATAGTGACACCGTGGGTACCCCCTTTGTCCCCAGTGCCCATTGTGACGTCCTGGGGACCCCCCTTGTCCCCAGGGCTTATTGTGACATCCTGGGGACCGCCTTTGTCCCCAGGGCCCATTGTGACATCCCAGGACCCCAAGTTGTCCCCAGGGACCATTGTGACACCGTGGGGACCCCCTTTGTCCTCAGGGCCCGTTGTGAACATCCTGGGGACCCCCTTGTCCACACGACCCATCGTGGCACCGTGGGGACCCCCCGTTGTCCCCAGGGCCTATAGGGACACCGTGGGTACCCCCTTTATCCCATGAGCCCATTGTGACATCCTGGGGACCCCCTTGTCCCCAGGGCCCATTGTGACACCATGGGGATCGCCTTTGTCCCCGTGGCCCATTGTGACATCCCAGGACCCCGCGTTGTCCCCAGTGCCCATTCTGACATCCTGGGGACCCCCCTTGTCCCCAGGGCTTATTGTGACATCCTGGGGACCCCTTTGTCCCAGGGGCACATTGTGGCACCATGGGGACCCCCTTTATCCCCAGGGCCACTTGTGACATCCTGGGGACCCCCCTTGTCCCCAGTGCCCATTATGACATTCTGGGGACCCCCTTTGTCCCAGGGGCACATTGTGGCACCACGGGGACCCCCTTTGTCACCGGGCCCCATTGTGACATCCCAGGACCCCAAGTTGTCCCCAGGGCCCATTGTGACACCATGGGTACCCACTTTGTCCCATGGGCCCATTGTGACATCCTGGGGACCCCCTTGTCGCCAGGGCCCATCATGGCACCGTGGGGACCCCCCTTTGTCCCCAGTGCCCATTGTGACATCCTGGGGACCCCCCTTGTCCCCATGGCTTATTGTGACACCCTGGGACCGCCTTTGTCCCCAGGGCCCATTGTGATGTCCCAGGACCCCCCATTGTCCCCAGGGACCATTGTGACATCCTGGGGACCCCCTTTGTCCCAAGACCCCATTGTGACATCCTGGGGACCCCGCCTTGTCCCCAAAGCCCATTGTGACATCCTGGGGACCCTCTTTGTCCCCAGGGCCCATTGTGGCACCATGGGGACACCCTTTGTCACTGGGGCCAGTTGTGACATCCCAGGACCCCACTTTGTCCCCAGGGCTTATTGTGATACCATGGGGACCCCCGTTGTCCCCAGGGCCCATTGTGACATTCAGGGGGACTCCTCTTTGTCCCCAGGGCCTATTGTGTCATCCTGGGGATCTCCCCTTGTCTCTAGGGCCCATTGTGAGACTGTGGAAGACCCCCTTTGTCCCCAAGTCCCATTGTGACGTCCCAGGACGCCTCGTTGTCCCCAGGACCCATTGTGACTCCATGGGAACCCCCCCTTGTCCCCAGGGCCCATTGTGACATCCTGGGACCCCCCTTTGTCCCCAGTGCTCATTGTGAAATCCTGGGGACCCACTTTGTCCCCAGGGCCCATTGTGGCACCATGGGGAGCGCCTTTGTCACTGGGGACCATTGTGACATTCCAGGATTTTACTTTGTCCCCGGGGCCCATTGTGACATCCTGGGGATCCCCCTTTGTCGCCAGGGCCCACTGTGACACCGTGGGCACCCTCTTTGTCCCATGGGCCCATTGTGACCTTCAAGGGACCCCCCATTGTCCCCAGGGCCCATTGTGACATCCTGGGTACCCCCTTTGTCCCCAAGACCCATTGTGACATCCTAGTACCCCCCGCAGTCCCCAGGGCCCATTGTGACATCCTGGGGATCCCTTTGGCCCCAGGGCCCATTGTGACAGGGCGGGGATCCCCCTTGTCCCCAGGGCCCATTGTGAAACCGTGGGGACCCTCTTGTCCCCAGGGCCCATTGTGGCACCGTGGAGACCCCCCCTTTGTCTCCAGTGCCCATTGTGACATCCTGGGGACCCCCTTTGTCCCCAGTGCTCATTGTGACAGGGTGGGACCCCCCTTGTACCCAGGGCCCGTTGTGACATCCTGGGGACCCCCTTTGTCCCCAGGGCCTATTGTGACATCCTGGGGAGTCCCCTTTATCCCCAGGGCCCATTGTGACATCCTGGGGACCCCCTTTGTCCCTAGGGTTCATTGTGACATCCCAGGACCCCCATTGTCCCCAGGGCCCATTGTGAACAACCTGGGGACCCCCCTATTTCCCCGGGCCCATTGTGGCGTCCCAGGATGCTTCGTTGTCCCCTGGGCCCATTGTGACATCCCAGGGACCCCTTTTGTCCCCAGGGTCCATTGTGACATCCTGGGGCCTCCCTTTGTCCCCAGGGCCCATTGTGACATCGCAGGAGCCCCCATTGTCCCAAGGGCACATTGTTACATCCTGGGGACCCCCTTGTCCCCAGGGCCCATCGTGGCACCGTGGGGACCCCCCCTTTGTCTCCAGTGCCCATTGTGACATCCTTGGGACCCCCCTTGTCCCCAGGACCCGTTGTGACATCTTGGGGACTCCTATGTCACCAGAGCCCATTGTGATATCCTGGGGAGCCCCCTTTGTCCCCAGGGCCCATTGTGCACATCCTGTGGACCCCTCTTTGTCCCCAGGGCCCATTGTGATATCCTGGGGAGCCCTCTTTTTCCCCAGGGCCTATTGTGACATCCTGGGGACCCCCTTTGTCCCCCGGGCCCATTGTGACATCCTGAAGACCCCCTTTGTCCCCAGGGCCTATTGTGACATGCCAGGACCCCCCCTTTTCTCCAGGGCCCATTGTGACGTCCCAGGACCCCCTATTGTCCCCAGAGCCCATTGTGACATCCCAGGACCCCCCATTGTCCCCAGGCCCCATTATACACATCCTGGGGTCCCCCTTTATCCCCAGGGCCATTGTGACACCATGGGGACCCCCTTTGTCCCCAGGGCCCATTGTGACGTCCCAGGATGCCCCATTGTCCCCTGGGCCCATTGTGAAATCATGGGGACCCCCTTTGTCCCCAGGGCCTATTGTGACATCCCAGGACCCCCCATTGTCCCCAGGGCCCATTGTGACACCGTGGAGACCCTCCTTGTCCTCAGGGCCCATTATGACATTCAGGGGACTCCTCTTTGTCCCCAGGGCCTATTGTGACATCCTGGGGACCCCCCTTTACTCCAGGGCCCATTGTGACGTCCCAGGACCCCCTATTGTTCCCAGGGCCCATTGTGACATCATGGGGACCCCAAATGTCCCCAGGGCCCATTGTGACATTCTGGGGACCCCCCTTTGTCCCCAGGGCCCATTGTGACATCCCAGAACCCCAATTTGTCCTCAGGGCCCATTGTGACATCCTGGGGACCCCCTTGTCCCCAGGGCCCATCGTGGCACCGAGGGAACCCCCCGCCCCTAGTCCCCAGGGGCCATTGTGAAATCCGGGGAACCCCCTGGTCTCCAGGGCCCATAGTGGTACCGTGGGGACTCGTCCTATCACTTGGGTCCATTGTGACACCATGGGGACCCCGCCTTTGTCCCCAGTACCCATTGTGACATCCTGGGGACCCCTTTGTCCCCGGGGCCCATTGTGACATCCTGGGGACCCCGCCTTTTCCCCAGGGCCCATTGTGACGTCTCAGGACCCCCTTTGTCCCCAGGGCCCACTGTGGCACCATGGGGACCCCCTTTGTCCTCTGGGCCCATTGTGACATTCCAGGACCCCACTTTGTCCCCAGGGCCCATTGTGACAATTAAGGGACCCCTCTTGTCCCCAGGGCCCATTGTGACAATTAACGGACCCCCTTTGTCCCCAGGGCCCATTTTGACATCCCAGGACCCCACTTTGTCCCCAGTGCTCATTGTGAAATTCAGGGAACCCCCCTTGTCCTCAGGGCTCATTGTGACAGCCGAGGACCCCCCACTGTCTCCAGTGCCCATTGTGACATCATGGGGACCACCCTTTTTCCCCAGGGCTCATTGTGACGTCCCAGGACCCCTCGTTGTCCCCAGGCCCCATCGTGACATCCTGGGGACCCCCCTTGTCCCCAGGGCCCATTGTGACATCCGTGGGACCCCCTTGTCTCAAGGGCCCATAGTGGCACTGTGGGGACTCATCACTTGGGCCCATTGTAACATCCTGGAGAACCCCCTTTATCCGCAGGGCCCATTGTGACACCGTGGAGACCCCATTTGTCACTGGGGCCCATTGTGACATCCCAGGACAGCCCATTGTCCCCAGGGCCCACTGAGACATCCTGGCGACCACCCTTTGTCCCCAGGGCCCATTATGCACATTCAGGGGACACCCCTTTGTCCCCAAGGCCCATTGTGACATCCTGGGGAGACCCCATTGTCCTCAAGGCCCATTGTGACACCATGGGGACCCCCTTTGTCCCCAGTGCCCATTGTGACATCTTAGGACCCCACTTTGTCCCCAGGGCCCATTGTGACATCCTGGGGACCACCTGTGTCCCCAGGGCCCATTGTGACATCCCAGGACCCCACTTTGTCCCCAGGGCTTATTGTGACACCATGGGGATCTCCCTTGTCCCCAGGGCCCATTGTGACATCCTCGGCACCCACTTGTCCCCAGGGCCCATTGTGACATTCAGGGGACGCCTCTTTGTCCCCAGGGCCCATTGTGACATCCTGGGGATCCCTCCTTGTCCCCAGGGCCCATTGTGACGTCCCAGGACCCCCCATTGTCCCCAGGGCCCATTGTGACATTCAGGGGCCCCCGTTTGTCACTGGGGCCCATTGTGACATCCCAGGACCCCACATTGTCCCCAGGGCCCATTGTGACTTTCAGGGGACCCCACATTGTCCCCAGGACCTATTGTGACATCCTGGGGAACCCACTTGTCCCCAGGACCCATTGTGACATCCTGGGGACCCTGTTGTCTCAAGGGCCCATTGTGACACCGTGGGGACCCCCTTTGTCACTGGGGCCCATTGTGGCATACCAGGACTCCACTTTGTCCCCAGGGCCCATTGTGACACCGTGGGGACCCCTTTGTCCCCAGGACCCATTGTGACATCCCATGACCCCCCTTGTCCCCAGGGCCCATTGTGACATCCTGGGGACCCCTTTGTCCCCAGGCACCATTGTGACAGGGTGGGACACCCCTTGTCTCCAAGGCCCATTGTGACATCATGGGGATCCCGTTTGTGCCCAGGGCCCATTGTGACATCCTGGGGACCCCCTTTGTCCCTAGGGTTCATTGTGACATCCCAGGACCCCCATTGTCCCCAGGGCCCATTGTGAACAACCTGGGGACCCCCCTTTTTCCCCGGGCCCATTGTGGCGTCCCAGGATGCTTCGTTGTCCCCTGGGCCCATTGTGACATCCCGGGAACCCCTTTTGTCCCCAGGGTCCATTGTGACATCCTGGGGCCTCCCTTTGTCCCCAGGGCCCATTGTGACATCGCAGGAGCCCCCATTGTCCCCTGGGCACATTGTTACATCCTGGGGACCCCCTTGTCCCCAGGGCCCATCGTGGCACCGTGGGGACCCCCCCTTTGTCTCCAGTGCCCATTGTGACATCCTTGGGACCCCCCTTGTCCCCAGGACCCGTTGTGACATCTTGGGGACCCCTATGTCACCAGAGCCCATTGTGATATCCTGGGGAGCCCCCTTTGTCCCCAGGGCCCATTGTGCACATCCTGTGGACCCCTCTTTGTCCCCAGGGCCCATTGTGATATCCTGGGGAGCCCTCTTTTTCCCCAGGGCCTATTGTGACATCCTGGGGACCCCCTTTGTCCCCTGGGCCCATTGTGACATCCTGAAGACCCCGTTTGTCCCCAGGGCCTATTGTGACATCCCAGGACCCCCCCTTTTCTCCAGGGCCCATTGTGACGTCCCAGGACCCCCTATTGTCCCCAGAGCCCATTGTGACATCCCAGGACCCCCCATTGTCCCCAGGCCCCATTATACACATCCTGGGGTCCCCCTTTATCCCCAGGGCCATTGTGACACCATGGGGACCCCCTTTGTCCCCAGGGCCCATTGTGACGTCCCAGGATGCCCCATTGTCCCCTGGGCCCATTGTGAAATCATGGGGACCCCCTTTGTCCCCAGGGCCTATTGTGACATCCCAGGACCCCCCATTGTCCCCAGGGCCCATTGTGACACCGTGGAGACCCTCCTTGTCCTCAGGGCCCATTATGACATTCAGGGGACTCCTCTTTGTCCCCAGGGACTATTGTGACATCCTGGGGACCCCCCTTTACTCCAGGGCCCATTGTGACACCGTGGAGACCCCATTTGTCACTGGGGCCCATTGTGACATCCCAGGACACCCCATTGTCCCCAGGGCCCACTGAGACATCCCAGCGACCACCCTTTGTCCCCAGGGCCCATTATGCACATTCAGGGGACACCCCTTTGTCCCCAAGGCCCATTGTGACATCCTGGGGAGACCCCATTGTCCCCAAGGCCCATTGTGGCACCATGGGGACCCCCTTTGTCCCCAGTGCCCATTGTGACATCTTAGGACCCCACTTTGTCCCCAGGGCCCATTGTGACATCCTGGGGACCACCGTTGTCCCCAGGGCCCATTGTGGCACCATGTGGACCCCCTGTTGTTCCCGAGGGCCCATTATAACGTCCCAGGACCCCCCATTGTCCCCTGGGCCCATTGTGACATCCTGGGGTCCCCCTTTTGTCCCCTGGGCCCATTGTGACACTGTGGGGATCTCCTTTGTCCCCAGGGACCATTGTGACACTGTGGGGACCCCCTTTGTCCCCAGGGCCCATTGTGACATCCTGGGGAATCCCTTTGTCTCCAGGGCCCATTGTGACGTCCCAGGACCCTGCTTTGTCCCCGGGGCCCATTGTGACATCCTGGGGAACCGCTTTGTCCCCAGGACCCATTGTGACGTCCCAGGACCCCCCCTTGTCCCCAGGGCTCATTGTGATGTCCCAGGATCCCCATCCCCATTGTCCCCAGAGCCCATTGTGATGTCCTGGGAACCCCCTTTGACCCCAGGGTCCATTGTGACACCATGGGGACCCCCTCTTGTCCCCAGGGCCCATCGTGGCACCGTGGGGACCCCCTTGTCACTGGGGACCCATTGTGACACTATGGTGACCCCCCTTTGTGCCCAGAGCCCATTGTAACATCCTGGGGACCCCCTTGCCTCCAGGGCCCATTGTGGCACCATGAGGACCCCCTTTGTCACTGGTGCCCATTGTGACATCCCAGGACCCCCCATTGTCTGCAGAGCTCATTGTGACACTATAGGGACCCCCCTTGTCACTGAGGACCCATTGTGACACCATGGGCACCTCCCCTTGTCGTCAGAGCCCATCGTGACATCCCAAAACCCCCAATTGTCTCCAGGGCCCATTGTGACATCCTGGGGACCTCCCTTTCTCCCCAGGGCCCATTGTGACGTTCCAGGAACCCCCATTGTCCTCAGGGCCCATTGTGACATTCAGGGGACCCCCTTTGTCTTCAGGGCCCATTGTGACACCATGGAGACCCCATTTGTCACTCGGGCGCATTGTGACATCCTAGGACCCCCCATTGTCCCCAAGGCCCATTGCGACATCCTGGGGACCCCCCTTTGTCCTCAGGGCCCATTGTGACATTCAGGGCACCCCTCTTTGTCCCCAGGGCCCATTCTGATACCATGGGGACCACTTTGTCCCCAGGGCCCACTGTGACATCCTGGGGACGCCCTTTGTCCCCAGGGCCCATTTTGACACCATGTGCACCCCCCTTTGTGCCCAGGGCCGATTGTGACATCCTGGGGACCCTCTTTGTCCCCAGGGCCCATTGTGACATCCTGGGGACACCCCATTGTCTCCAGGGCCCATTGTGAACATCCTGGGGACCCCCTTGTCCCCAGGGCCCATCGTGGCACCGTGGGGACCCCCCGTTGTCCCCAGGGCTATAGTGACACCGTGGGTACCCCCTTTGTCCCCAGTGCCCATTGTGACATCCTGGGGACCCCCCTTGTCCCCAGGGCTTATTGTGACATCCTGGGGACCGCCTTTGTCCCCAGGGCCCATTGTGAACATCCTGGGGACCCCCTTGTCCACACGACCCATCGTGGCACCGTGGGGACCCCCCGTTGTCCCCAGGGCCTATAGTGACACCGTGGGTACCCCCTTTATCCCATGAGCCCATTGTGACATCCTGGGGACCCCCTTGTCCCCAGGGCCCATTGTGACACCATGGGGATCGCCTTTGTCCCCGTGGCCCATTGTGACATCCCAGGACCCCGCGTTGTCCCCAGTGCCCATTCTGACATCCTGGGGACCCCCCTTGTCCCCAGGGCTTATTGTGACATCCTGGGGACCCCTTTGTCCCAGGGGCACATTGTGGCACCATGGGGACCCCCTTTATCCCCAGGGCCACTTGTGACATCCTGGGGACCCCCCTTGTCCCCAGTGCCCATTATGACATTCTGGGGACCCCCTTTGTCCCAGGGGCACATTGTGGCACCACGGGGACCCCCTTTGTCACCGGGCCCCATTGTGACATCCCAGGACCCCAAGTTGTCCCCAGGGCCCATTGTGACACCATGGGTACCCACTTTGTCCCATGGGCCCATTGTGACATCCTGGGGACCCCCTTGTCGCCAGGGCCCATCATGGCACCGTGGGGACCCCCCTTTGTCCCCAGTGCCCATTGTGACATCCTGGGGACCCCCCTTGTCCCCATGGCTTATTGTGACACCCTGGGACCGCCTTTGTCCCCAGGGCCCATTGTGATGTCCCAGGACCCCCCATTGTCCCCAGGGACCATTGTGACATCCTGGGGACCCCCTTTGTCCCAAGGCCCCATTGTGACATCCTGGGGACCCCGCCTTGTCCCCAAAGCCCATTGTGACATCCTGGGGACCCTCTTTGTCCCCAGGGCCCATTGTGGCACCATGGGGACACCCTTTGTCACTGGGGCCAGTTGTGACATCCCAGGACCCCACTTTGTCCCCAGGGCTTATTGTGATACCATGGGGACCCCCGTTGTCCCCAGGGCCCATTGTGACATTCAGGGGGACTCCTCTTTGTCCCCAGGGCCTATTGTGTCATCCTGGGGATCTCCCCTTGTCTCTAGGGCCCATTGTGAGACTGTGGAAGACCCCCTTTGTCCCCAAGTCCCATTGTGACGTCCCAGGACGCCTCGTTGTCCCCAGGACCCATTGTGACTCCATGGGAACCCCCCCTTGTCCCCAGGGCCCATTGTGACATCCTGGGACCCCCCTTTGTCCCCAGTGCTCATTGTGAAATCCTGGGGACCCACTTTGTCCCCAGGGCCCATTGTGGCACCATGGGGAGCGCCTTTGTCACTGGGGACCATTGTGACATTCCAGGATTTTACTTTGTCCCCGGGGCCCATTGTGACATCCTGGGGATCCCCCTTTGTCGCCAGGGCCCACTGTGACACCGTGGGCACCCTCTTTGTCCCATGGGCCCATTGTGACCTTCAAGGGACCCCCCATTGTCCCCAGGGCCCATTGTGACATCCTGGGTACCCCCTTTGTCCCCAAGACCCATTGTGACATCCTAGTACCCCCCGCAGTCCCCAGGGCCCATTGTGACATCCTGGGGATCCCTTTGGCCCCAGGGCCCATTGTGACAGGGCGGGGATCCCCCTTGTCCCCAGGGCCCATTGTGAAACCGTGGGGACCCTCTTGTCCCCAGGGCCCATTGTGGCACCGTGGAGACCCCCCCTTTGTCTCCAGTGCCCATTGTGACATCCTGGGGACCCCCTTTGTCCCCAGTGCTCATTGTGACAGGGTGGGACCCCCCTTGTACCCAGGGCCCGTTGTGACATCCTGGGGACCCCCTTTGTCCCCAGGGCCTATTGTGACATCCTGGGGAGTCCCCTTTATCCCCAGGGCCCATTGTGACATCCTGGGGACCCCCTTTGTCCCTAGGGTTCATTGTGACATCCCAGGACCCCCATTGTCCCCAGGGCCCATTGTGAACAACCTGGGGACCCCCCTTTTTCCCCGGGCCCATTGTGGCGTCCCAGGATGCTTCGTTGTCCCCTGGGCCCATTGTGACATCCCAGGGACCCCTTTTGTCCCCAGGGTCCATTGTGACATCCTGGGGCCTCCCTTTGTCCCCAGGGCCCATTGTGACATTGCAGGAGCCCCCATTGTCCCAAGGGCACATTGTTACATCCTGGGGACCCCCTTGTCCCCAGGGCCCATCGTGGCACCGTGGGGACCCCCCCTTTGTCTCCAGTGCCCATTGTGACATCCTTGGGACCCCCCTTGTCCCCAGGACCCGTTGTGACATCTTGGGGACCCCTATGTCACCAGAGCCCATTGTGATATCCTGGGGAGCCCCCTTTGTCCCCAGGGCCCATTGTGCACATCCTGTGGACCCCTCTTTGTCCCCAGGGCCCATTGTGATATCCTGGGGAGCCCTCTTTTTCCCCAGGGCCTATTGTGACATCCTGGGGACCCCCTTTGTCCCCCGGGCCCATTGTGACATCCTGAAGACCCCCTTTGTCCCCAGGGCCTATTGTGACATGCCAGGACCCCCCCTTTTCTCCAGGGCCCATTGTGACGTCCCAGGACCCCCTATTGTCCCCAGAGCCCATTGTGACATCCCAGGACCCCCCATTGTCCCCAGGCCCCATTATACACATCCTGGGGTCCCCCTTTATCCCCAGGGCCATTGTGACACCATGGGGACCCCCTTTGTCCCCAGGGCCCATTGTGACGTCCCAGGATGCCCCATTGTCCCCTGGGCCCATTGTGAAATCATGGGGACCCCCTTTGTCCCCAGGGCCTATTGTGACATCCCAGGACCCCCCATTGTCCCCAGGGCCCATTGTGACACCGTGGAGACCCTCCTTGTCCTCAGGGCCCATTATGACATTCAGGGGACTCCTCTTTGTCCCCAGGGCCTATTGTGACATCCTGGGGACCCCCCTTTACTCCAGGGCCCATTGTGACGTCCCAGGACCCCCTATTGTTCCCAGGGCCCATTGTGACATCATGGGGACCCCAAATGTCCCCAGGGCCCATTGTGACATTCTGGGGACCCCCCTTTGTCCCCAGGGCCCATTGTGACATCCCAGAACCCCAATTTGTCCTCAGGGCCCATTGTGACATCCTGGGGACCCCCTTGTCCCCAGGGCCCATCGTGGCACCGAGGGAACCCCCCGCCCCTAGTCCCCAGGGCCCATTGTGAAATCCGGGGAACCCCCTGGTCTCCAGGGCCCATAGTGGTACCGTGGGGACTCGTCCTATCACTTGGGTCCATTGTGACACCATGGGGACCCCGCCTTTGTCCCCAGTACCCATTGTGACATCCTGGGGACCCCGCCTTTTCCCCAGGGCCCATTGTGACGTCTCAGGACCCCCTTTGTCCCCAGGGCCCACTGTGGCACCATGGGGACCCCCTTTGTCCTCTGGGCCCATTGTGACATTCCAGGACCCCACTTTGTCCCCAGGGCCCATTGTGACAATTAAGGGACCCCTCTTGTCCCCAGGGCCCATTGTGACAATTAACGGACCCCCTTTGTCCCCAGGGCCCATTTTGACATCCCAGGACCCCACTTTGTCCCCAGTGCTCATTGTGAAATTCTGGGAACCCCCCTTGTCCTCAGGGCTCATTGTGACAGCCGAGGACCCCCCACTGTCTCCAGTGCCCATTGTGACATCATGGGGACCACCCTTTTTCCCCAGGGCTCATTGTGACGTCCCAGGACCCCTCGTTGTCCCCAGGCCCCATCGTGACATCCTGGGGACCCCCCTTGTCCCCAGGGCCCATTGTGACATCCGTGGGACCCCCTTGTCTCAAGGGCCCATAGTGGCACTGTGGGGACTCATCACTTGGGCCCATTGTAACATCCTGGAGAACCCCCTTTATCCGCAGGGCCCATTGTGACACCGTGGAGACCCCATTTGTCACTGGGGCCCATTGTGACATCCCAGGACAGCCCATTGTCCCCAGGGCCCACTGAGACATCCTGGCGACCACCCTTTGTCCCCAGGGCCCATTATGCACATTCAGGGGACACCCCTTTGTCCCCAAGGCCCATTGTGACATCCTGGGGAGACCCCATTGTCCTCAAGGCCCATTGTGACACCATGGGGACCCCCTTTGTCCCCAGTGCCCATTGTGACATCTTAGGACCCCACTTTGTCCCCAGGGCCCATTGTGACATCCTGGGGACCACCTGTGTCCCCAGGGCCCATTGTGACATCCCAGGACCCCACTTTGTCCCCAGGGCTTATTGTGACACCATGGGGATCTCCCTTGTCCCCAGGGCCCATTGTGACATCCTCGGCACCCACTTGTCCCCAGGGCCCATTGTGACATTCAGGGGACGCCTCTTTGTCCCCAGGGCCCATTGTGACATCCTGGGGATCCCTCCTTGTCCCCAGGGCCCATTGTGACGTCCCAGGACCCCCCATTGTCCCCAGGGCCCATTGTGACATTCAGGGGCCCCCGTTTGTCACTGGGGCCCATTGTGACATCCCAGGACCCCACATTGTCCCCAGGGCCCATTGTGACTTTCAGGGGACCCCACATTGTCCCCAGGACCTATTGTGACATCCTGGGGAACCCACTTGTCCCCAGGACCCATTGTGACATCCTGGGGACCCTGTTGTCTCAAGGGCCCATTGTGACACCGTGGGGACCCCCTTTGTCACTGGGGCCCATTGTGGCATACCAGGACTCCACTTTGTCCCCAGGGCCCATTGTGACACCGTGGGGACCCCTTTGTCCCCAGGACCCATTGTGACATCCCATGACCCCCCTTGTCCCCAGGGCCCATTGTGACATCCTGGGGACCCCTTTGTCCCCAGGCACCATTGTGACAGGGCGGGACACCCCTTGTCTCCAAGGCCCATTGTGACATCATGGGGATCCCGTTTGTGCCCAGGGCCCATTGTGACATCCTGGGGACCCCCTTTGTCCCTAGGGTTCATTGTGACATCCCAGGACCCCCATTGTCCCCAGGGCCCATTGTGAACAACCTGGGGACCCCCCTTTTTCCCCGGGCCCATTGTGGCGTCCCAGGATGCTTCGTTGTCCCCTGGGCCCATTGTGACATCCCGGGAACCCCTTTTGTCCCCAGGGTCCATTGTGACATCCTGGGGCCTCCCTTTGTCCCCAGGGCCCATTGTGACATCGCAGGAGCCCCCATTGTCCCCTGGGCACATTGTTACATCCTGGGGACCCCCTTGTCCCCAGGGCCCATCGTGGCACCGTGGGGACCCCCCCTTTGTCTCCAGTGCCCATTGTGACATCCTTGGGACCCCCCTTGTCCCCAGGACCCGTTGTGACATCTTGGGGACCCCTATGTCACCAGAGCCCATTGTGATATCCTGGGGAGCCCCCTTTGTCCCCAGGGCCCATTGTGCACATCCTGTGGACCCCTCTTTGTCCCCAGGGCCCATTGTGATATCCTGGGGAGCCCTCTTTTTCCCCAGGGCCTATTGTGACATCCTGGGGACCCCCTTTGTCCCCTGGGCCCATTGTGACATCCTGAAGACCCCGTTTGTCCCCAGGGCCTATTGTGACATCCCAGGACCCCCCCTTTTCTCCAGGGCCCATTGTGACGTCCCAGGACCCCCTATTGTCCCCAGAGCCCATTGTGACATCCCAGGACCCCCCATTGTCCCCAGGCCCCATTATACACATCCTGGGGTCCCCCTTTATCCCCAGGGCCATTGTGACACCATGGGGACCCCCTTTGTCCCCAGGGCCCATTGTGACGTCCCAGGATGCCCCATTGTCCCCTGGGCCCATTGTGAAATCATGGGGACCCCCTTTGTCCCCAGGGCCTATTGTGACATCCCAGGACCCCCCATTGTCCCCAGGGCCCATTGTGACACCGTGGAGACCCTCCTTGTCCTCAGGGCCCATTATGACATTCAGGGGACTCCTCTTTGTCCCCAGGGACTATTGTGACATCCTGGGGACCCCCCTTTACTCCAGGGCCCATTGTGACACCGTGGAGACCCCATTTGTCACTGGGGCCCATTGTGACATCCCAGGACACCCCATTGTCCCCAGGGCCCACTGAGACATCCCAGCGACCACCCTTTGTCCCCAGGGCCCATTATGCACATTCAGGGGACACCCCTTTGTCCCCAAGGCCCATTGTGACATCCTGGGGAGACCCCATTGTCCCCAAGGCCCATTGTGGCACCATGGGGACCCCCTTTGTCCCCAGTGCCCATTGTGACATCTTAGGACCCCACTTTGTCCCCAGGGCCCATTGTGACATCCTGGGGACCACCGTTGTCCCCAGGGCCCATTGTGGCACCATGTGGACCCCCTGTTGTTCCCGAGGGCCCATTATAACGTCCCAGGACCCCCCATTGTCCCCTGGGCCCATTGTGACATCCTGGGGTCCCCCTTTTGTCCCCTGGGCCCATTGTGACACTGTGGGGATCTCCTTTGTCCCCAGGGACCATTGTGACACTGTGGGGACCCCCTTTGTCCCCAGGGCCCATTGTGACATCCTGGGGAATCCCTTTGTCTCCAGGGCCCATTGTGACGTCCCAGGACCCTGCTTTGTCCCCGGGGCCCATTGTGACATCCTGGGGAACCGCTTTGTCCCCAGGACCCATTGTGACGTCCCAGGACCCCCCCTTGTCCCCAGGGCTCATTGTGATGTCCCAGGATCCCCATTGTCCCCAGAGCCCATTGTGATGTCCTGGGAACCCCCTTTGACCCCAGGGTCCATTGTGACACCATGGGGACCCCCTCTTGTCCCCAGGGCCCATCGTGGCACCGTGGGGACCCCCTTGTCACTGGGGACCCATTGTGACACTATGGTGACCCCCCTTTGTGCCCAGGGCCCATTGTAACATCCTGGGGACCCCCTTGCCTCCAGGGCCCATTGTGGCACCATGAGGACCCCCTTTGTCACTGGTGCCCATTGTGACATCCCAGGACCCCCCATTGTCTGCAGAGCTCATTGTGACACTATAGGGACCCCCCTTGTCACTGAGGACCCATTGTGACACCATGGGCACCTCCCCTTGTCGTCAGAGCCCATCGTGACATCCCAAAACCCCCAATTGTCTCCAGGGCCCATTGTGACATCCTGGGGACCTCCCTTTCTCCCCAGGGCCCATTGTGACGTTCCAGGAACCCCCATTGTCCTCAGGGCCCATTGTGACATTCAGGGGACCCCCTTTGTCTTCAGGGCCCATTGTGACACCATGGAGACCCCATTTGTCACGCGGGCGCATTGTGACATCCTAGGACCCCCCATTGTCCCCAAGGCCCATTGCGACATCCTGGGGACCCCCCTTTGTCCTCAGGGCCCATTGTGACATTCAGGGCACCCCTCTTTGTCCCCAGGGCCCATTCTGATACCATGGGGACCATTTTGTCCCCAGGGCCCACTGTGACATCCTGGGGACGCCCTTTGTCCCCAGGGCCCATTTTGACACCATGTGCACCCCCCTTTGTGCCCAGGGCCGATTGTGACATCCTGGGGACCCTCTTTGTCCCCAGGGCCCATTGTGACATCCTGGGGACACCCCATTGTCTCCAGGGCCCATTGTGAACATCCTGGGGACCCCCTTGTCCCCAGGGCCCATCGTGGCACCGTGGGGACCCCCCGTTGTCCCCAGGGCTATAGTGACACCGTGGGTACCCCCTTTGTCCCCAGTGCCCATTGTGACATCCTGGGGACACCCCTTGTCCCCAGGGCTTATTGTGACATCCTGGGGACCGCCTTTGTCCCCAGGGCCCATTGTGACATCCCAGGACCCCAAGTTGTCCCCAGGGACCATTGTGACACCGTGGGGACCCCCTTTGTCCTCAGGGCCCGTTGTGAACATCCTGGGGACCCCCTTGTCCACACGACCCATCGTGGCACCGTGGGGACCCCCCGTTGTCCCCAGGGCCTATAGTGACACCGTGGGTACCCCCTTTATCCCATGAGCCCATTGTGACATCCTGGGGACCCCCTTGTCCCCAGGGCCCATTGTGACACCATGGGGATCGCCTTTGTCCCCGTGGCCCATTGTGACATCCCAGGACCCCGCGTTGTCCCCAGTGCCCATTCTGACATCCTGGGGACCCCCCTTGTCCCCAGGGCTTATTGTGACATCCTGGGGACCCCTTTGTCCCAGGGGCACATTGTGGCACCATGGGGACCCCCTTTATCCCCAGGGCCACTTGTGACATCCTGGGGACCCCCCCTTGTCCCCAGTGCCCATTATGACATTCTGGGGACCCCCTTTGTCCCAGGGGCACATTGTGGCACCACGGGGACCCCCTTTGTCACCGGGGCCCATTGTGACATCCCAGGACCCCAAGTTGTCCCCAGGGCCCATTGTGACACCATGGGTACCCCCTTTGTCCCATGGGCCCATTGTGACATCCTGGGGACCCCCTTGTCGCCAGGGCCCATCATGGCACCGTGGGGACCCCCCTTTGTCCCCAGTGCCCATTGTGACATCCTGGGGACCCCCCTTGTCCCCATGGCTTATTGTGACACCCTGGGACCGCCTTTGTCCCCAGGGCCCATTGTGATGTCCCAGGACCCCCCATTGTCCCCAGGGACCATTGTGACATCCTGGGGACCCCCTTTGTCCCAAGACCCCATTGTGACATCCTGGGGACCCCGCCTTGTCCCCAAAGCCCATTGTGACATCCTGGGGACCCTCTTTGTCCCCAGGGCCCATTGTGGCACCATGGGGACACCCTTTGTCACTGGGGCCAGTTGTGACATCCCAGGACCCCACTTTGTCCCCAGGGCTTATTGTGATACCATGGGGACCCCCGTTGTCCCCAGGGCCCATTGTGACATTCAGGGGGACTCCTCTTTGTCCCCAGGGCCTATTGTGTCATCCTGGGGATCTCCCCTTGTCTCTAGGGCCCATTGTGAGACTGTGGAAGACCCCCTTTGTCCCCAAGTCCCATTGTGACGTCCCAGGACGCCTCGTTGTCCCCAGGACCCATTGTGACTCCATGGGAACCCCCCCTTGTCCCCAGGGCCCATTGTGACATCCTGGGACCCCCCTTTGTCCCCAGTGCTCATTGTGAAATCCTGGGGACCCACTTTGTCCCCAGGGCCCATTGTGGCACCATGGGGAGCGCCTTTGTCACTGGGGACCATTGTGACATTCCAGGATTTTACTTTGTCCCCGGGGCCCATTGTGACATCCTGGGGATCCCCCTTTGTCGCCAGGGCCCACTGTGACACCGTGGGCACCCTCTTTGTCCCATGGGCCCATTGTGACCTTCAAGGGACCCCCCATTGTCCCCAGGGCCCATTGTGACATCCTGGGTACCCCCTTTGTCCCCAAGACCCATTGTGACATCCTAGTACCCCCCGCAGTCCCCAGGGCCCATTGTGACATCCTGGGGATCCCTTTGGCCCCAGGGCCCATTGTGACAGGGCGGGGATCCCCCTTGTCCCCAGGGCCCATTGTGAAACCGTGGGGACCCTCTTGTCCCCAGGGCCCATTGTGGCACCGTGGAGACCCCCCCTTTGTCTCCAGTGCCCATTGTGACATCCTGGGGACCCCCTTTGTCCCCAGTGCTCATTGTGACAGGGTGGGACCCCCCTTGTACCCAGGGCCCGTTGTGACATCCTGGGGACCCCTTTGTCCCCAGGGCCTATTGTGACATCCTGGGGAGTCCCCTTTATCCCCAGGGCCCATTGTGACATCCTGGGGACCCCCTTTGTCCCTAGGGTTCATTGTGACATCCCAGGACCCCCATTGTCCCCAGGGCCCATTGTGAACAACCTGGGGACCCCCCTTTTTCCCCGGGCCCATTGTGGCGTCCCAGGATGCTTCGTTGTCCCCTGGGCCCATTGTGACATCCCAGGGACCCCTTTTGTCCCCAGGGTCCATTGTGACATCCTGGGGCCTCCCTTTGTCCCCAGGGCCCATTGTGACATTGCAGGAGCCCCCATTGTCCCAAGGGCACATTGTTACATCCTGGGGACCCCCTTGTCCCCAGGGCCCATCGTGGCACCGTGGGGACCCCCCCTTTGTCTCCAGTGCCCATTGTGACATCCTTGGGACCCCCCTTGTCCCCAGGACCCGTTGTGACATCTTGGGGACCCCTATGTCACCAGAGCCCATTGTGATATCCTGGGGAGCCCTCTTTGTCCCCAGGGCCCATTGTGATATCCTGGGGAGCCCTCTTTTTCCCCAGGGCCTATTGTGACATCCTGGGGACCCCCTTTGTCCCCCGGGCCCATTGTGACATCCTGAAGACCCCCTTTGTCCCCAGGGCCTATTGTGACATGCCAGGACCCCCCCTTTTCTCCAGGGCCCATTGTGACGTCCCAGGACCCCCTATTGTCCCCAGAGCCCATTGTGACATCCCAGGACCCCCCATTGTCCCCAGGCCCCATTATACACATCCTGGGGTCCCCCTTTATCCCCAGGGCCATTGTGACACCATGGGGACCCCCTTTGTCCCCAGGGCCCATTGTGACGTCCCAGGATGCCCCATTGTCCCCTGGGCCCATTGTGAAATCATGGGGACCCCCTTTGTCCCCAGGGCCTATTGTGACATCCCAGGACCCCCCATTGTCCCCAGGGCCCATTGTGACACCGTGGAGACCCTCCTTGTCCTCAGGGCCCATTATGACATTCAGGGGACTCCTCTTTGTCCCCAGGGCCTATTGTGACATCCTGGGGACCCCCCTTTACTCCAGGGCCCATTGTGACGTCCCAGGACCCCCTATTGTTCCCAGGGCCCATTGTGACATCATGGGGACCCCAAATGTCCCCAGGGCCCATTGTGACATTCTGGGGACCCCCCTTTGTCCCCAGGGCCCATTGTGACATCCCAGAACCCCAATTTGTCCTCAGGGCCCATTGTGACATCCTGGGGACCCCCTTGTCCCCAGGGCCCATCGTGGCACCGAGGGAACCCCCCGCCCCTAGTCCCCAGGGCCCATTGTGAAATCCGGGGAACCCCCTGGTCTCCAGGGCCCATAGTGGTACCGTGGGGACTCGTCCTATCACTTGGGTCCATTGTGACACCATGGGGACCCCGCCTTTGTCCCCAGTACCCATTGTGACATCCTGGGGACCCCGCCTTTTCCCCAGGGCCCATTGTGACGTCTCAGGACCCCCTTTGTCCCCAGGGCCCACTGTGGCACCATGGGGACCCCCTTTGTCCTCTGGGCCCATTGTGACATTCCAGGACCCCACTTTGTCCCCAGGGCCCATTGTGACAATTAAGGGACCCCTCTTGTCCCCAGGGCCCATTGTGACAATTAACGGACCCCCTTTGTCCCCAGGGCCCATTTTGACATCCCAGGACCCCACTTTGTCCCCAGTGCTCATTGTGAAATTCTGGGAACCCCCCTTGTCCTCAGGGCTCATTGTGACAGCCGAGGACCCCCCACTGTCTCCAGTGCCCATTGTGACATCATGGGGACCACCCTTTTTCCCCAGGGCTCATTGTGACGTCCCAGGACCCCTCGTTGTCCCCAGGCCCCATCGTGACATCCTGGGGACCCCCCTTGTCCCCAGGGCCCATTGTGACATCCTTGGGACCCCCTTGTCTCCAGGGCCCATAGTGGCACTGTGGGGACTCATCACTTGGGCCCATTGTGACATCCTGGAGAACCCCCTTTATCCCCAGGGCCCATTGTGACACCGTGGAGACCCCATTTGTCACTGGGGCCCATTGTGACATCCCAGGACAGCCCATTGTCCCCAGGGCCCACTGAGACATCCTGGCGACCACCCTTTGTCCCCAGGGCCCATTATGCACATTCAGGGGACACCCCTTTGTCCCCAAGGCCCATTGTGACATCCTGGGGAGACCCCATTGTCCTCAAGGCCCATTGTGACACCATGGGGACCCCCTTTGTCCCCAGTGCCCATTGTGACATCTTAGGACCCCACTTTGTCCCCAGGGCCCATTGTGACATCCTGGGGACCACCTGTGTCCCCAGGGCCCATTGTGACATCCCAGGACCCCACTTTGTCCCCAGGGCTTATTGTGACACCATGGGGATCTCCCTTGTCCCCAGGGCCCATTGTGACATCCTCGGCACCCCCTTGTCCCCAGGGCCCATTGTGACATTCAGGGGACGCCTCTTTGTCCCCAGGGCCCATTGTGACATCCTGGGGATCCCTCCTTGTCCCCAGGGCCCATTGTGACGTCCCAGGACCCCCCATTGTCCCCAGGGCCCATTGTGACATTCAGGGGCCCCCGTTTGTCACTGGGGCCCATTGTGACATCCCAGGACCCCACATTGTCCCCAGGGCCCATTGTGACTTTCAGGGGACCCCACTTGTCCCCAGGACCCATTGTGATACTATAGGGACCCCCCCTTGTGCCCAGTGCCCATTGTGAAACCGTGGGTACCACCCCTGTCCGCAGGGCCCATTGTGACATCCTGGGGACACCCCCTTGTCCCCAGGGCCCATTGTGACATCCTGGGAATGCCCCCTTGTCCCCAGGGCCCATTGTGACATCCTGGGAATCCCTCCTTATCCCCAGGGCCCATTGTGACATCCAGGGGACCCCCCCTTGTCCCCAGGGCCCATTGTGACGTCCCAGGACCTGCCATTGTCCCCAGGGCCCACTGTGACATCCTGGGGACACCCCCTTTGTCCCCAGTGCCCATTGTGACATCCTGCGGACCCCCCTTTGTCCCCAGGGCCCATTTTGACATTCAGGGGACCCACCATTGTCCTCAGGGCCCACTGTGAGGTCCCAGGACCCCCCATTGTCCCCAGGGCCCATTGTGACATCCTCGGCACCCCCTTGTCCCCAGGGCCCATTGTGACATTCAGGGGACCCCACATTGTCCCCAGGGCCCATTGTGACATCCTGGGGACCCCACTTGTCCCCAGGACCCATTGTGACACTATGGGGACCCCCCCTTGTGCCCAGGGCCCATTGTGACACCGTGGGTACCACCCTTGTCCGCAGGGCCCATTGTGACATCCTGGGGACACCCCCTTGTCCCCAGGGCCCATTCTGATACCGTGGGGACCCCCTTTGTCCCCAGGGCCCATTGTGATATCCTGGGGACCCCCTTTGTCCCCAGGGCCCATTGTGGCACCATAGGGACCCCTTTTGTCACTGGGGCCCATTGTGACATCCCAGGACCCCCCCTGGTTTCCAGGCCCCATTGTGACATCCTGGGGACCCCCTTTGTCCCAAGACTTCATTGTGACATCCTGGGGACCCCACATTGTCCCCAGGGCCCATTGTGACATCCAGGGGACCCCCTTTGTCCCCAGGGCCCATTGTGGCACCATGAGGACCCTCTTTGTCACCGGGGCCCATTGTGACATCCCAGGACCCACCCTGGTCCCGAGGGCCCGTTGAAATGTCCCAGGACCACCCTTTGTCCCCAGGGTTAATTGTGACATCCTGGGGACCCCATTTGTCCCCACGGCCCATTGTGGCACCATGGAGACCCCGTTTGTCACTGGGGCCCATTGTGACATCCCAGGACCCCACTATGTCTCCAGGTCTTATTGTGACACCATGGGGATCTCCCTTGTCCCCAGGGCCCATTGTGACATCCCATGACCCCCCTTTATCCCCAGTGCTATTGTGAAATCCTGGGGACCCCTTTTGTCCCCAGGGCCCATTGTGGCACCATGGGGAACCCCTTTGTCACTGGGGGTCATTGTGGCACCATGAGGACCCTCTTTGTCACTGGAGCCCATTGTGACATCCCAGGACCCCCCTTTGTCCCCAGGGCCCATTGTGACATCCTGGGGACCCTCCTTGTCCCCAGAGCCCATTGTGACATCCCAGGACCCCACTTTGTCCCCAGGGCTTATTGTGACACCATGGGGATCTCCCTTGTCCCCAGGGCCCATTGTGACATCCCATGACCCCCCTTTGTCCCCAGTGCTATTGTGAAATCCTGGGGACCCCTTTTGTCCCCAGGGCCCATTGTGGCACCATTGGCAACCTCTTTGTCACTGGGGGCCATTGTGACATTCCAGGATTCCACTTTGACCCCAGGGCTCGTTCTGACACGTTGGGGACTCCCATTGTCCCCAGGGCCCATTGTGACATCCTGGGCAACCCCATTGTCCCCAGGGCCCATTGTGACATCTGGGGGTCGCCCTTGTCCCCAGGACCCATCGTGGCACCGTGGGGACCCTCCTTGTCACTTGGGCCCATTGTGACACTATGGGGACCCCCCCTTTGTCCCCAGTGCCCATTGTGACATTCTGCGGACCCCCCTTTGTCCCCAGGGCCCATTGTGACCTTCAGGGGACCCACCATTGTCCTCAGGGCCCATTGTGAGGTCCCAAGACCCCCCATTGTCCCCAGGACCGATTGTGACATTCAGGGGATCCCCTTTGTCACTGGGGCCCATTGTGACACCATGGAGACCCCCGCTTGTCCTCAGGGTCCATTGTGACATCCTGGGCACCCCCCATTTTCCCCAGGACCCATTGTGACATCCTGGCCATCCCCTTGCTCCCAGGGCCTGTTGTGGCACCATGGGGACACCCCCTTTGTCCCCAGGGCCCATTGTGACATCCCAGGACCCCCCTTTGTCCCCAGGGCCCATTGTAGCACCATGGGGACCCCCTTTGACCCCAGGGCCCATTGTGGCACCATGGCAACCCCTTTTGTCCCCAGGGCCCATTGTGACATTCTTGGACCCCACTTTGTCCCCAGGGCCTATTGTGACACCATGGGGACCCCTCCTTGTCACTTGGGGACCCATTGTGACACCATGGGGACCCCCCCTTGTCCTCAGGACTCATTCTCACATCCGGGACACCCCCCATTGTCCCCAGGGCCCATTGTGACATCCACTGCACTACCTTGTCCCCAGGGCCCATTGTGACATTCAGGGGACCCCTCTTTGTCCCCAGGGCCCATTGTGACATCCTAGGGACCCCCCCTTGTCCCAAGGGCCCATTGTGACGTCCCAGGACCCCCCATTGTCCCCAGGGCCCATTGTGACATGCTGGGGACGCTCTTTGTCCCCAGGGCCCATTGTGACATCCTGGGGACCCTCCTTGTCCCCAGAGCCCATTGTGACATCCAGGGGACCCCCTTTGTCCCCAGGGCCCATTGTGGCACCATGAGGACCCTCTTTGTCACTGGAGCCCATTGTGACATCCCAGGACCCCCCTTTGTCCCCAGGGCCCATTGTGACATCCTGGGGACCCTCCTTGTCCCCAGAGCCCATTGTGACATCCCAGGACCCCACTTTGTCCCCAGGGCTTATTGTGACACCATGGGGATCTCCCTTGTCCCCAGGGCCCATTGTGACATCCCATGACCCCCCTTTGTCCCCAGTGCTATTGTGAAATCCTGGGGACCCCTTTTGTCCCCAGGGCCCATTATGACACCATGGGGAACCCCTTTGTCACTGGGGGCCATTGTGACATTCCAGGATTCCACTTTGTCCCCAGGGCTCGTTCTGACACCTTGGGGATTCCCATTGTCCCCAGGGCCCATTGTGACATCCTGGGCAACCCCATTGTCCCCAGGGCCCATTGTGACATCTGGGGGACGCCCTTGTCCCCAGGACCCATCGTGGCACCGTGGGGACCCTCCTTGTCACTTGAGCCCATTGTGACACCATGGGGACGCCCCCCTTTGTCCCCAGTGCCCATTGTGACATCCTGCGGACCCCCGTTTGTCCCCAGGGCCCATTGTGACATTCAGGGGACCCACCATTGTCCTCAGGGCCCATTGTGAGGTCCCAGGACCCTCCATTGTCCCCAGGGCCCATTAAGACATCCTCGGCACCCCCTTGTGCCCAGGGCCCATTGTGACATTCAGGGGACCCCTCTTTGTCCCCAGGGCCCATTGTGACATCCTGGGGACCCCCCCTTGTCCCCAGGGCCCATTGTGACGTCCCAGGACCCGCCATTGTCCCCAGGGCCAATTGTGACATCCTGGGGATCCCTCCTTGTCCCCAGGACCCATTGTGACGTCCCAGGACCCCCCATTGTCCCCAGGGCCCATTGTGACATTCAGGGGCCCCCGTTTGTCACGGGGGCCCATTGTGACATCCCAGGACCCCACATTGTCCCCAGGGCCCATTGTGATATTCAGGGGACCCCACATTGTCCCCAGGACCTATTGTGACATCCTGGGGACCCCACTTGTCCCCAGGACCCATTGTGACACTATGCGGACCCCCCCTTGTGTCCAGGGCCCATTGTGACACCGTGGGTACCCCCCTTGTCCGCAGGGCTCATTGTGACATCCCAGGACCCCCTGTTGTCCCCAGGGCCCATGGTGACATCCTGGGGACGCCCTTTGTCCCCAGTGCCCATTTTGACACCGTCGACACCCCCCTTTGTCCCCAGAGCCCATTGTGACATCCAGGGGACCCCCTTTGTCCCCAGGGCCCATTGTGGCACCATGAGGACCCTCTTTGTCACTGGGGCCCATTGTGACATCCCAGGACCCACCCTGGTCCCAAGGGCCCATTGTGACATCCGGGGGACCCACCTTGTCCTCATGGTCCACTGTGACAGCCCAGGAACTTACTTTGTCCCCAGGGCCCATTGCGATATCTGGGGGACCCCCTTGTCCCCAGGGCCCATTGTGAAACCATGGGGACCCCCCTTTGTCCCCAGGGCCCATTGTGACATCCTGGGGTCCCCCCCTTGTCCCCAGGGCCCGTTGAAATGTCCCAGGACCACCCTTTGTCCCCAGGGTTCATTGTGACATCCTGGGGACCCCATTTGTCCCCACGGCCCATTGTGGCACCATGGAGACCCCGTTTGTCACTGGGGCCCATTGTGACATCCCAGGACCCCACTTTGTCCCCAGGGCTTATTGTGACACCATGGGGATCTCCCTTGTCCCCAGGGCCCATTGTGACATCCCATGACCCCCCTTTATCCCCAGTGCTATTGTGAAATCCTGGGGACCCCTTTTGTCCCCAGGGCCCATTGTGGCACCATGGGGAACCCCTTTGTCACTGGGGGCCATTGTGACATTCCAGGATTCCACTTTGTCCCCAGGGCTCGTTCTGACACCTTGGGGACTCCCATTGTCCCCAGGGCCCATTGTGACATCCTGGGCAACCCCATTGTCCCCAGGGCCCATTGTGACATCTGGGGGACGCCCTTGTCCCCAGGACCCATCGTGGCACCGTGGGGACCCTCCTTGTCACTTGGGCCCATTGTGACACCTTGGGGACCCCCCCTTTATCCCCAGTGCCCATTGTGACATCCTGCGGACCCCCCTTTGTCCCCAGGGCCCATTTTGACATTCAGGGGACCCACCATTGTCCTCAGGGCCCATTGTGAGGTCCCAGGACCCCCCATTGTCCCCAGGGCCCATTGTGACACTATGGGGACCCCCCCTTTTGCCCAGGGCCCATTGTGACACCGTGGGTACCACCCTTGTCCCCAGGGCTCATTGTGACATCCCAGGACCCCCCATTGTCCCCATGGCCCATTGTGATATTCAGGGGACCCCCCTTGTCCCCAGGACCCATTCTGACACCGTGGGGACCCCCTTTGTCCCCAGGGCCCATTGTGACATCCTGGGGACCCCCTTTGTCCCAAGACTTCATTGTGACATCCTGGGGTCCCCCCTTGTCCTCAGGGTCCATTGTGACAGGCCAGGACCTTACATTGTCCCCAGGGCCCATTGTGATATCTGGGGGACCCCCTTGTTCCCAAGGCCCATTGTGACTTCCTGGGGACCCCCCCTTGTCCCCAGGGCTTATTGTGACATCCCAGGACCCCCCATTGTCTCCAGGGCCCATTGTGACATCCTCGGCACGCCCTTGTCCCCAGGGCCCATTGTGACATCCTGGGGACCCCCCCTTGTCCCCAGGGCCCATTGTGACGTCCCAGGACCCCCCATTGTCCCCAGGGCCCATTGTGACATCCTGGGGATCCCTCCTTGTCCCCAGGGCCCATTGTGATGTCCCAGGACCCCCCATTGTCCCCAGGGCCCATTGTGACATCCTCTGCACCCCCTTGTCCCCAGGGCCCATTGTGACATTCAGGGGACCCCTCTTTGTCCCCAGGGCCCATTGTGACATCCTGGGGACCCCCCCTTGTCCCCAGGGCCCATTGTGACGTCCCAGGACCCCCCATTGTCCCCAGGGCCCATTGTGACATCCTGGGGATCCCTCCTTTTCCCCAGGGCCCATTGTTGCGTCCCAGGACGCCCCATTGTCCCCAGGACCTATTGTGACATTCAGGGGACCCCCTTTGTCACTGGGGCCCATTGTGACACCATGGAGACCCCCGCTTGTCCTCAGGGTCCATTGTGACATCCTGGCCACCCCCTTGCTCCCAGGGCCCATTGTGGCACCATGGGGACACCGCCTTTGTCCCCAGGGCCCATTGTGAGATCCCAGTACCCCCCTTTGTCCCCAGGGCCCATTGTGACTTTCAGGGGACTCCACTTGTCCCCAGGACCCATTCTGATACCGTGGGGACCCCCTTTGTCCCCAGGGCCCATTGTGACATGCTGGGGACTCTCTTTGTCCCCAGCGCACATTGTGACATCCTGGGGACCCCCCCTTTGTCCCCAGGGCCCATTGTGACATGCTGGGGACCCTCCTTGTCCCCAGAGCCCATTATGACATCCTGGGGACCCCCCCTTGTCCCCAGGGCCCATTGTGACGTCCCAGGACCCCCGATTGTTCCCAGGACCCATTGTGAAATTCATGGGACCCCAACTTGTCCCCAGGGCCCATTGTGACATCCTGGGGACCCCATTGTCACCAGAGCCCATTGTGATATCCTGGCGACCACCCTTTGTCCCCAGGGCCCATTGTGATATCCTGAGGACCGCCCTTTGTCCCCAGGGCCGATTTTGACATTCCGGGGACGCCTCTTTGTACCCAGGGCACACTGTGACATCCTGGGGACCCCCCCTTGTCACTGGGGCCCATTGTGACGTCCCAGGACCCCCCATTGTCCCCAGGGCCCATTGTGACATCCTGGGGATCCCTCCTTGTCCCCAGGGCCCATTGTGACGTCCCAGGACCCCCGATTGTTCCCAGGACCCATTGTGACATTCAGGGGGACCCTTTGTCACTGGGGCCCATTGTGACATCCCAGGACCCCACATTGTCCCCAGGACACATTGTCACATCCTGGGGACCCCACTTGTCCCCAGGACCCATTGTGACACTATGGGGACCCCCCCTTGTGCCCAGGGCCCATTGTGACACCGTGGGTACCACCCTTGTCCGCAGGGCTCATTGTGACATCCCAGGACCCCCCTTTGTCCCCAGGGCCCATTCTGATACCGTGGGGATCCCCTTTGTCCCCAGAGTCCATTGTGACATCCAGGGGACCCCCTTTGTCCCCAGGGCCCATTGTGACATCGCAGGACCCCCCTGGGCCCCAGGGCGCATTTTGACATCCTGGGGATGCCCCCTTGTCAACGGGGCCCATTGTGACGTCCCAGGACCCTCCATTGTGTCCAGGGCCCATTGTGACATTGTGGGGATCCCTGCTTGGCCCCAGGGCCCATTGTGACGTCTTAGGACCCCCCGTTGTCCCCAGGGCCCATTGTGACATCCTGGGGACCCCCCCTTGTCCCCAGGGCGCATTGTGACATCCTGGGGATCCCTCCTTGTCCCCAGGGCCCATTGTGACATCCCAGGACCCCCCACTGTCCTCAGGACCCATTGTAACACTCAGGGGACCACCTTTTTCCCCAGGACCCATTGTGACACTATGGGTACCCCCCCTTGTTCCCAGGGCCCATTGTGACATCCTGGAGACCCGCCCTTGTCTCCAGGGCCAATTGTGACGTCCCAGGACCCCCCATTGTTCCCAGAGCCCATTGTGATGTCCGTGGGAGCCCCCTCTCTTCCCAGGGCTCATTGTGACTCTCAGGGGACCCCACCTTGTCCCCAGGGCTGATTGTGACGTCCTAGGGCCCCTCTGTGTCCCCAGGGCCTATTGTGACGTCCCAGGACCCCCATTGTCCCCAGGGCCCATTGTGACATCCTGGGGTCACCCCTTTGTCCCCAGGGCCCATTGAAATGTCCCAGGACCACCGTTTGTCCCCAGGGTTCATTGTGACATCCTGGCGACCCCATTTGTCCCCACGGACCATTGTGGCACCATGGGGACCCCGTTTGTCACTGGGGCCCATTGTGACATCCCAGGACCCCACTTTGTCCCCAGGGCTTATTGTGACACCATGGGGATCTCCCTTGTCCCCAGGGCCCATTGTGACATCCCATGACCCCCCTTTATCCCCAGTGCTATTGTGAAATCCTGGGGACCCCTTTTGTCCCCAGGGCCCACTGTGACATCTGGGGAACGCCCTTGTCCCCAGGACCCATCGTAGCACTGTGGGGACCCTCCTTGTCACTTGGGCCCATTGTGACACCATGGGGACCCCCTCTTTGTCTCCAGTACCCATTGTGACATCCTGGGGACCCCACATTGTCCCCAGGACCCATTGTGACATCCCAGGACCCCCCATTGTCCCCAGGGCCCATTGTGACATCCTCGGGACCACCTTGTCCCCAAGGCCCATTGTGACATCCTGGGGACCCACCCTTGTCCCCAGGGCCCATTGTGACGTCCCAGGACCCCCCATTGTCTCCAGGGCCCATTGTGACATCCTGGGGATCCCTCCTTGTCCCCAGGGCCTATTGTGATGTCCCAGGACCCCCCATTGTCCCCAGGGCCCATTGTGACATCCTCTGCACCCCCTTGTCCCCAGGGCCCATTGTGACATTCAGGGGCCCCCGTTTGTCACTGGGGCCCATTGTGACATCCCAGGACCCCACATTGTCCCCAGGGCCCATTGTGACTTTCAGGGGACCCCACTTGTCCCCAGGACCCATTGTGATACTATAGGGACCCCCCCTTGTGCCCAGTGCCCATTGTGACACCGTGGGTACCACCCTTGTCCGCAGGGCCCATTGTGACATCCTGGGGACACCCCCTTGTCCCCAGGGCCCATTGTGACATCCTGGGAATCCCCCCTTGTCCCCAGGGCCATTGTGACATCCTGGGAATCCCTCCTTATCCCCAGGGCCCATTGTGACATCCAGGGGACCCCCCCTTGTCCCCAGGGCCCATTGTGACGTCCCAGGACCCGCCATTGTCCCCAGGGCCCACTGTGACATCCTGGGGACACCCCCTTTGTCCCCAGTGCCCATTGTGACATCCTGCGGACCCCCCTTTGTCCCCAGGGCCTATTTTGACATTCAGGGGACCCACCATTGTCCTCAGGGCCCACTGTGAGGTCCCAGGACCCCCCATTGTCCCCAGGGCCCATTGTGACATCCTCGGCACTCCCTTGTCCCCAGGGCCCATTGTGACATTCAGGGGACCCCACATTGTCCCCAGGGCCCATTGTGACATCCTGGGGACCCCACTTGTCCCCAGGACCCATTGTGACACTATGGGGACCCCCCCTTGTGCCCAGGGCCCATTGTGACACCGTGGGTACCACCCTTGTCCGCAGGGCCCATTGTGACATCCTGGGGACACCCCCTTGTCCCCAGGGCCCATTCTGATACCGTGGGGACCCCCTTTGTCCCCAGGGCCCATTGTGACATCCTGGGGACCCTCCTTGTCCCCAGAGTCCATTGTGACATCCAGGGGACCCCCTTTGTCCCCAGGGCCCATTGTGGCACCATAGGGACCCCTTTTGTCACTGGGGCCCATTGTGACATCCCAGGACCCCCCCTGGTTTCCAGGCCCCATTGTGACATCCTGGGGACCCCCTTTATCCCAAGACTTCATTGTGACATCCTGGGGACCCCACATTGTCCCTACGGCCCATTGTGACATCCCAGGACCCCCCATTGTCCCCAGGGCCCATTGTGACATCCTCGGGACCCCCTTGTCCCCAAGGCCCATTGTGACATCCTGGGGACCCACCCTTGTCCCCAGGGCCCATTGTGACGTCCCAGGACCCCCCATTGTCTCCAGGGCCCATTGTGACATCCTGGTGATCCCTCCTTGTCTCCAGGGCCTATTGTGATGTCCCAGGACCCCCCATTGTCCCCAGGGCCCATTGTGACATCCTCTGCACCCCCTTGTCCCCAGGGCCCATTGTGACATTCAGGGGACCCCTCTTTGTCCCCAGGGCCCATTGTGAGATCCTGGGGACCCCCCCTTGTCCCCAGGGCCCATTGTGACGTCCCAGGACCCGCCATTGTCCCCAGGGCCCATTGTGACATCCTCGGCACCCCCTTGTCCCCAGGGCCCATTGTGACATCCTGGGGACCCCCCCTTGTCCCCAGGGCCCATTGTGACGTCCCAGGACCCCCCATTGTCCCCAGGGCCCATTGTGACATCCTGGGGATCCCTCCTTGTCCTCAGGGCCCATTGTGATGTCCCAGGACCCCCCATTGTCCCCAGGGCCCATTGTGACATCCTCTGCACCCCCTTGTCCCCAGGGCCCATTGTGACATTCAGGGGACCCCTCTTTTTCCCCAGGGCCCATTGTGACATCCTGGGGACCCCCCCTTGTCCCCAGGGCCCATTGTGACGTCCCAGGACCCCCCATTGTCCCCAGGGCCCATTGTGACATTCAGGGGACCCCCCTTTGTCCCCAGGGCCCATTCTGATACCGTGGGGACCCCCTTTGTCCCCAGGGCCCATTGTGACATGCTGGGGACGCTCTTTGTCCCCAGGGCCCATTGTGACATCCTGGGGACCCTCCTTGTCCCCAGAGCCCATTGTGACATCCAGGGGACCCCCTTTGTCCCCAGGGCCCATTGTGGCACCATGAGGACCCTCTTTGTCACTGGAGCCCATTGTGACATCCCAGGACCCCACTTTGTCCCCAGGGCTTATTGTGACACCATGGGGATCTCCCTTGTCCCCAGGGCCCATTGTGACATTCAGGGGACCCCCCTTTGTCCCCAGTGCTATTGTGAAATCCTGGGGACCCCTTTTGTCCCCAGGGCCCATTGTGGCACCATTGGCAACCTCTTTGTCACTGGGGGCCATTGTGACATTCCAGGATTCCACTTTGACCCCATGGCTCGTTCTGACACCTTGGGGACTCCCATTGTCCCCAGGGCCCATTGTGACATCCTGGGCAACCCCATTGTCTCCAGGGCCCATTGTGACATCTGGGGGACGCCCATGTCCCCAGGACCCATCGTGGCACCGTTGTGACCCTCCTTGTCACTTGGGCCCATTGTGACACTATGGGGACCCCCCCTTTGTCCCCAGTGCCCATTGTGACATTCTGCGGACCCCCCTTTGTCCCCAGGGCCCATTGTGACCTTCAGGGGACCCACCATTGTCCTCAGGGCCCATTGTGAGGTCCCAGGACCCCCCATTGTCCCCAGGACCGATTGTGACATTCAGGGGATCGCCTTTGTCACTGGGGCCCATTGTGACACCATGGAGACCCCCGCTTGTCCTCAGGGTCCATTGTGACCTCCTGGGCACCCCCCATTTTCCCCAGGACCCATTGTGACATCCTGGCCGTCCCCTTGCTCCCAGGGCCTGTTGTGGCACCATGGGGACACCCCCTTTGTCCCCAGGGCCCATTGTGACATCCCAGGACCCCCCTTTGTCCCCAGGGCCCATTGTAGCACCATGGGGACCCCCTTTGACCCCAGGGCCCATTGTGGCACCATGGCAACCCCTTTTGTCCCCAGGGCCCATTGTGACATTCTTGGACCCCACTTTGTCCCCAGGGCCTATTGTGACACCATGGGGACCCCTCCTTGTCACTGGGGACCCATTGTGACACCACGGGGACCCCCCCTTGTCCTCAGGACTCATTCTCACATCCTGGACACCCCCCATTGTCCCCAGGGCCCATTGTGACATCCACTGCACTACCTTGTCCCCAGGGCCCATTGTGACATTCAGGGGACCCGTCTTTGTCCCCAGGGCCCATTGTGACATCCTAGGGACCCCCCCTTGTCCCCAGGGCCCATTGTGACGTCCCAGGACCCCCCATTGTCCCCAGGGCCCATTGTGACATTCAGGGGACCCCCCTTTGTCCCCAGGGCCCATTCTGATACCGGGGTCCATTGTGACATGCTGGGGACGCTCTTTGTCCCCAGGGCCCATTGTGACATCCTGGGGACCCTCCTTGTCCCCAGAGCCCATTGTGACATCCAGGGGACCCCCTTTGTCCCCAGGGCCCATTGTGGCACCATGAGGACCCTCTTTGTCACTGGAGCCCATTGTGACATCCCATGACCCCCCTTTGTCCCCAGTGCTATTGTGAAATCCTGGGGACCCCTTTTGTCCCCAGGGCCCATTATGACACCATGGGGAACCCCTTTGTCACTGGGGGCCATTGTGACATTCCAGGATTCCACTTTGTCCCCAGGGCTCGTTCTGACACCTTGGGGACTCCCATTGTCCCCAGGGCCCATTGTGACATCCTGGGCAACCCCATTGTCCCCAGGGCCCATTGTGACATCTGGGGGACGCCCTTGTCCCAAGGACCCATCGTGGCACCGTGGGGACCCTCCTTGTCACTTGAGCCCATTGTGACACCATGGGGACGCCCCCCTTTGTCCCCAGTGCCCATTGTGACATCCTGCGGACCCCCCTTTGTCCCCAGGGCCCATTGTGACATTCAGGGGACCCACCATTGTCCTCAGGGCCCATTGTGAGGTCCCAGGACCCTCCATTGTCCCCAAGGCCCATTGTGACATCCTCGGCACCCCCTTGTGCCCAGGGCCCATTGTGACATTCAGGGGACCCCTCTTTGTCCCCCGGGCCCATTGTGACATCCTGGGGACCCCCGCTTGTCCCCAGGGCCCATTGTGACGTCCCAGGACCCGCCATTGTCCCCAGGGCCCATTGTGACATCCTGGGGATCCCTCCTTGTCCCCAGGACCCATTGTGACGTCCCAGGACCCCCCATTGTCCCCAGGGCCCATTGTGACATTCAGGGGCCCCCGTTTGTCACGGGGGCCCATTGTGACATCCCAGGACCCCACATTGTCCCCAGGGCCCATTGTGACATTCAGGGGACCCCACATTGTCCCCAGGACCTATTGTGACATCCTGGGGACCCCACTTGTCCCCAGGACCCATTGTGACACTATGCGGACCCCCCCTTGTGTCCAGGGCCCATTGTGACACCGTGGGTACCACCCTTGTCCGCAGGGCTCATTGTGACATCCCAGGACCCCCTATTGTCCCCAGGGCCCATGGTGACATCCTGGGGACGCCCTTTGTCCCCAGTGCCCATTTTGACACCGTCGACACCCCCCTTTGTCCCCAGAGCCCATTGTGACATCCAGGGGACCCCCTTTGTCCCCAGGGCCCATTGTGGCACCGTGAGGACCCTCTTTGTCACTGGGGCCCATTGTGACATCCCAGGACCCACCCTGGTCCCAAGGGCCCATTGTGACATCCGGGGGACCCACCTTGTCCTCATGGTCCACTGTGACAGCCCAGGAACTTACTTTGTCCCCAGGGCCCATTGCGATATCTGGGAGACCCCCTTGTCCCCAGGGCCCATTGTGAAACCATGGGGACCCCCCTTTGTCCCCAGGGCCCATTGTGACATCCTGGGGTCCCCCCCTTGTCCCCAGGGCCCGTTGAAATGTCCCAGGACCACCCTTTGTCCCCAGGGTTCATTGTGACATCCTGGGGACCCCATTTGTCCCCACGGCCCATTGTGGCACCATGGAGACCCCGTTTGTCACTGGGGCCCATTGTGACATCCCAGGACCCCCCTTTATCCCCAGTGCTATTGTGAAATCCTGGGGACCCCTTTTGTCCCCAGGGCCCATTGTGGCACCATGGGGAACCCCTTTGTCACTGGGGGTCATTGTGACATCCCAGGATTCCACTTTGTCCCCAGGGCTCGTTCTGACACCTTGGGGACTCCCATTGTCCCCAGGGCCCATTGTGACATCCTGGGCAACCCCATTGTCCCCAGGGCCCATAGTGACATCTGGGGGACGCCCTTGTCCCCAGGACCCATCGTGGCACCGTGGGGACCCTCCTTGTCACTTGGGCCCATTGTGACACCTTGGGGACCCCCCCTTTATCCCCAGTGCCCATTGTGACATCCTGCGGACCCCCCTTTGTCCCCAGGGCCCATTTTGACATTCAGGGGACCCACCATTGTCCTCAGGGCCCATTGTGAGGTCCCAGGACCCCCCATTGTCCCCAGGGCCCATTGTGACATACTCGGCACCCCCTTGTCCCCAGGGTCCATTGTGACACTATGGGGACCCCCCCTTTTGCCCAGGGCCCATTGTGACACCGTGGGTACCACCCTTGTCCCCAGGGCTCATTGTGACATCCCAAGACCCCCCATTGTCCCCATGGCCCATTGTGATATTCAGGGGACCCCCCTTGTCCCCAGGGCCCATTCTGACACCGTGGGGACCCCCTTTGTCCCCAGGGCCCATTGTGACATCCTGGGGACCCCTTTGTCCCAAGACTTCATTGTGACATCCTGGGGTCCCCCCTTGTCCTCAGGGTCCATTGTGACAGGACAGGACCTTACATTGTCCCCAGGGCCCATTGTGATATCTGGGGGACCCCCTTGTTCCCAAGGCCCATTGTGACTTCCTGGGGACCCCCCCTTGTCCCCAGGGCCCATTGTGACATCCCAGGACCCCCCATTGTCTCCAGGGCCCATTGTGACATCCTCGGCACGCCCTTGTCCCCAGGGCCCATTGTGACATCCTGGGGACCCCCCCTTGTCCCCAGGGCCCATTGTGACGTCCCAGGACCCCCCATTGTCCCCAGGGCCCGTTGTGACATCCTGGGGATCCCTCCTTGTCCCCAGGGCCCATTGTGATGTCCCAGGACCCCCCATTGTCCCCAGGGCCCATTGTGACATCCTCTGCACCCCCTTGTCCCCAGGGCCCATTGTGACATTCAGGGGACCCCCCCTTGTCCCCAGGGCCCATTGTGACATCCTGGGGAACCCCCTTGTCCCCAGGGCCCATTGTGACGTCCCAGGACCCCCCATTGTCCCCAGGGCCCATTGTGACATCCTGGGGATCCCTCCTTTTCCCCAGGGCCCATTGTTGCGTCCCAGGACCCCCCATTGTCCCCAGGACCTATTGTGACATTCAGGGGACCCCCTTTGTCACTGGGGCCCATTGTGACACCATGGAGACCCCCGCTTGTCCTCAGGGTCCATTGTGACATCCTGGCCACCCCCTTGCTCCCAGGGCCCATTGTGGCACCATGGGGACACCGCCTTTGTCCCCAGGGCCCATTGTGACATCCCAGGACCCCCCTTTGTCCCCAGGGCCCATTGTGACTTTCAGGGGACTCCACTTGTCCCCAGGACCCATTCTGATACCGTGGGGACCCCCTTTGTCCCCAGGGCCCATTGTGACATGCTGGGGACTCTCTTTGTCCCCAGCGCACATTGTGACATCCTGGGGACCCCCCCTTTGTCCCCAGGGCCCATTGTGACATGCTGGGGACCCTCCTTGTCCCCAGAGCCCATTGTGACATCCTGGGGACCCCCCCTTGTCCCCAGGGCCCATTGTGACATCCCAGGACCCCCCATTGTCCCCAGGGCCCATTGTGATATGCTGGGGAGCCCTCTTTGTCCCCAGGGCCCATTGTGAAATTCAGGGGACCCCAACTTGTCCCCAGGGCCCATTGTGACATCCTGGGGACCCCATTGTCACCAGATCCCATTGTGATATCCTGGCGACCACCCTTTGTCCCCAGGGCCCATTGTGATATCCTGAGGACCGCCCTTTGTCCCCAGGGCCGATTTTGACATTCCGGGGACGCCTCTTTGTACCCAGGGCACACTGTGACATCCTGGGGACCACCCCTTGTCACTGGGGCCCATTGTGACGTCCCAGGACCCCCCATTGTCCCCAGGGCCCATTGTGACATCCTGGGGATCCCTCCCTGTCCCCAGGGCCCATTGTGACGTCCCAGGACCCCCGATTGTTCCCAGGACCCATTGTGACATTCAGGGGGCCCCTTTGTCACTGGGGCCCATTGTGACATCCCAGGACCCCACATTGTCCCCAGGACACATTGTCACATCCTGGGGACCCCACTTGTCCCCAGGACCCATTGTGACACTATAGGGACCCCCCCTTGTGCCCAGGGCCCATTGTGACACCGTGGGTACCACCCTTGTCCGCAGGGCTCATTGTGACATCCCAGGACCCCCCTTTTTCCCCAGGGCCCATTCTGATACCGTGGGGATCCCCTTTGTCCCCAGAGTCCATTGTGACATCCAGGGGACCCCCTTTGTCCCCAGGGCCCATTGTGACATCGCAGGACCCCCCTGGGCCCCAGGGCGCATTTTGACATCCTGGGGATGCCCCCTTGTCAACGGGGCCCATTGTGACGTCCCAGGACCCCCCATTGTGTCCAGGGCCCATTGTGACATCCTGGGGATCCCTGCTTGGCCCCAGGGCCCATTGTGACGTCTTAGGACCCCCCGTTGTCCCCAGGGCCCATTGTGACATCCTGGGGACCCCCCCTTGTCCCCAAGGCCCATTGTGACATCCTGGGGATCCCTGCTTGGCCCCAGGGCCCATTGTGATGTCCCAGGACCCCCCACTGTCCTCAGGACCCATTGTAACATTCAGGGGACCACCTTTGTCACTGGGGCCCATTGTGACATCCCAGGACCCCACATTGTCCCCAGGGCCCATTGTGACATCCTGGGGACCCCATTTTCCCCAGGACCCATTGTGACACTATGGGTACCCCCCCTTGTTCCCAGGGCCCATTGTGACATCCTGGAGACCCGCCCTTGTCCCCAGGGCCAATTGTGACGTCCCAGGACCCCCCATTGTCCCCAGGGCCCATTGTGACATCCAGGGGACCCCCTTTGTCCCCAGGGCCCATTGTGACATCCTGGGGTCCCCCCTTTGTCCCCAGGGCCCATTGAAATGTCCCAGGACCACCGTTTGTCCCCAGGGTTCATTGTGACATCCTGGGGACCCCATTTGTCCCCACGGCCCATTGTGGCACCATGGGGAACCCCTTTGTCACCGGGGCCCATTGTGACATCCCAGGACCCCACTTTGTCCCCAGGGCTTATTGTGACACCATGGGGATCTCCCTTGTCCCCAGGGCCCATTGTGACATCCCATGACCCCCCTTTATCCCCAGTGCTATTGTGAAATCCTGCGGACCCCTTTTGTCCCCAGGGCCCATTGTGGCACCATGGGGAACCCCTTTGTCACTGGGGGCCATTGTGACATCCCAGGATTCCACTTTGTCCCCAGGGCTCGTTCTGACACCTTGGGGACTCCCATTGTCCCCAGGGCCCATTGTGACATCCTGTGCACCCCCCTCTGTCCCCAGGGTCCATTGTGACATCCTGGGTAACCCCATTGTCCCCAGTGCCCATTGTGACATCTGGGGGACGCCCTTGTCCCCAGGACCCATCGTGGCACCGTGGGGACCCTCCTTGTCACTTGGGCCCATTGTGACACCATGGGGACCCCCCCTTTGTCTCCAGTACCCATTGTGACATCCTGGGGATCCCTCCTTGTCCCCAGGGCCCATTGTGACATCCCAGGACCCCCCATTGTCCCCAGGGCCCATTGTGACATTCAGGGGACCCCCTTTGTCACTAGGGCCCATTGTGAAATCCCAGGACCCCACATTGTCCCCAGGGCCCATTGTGACATCCTGGGGACCCCACTTGTCCCCAGGACCCATTGTGACACTCTGGGGACCCCCCCTTGTGCCCAGAGCCCATTGTGACAATGTGGGTACCACCCTTGTCCGCAGGGCTCATTGTGACATCCCAGGACCCCCCTTTGTCCCCAGGGCTCATTGTGACATTCTAGGACCCCACTTTCTCCCCAGGGCCTATTGCGACACCATGGGGAACCCTCCTTGTCACTGGGGACCCATTGTGACACCATGGGGACCCTCCCTTTGTCCCCAGTGCCCATTGTGACATCCTGCGCACCCCCCTTTGTCCCCAGGGTCCATTGTGACATCCTGGGCAACCCCATTGTCCCCAGGGCCCATTGTGACATCTAGGGGGACGCCCTTGTCCCCAGGACCCATCGTGGCACCGTTGGGACCCCCATTGTCCCCAGGGCCCATTGTGACGTCCCAGGGCCCCCATTGTCCCCAGGGCCCACTGTGACATCCTCTGCACCCCCTTGTCCCCAGGGCCCATTGTGACATCCCAGGACCCCACTTTGTCCCCAGGGCTTATTGTGACACCATGGGGATCTCCCTTGTCCCCAGGGCCCATTGTGGCATCCTCGGCACCCCCTTGTCCCCAGGGCCCATTGTGACATTCAGGGGACGCCTCTTTCTCCCCAGGGCCCATTGTGACATCCTGGGGATCCCTCCTTGTCCCCAGGGCCCACTGTGACATCCCAGGACCCCCCATTTTCCCCAGTGCCCATTGTGACATTCAGGGGCCCCCGTTTGTCACGGGGCCCCATTGTGACATCCCAGGACCCCACATTGTCCCCAGGGCCCATTGTGACTTTCAGGGGACCCCACTTGTCCCCAGGACCCATTGTGACACTATAGGGACCCCCCCTTGTGCCCAGGGCCCATTGTGACACCGTGGGTACCACCCTTGTCTGCAGGGCTCATTGTGACATCTCAGGACCCCCCTTTGTCCCTAGGGCCCATTCTGATACCGTGGGGATCCCCTTTGTCCCCAGAGTCCATTGTGACATCCCGGGGACCCCCTTTGTCCCCAGGGCCCATTGTGACATCGCAGGACCCCCCTGGGCCCCAGGGCGCATTTTGACATCCTGGGGATGCCCCCTTGTCAACGGGGCCCATTGTGACGTCCCAGGACCCCCCATTGTGTCCAGGGCCCATTGTGACATCCTGGGGATCCCTGCTTGGCCCCAGGGCCCATTGTGACGTCTTAGGACCCCCCGTTGTCCCCAGGGCCCATTGTGACATCCTGGGGACCCCCCCTTGTCCCCAGGGCCCATTGTGACATCCTGGGGATCCCTCCTTGTCCCCAGGGCCCATTGTGACGTCCCAGGACCCCCCACTGTCCTCAGGACCCATTGTAACATCCTGGGGACCCCATTTTCCCCAGGACCCATTGTGACACTATGGGTACCCCCCCTTGTTCCCAGGGCCCATTGTGACATCCGGGAGACCCGCCCTTGTCTCCAGGGCCAATTGTGACGTCCCAGGACCTCCCATTGTTCCCAGGGCCCATTGTGATGTCTGTGGGAGCCCCCTCTCTTCCCAGGGCTCATTGTGACTCTCAGGGGACCCCACCTTGTCCCCAGGGCTGATTGTGACGTCCTAGGGCCCCTCTGTGTCTCCAGGGCCCATTGTGACGTCCCAGGACCCCCATTGTCCCCAGGGCCCATTGTGACATCCTGGGGTCCTCCCTTTGTCCCCAGGGCCCATTGAAATGTCCCAGGACCACCGTTTGTCCCCAGGGTTCATTGTGACATCCTGGGGACCCCATTTGTCCCCACGGCCCATTGTGACATCCCAGGACCACCCTTTGACCCCAGGGCCCATTGTGGCACCATGGCAACCCCTTTTGTCCCCAGGGCCCATTGTGACATTCTTTGACCCCACTTTGTCCCCAGGGCCTATTGTGACACCATGGGGACCCCTCCTTGTCACTGGGGACCCATTGTGACACCATGGGGACCCCCCCTTGTCCTCAGGACTCATTCTCACATCCTGGACACCCCCCATTGTCCCCAGGGCCCATTGTGACATCCAATGCACCCCCTTGTCCCCAGGGCCCATTGTGACATTCAGGGGACCCCTCTTTGTCCCCAGGGCCCATTGTGACATCCTGGGGACCCCCCCTTGTCGCCAGGGCCCATTGTGATGTCCCAGGACCCGACATTGTCCCCAGGGCCCATTGTGACATCCTCTGCACCCCCTTGTCCCCAGGGCCCATTGTGACGTCCCAGGACCCCCCATTGTCCCCAGGGCCCATTGTGACATTCAGGGGACCCCCCTTTGTCCCCAGGGCCCATTCTGATACCGTGGGGACCCCCTTTGTCCCCAGGGCCCATTGTGACATGCTGGGGACGCTCTTTGTCCCCAGGGCCCATTGTGACATCCTGGGGACCCTCCTTGTCCCCAGAGCCCATTGTGACATCCAGGGGACCCCCTTTGTCCCCAGGGCCCATTGTGGCACCATGAGGACCCTCTTTGTCACTGGAGCCCATTGTGACATCCCATGACCCCCCTTTGTCCCCAGTGCTATTGTGAAATCCTGGGGACCCCTTTTGTCCCCAGGGCCCATTGTGACATCTGGGGGACGCCCTTGTCCCCAGGACCCATCGTGGCACCGTGGTGACCCTCCTTGTCACTTGGGCCCATTGTGACACCATGGGGACGCCCCCCTTTGTCTCCAGTACCCATTGTGACATCCTGCGGACCCCCCTTTGTCCCCAGGGCCCATTGTGACATTCAGGGGACCCACCATTGTCCTCAGGGCCCATTGTGAGGTCCCAGGACCCCCCATTGTCCCCAGGGCCCATTGTGACATCCCAGGACCCCACTTTGTCCCCAGGGCTTATTGTGACACCATGGGGATCTCCCTTGTCCCCAGGGCCCATTTTGACATCCCATGACCCCCCTTTGTCCCCAGTGCTATTGTGAAATCCTGGGGACGCCTTTTGTCCCCAGGGCCCATTGTGACACCATGGGGAACCCCTTTGTCACTGGGGGCCATTGTGACATTCCAGGATTCCACTTTGACCCCAGGGCTCGTTCTGACACCTTGGGGACTCCCATTGTCCCCAGGGCCCATTGTGACATCCTGGGCAACCCCATTGTCCCCAGGGCCCATTGTGACATCTGGGGGACGCCCATGTCCCCAGGACCCATCGTGGCACCGTGGTGACCCTCCTTGTCACTTGGGCCCATTGTGACACCATGGGGACCCCCCCTTTGTCCCCAGTGCCCATTGTGACATTCTGCGGAAACCCCTTTGTCCCCAGGGCCCATTGTGACATTCAGGGGACCCACCATTGTCCTCAGGGCCCATTGTGAGGTCCCAGGACCCCCCATTGTCCCCAGGGCCCATTGTGACATCCCAGGACCCCACTTTGTCCCCAGGGCTTATTGTGACACCATGGGGATCTCCCTTGTCCCCAGGGCCCATTTTGACATCCCATGACCCCCCTTTGTCCCCAGTGCTATTGTGAAATCCTGGGGACGCCTTTTGTCCCCAGGGCCCATTGTGACACCATGGGGAACCCCTTTGTCACTGGGGGCCATTGTGACATTCCAGGATTCCACTTTGACCCCAGGGCTCGTTCTGACACCTTGGGGACTCCCATTGTCCCCAGGGCCCATTGTGACATCCTGGGCAACCCCATTGTCCCCAGGGCCCATTGTGACATCTGGGGGACGCCCATGTCCCCAGGACCCATCGTGGCACCGTGGTGACCCTCCTTGTCACTTGGGCCCATTGTGACACCATGGGGACCCCCCCTTTGTCCCCAGTGCCCATTGTGACATTCTGCGGAAACCCCTTTGTCCCCAGGGCCCATTGTGACATTCAGGGGACCCACCATTGTCCCCAGGGCCCATTGTGACATCCTCGGCACCCCCTTGTCCCCAGGGCCCATTGTGACATTCAGGGGACTCCTCTTTGTCCCCAGGGCCTATTGTGACATCCTGGGGATCCCTCCTTGTCCCCAGGGCCCATTGTGATGTCCCAGGACCCCCCATTGTCCCCAGGACCTATTGTGACATTCAGGGGATCCCCTTTGTCACTGGGGCCCATTGTGACACTATGGAGACCCCCGCTTGTCCTCAGGGTCCATTGTGACATCCTGGGCACCCCCCATTTTCCCCAGGACCCATTGTGACATCCTGGCCATCCCCTTGCTCCCAGGGCCTGTTGTGGCACCATGGGGACACCCCCTTTGTCCCCAGGGCCCATTGTGACATCCCAGGACCCCCCTTTGTCCCCAGGGCCCATTGTGGCACCATGGCAACCCCTTTTGTCCCCAGGGCCCATTGTGACATTCTTGGACCCCACTTTGTCCCCAGGGCCTATTGTGACACCATGGGGACCCCTCCTTGTCACTGGGGACCCATTGTGACACCATGGGGACCCCCCCTTGTCCTCAGGACTCATTCTCACATCCTGGACACCCCCCATTGTCCCCAGGGCCCATTGTCACATCCAATGCACCCCCTTGTCCCCAGGGCCCATTGTGACATTCAGGGGACCCCTCTTTGTCCCCAGGGCCCATTGTGACATCCTGGGGACCCCCCCTTGTCCCCAGGGCCCATTGTGACGTCCCAGGACCCGACATTGTCCCCAGGGCCCATTGTGACATCCTCTGCACCCCCTTGTCCCCAGGGCCCATTGTGACGTCCCAGGACCCCCCATTGTCCCCAGGGCCCATTGTGACATTCAGGGGACCCCCCTTTGTCCCCAGGGCCCATTCTGATACCGTGGGGTCCCCCTTTGTCCCCAGGGCCCATTGTGACATGCTGGGGACGCTCTTTGTCCCCAGGGCCCATTGTGACATCCTGGGGACCCTCCTTGTCCCCAGAGCCCATTGTGACATCCAGGGGACCCCCTTTGTCCCCAGGGCCCATTGTGGCACCATGAGGACCCTCTTTGTCACTGGAGCCCATTGTGACATCCCATGACCCCCCTTTGTGCCCAGTGCTATTGTGAAATCCTGGGGACCCCTTTTGTCCCCAGGGCCCATTGTGACATCTGGGGGACGCCCTTGTCCCCAGGACCCATCGTGGCACCGTGGTGACCCTCCTTGTCACTTGGGCCCATTGTGACACCATGGGGACGCCCCCCTTTGTCTCCAGTACCCATTGTGACATTCAGGGGACCCACCATTGTCCCCAGGGCCCATTGTGACATCCTCGGCACCCCCTTGTGCCCAGGGCCCATTGTGACATTCAGGGGACCCCTCTTTGTCCCCAGGGCCCATTGTGACATCCTGGGGACCCCCCCTTGTCCCCAGGGCCCATTGTGACGTCCAAGGACCCGCCATTGTCCCCAGGGCCCATTGTGACATCCTTGGGATCCCTCCTTGTCCCCAGGGCCCATTGTGACGTCCCAGGACCCCCCATTGTCCCCAGGGCCCATTGTGACATCCTCGGCACCCCCTTGTGCCCAGGGCCCATTGTGACATTCAGGGGACCCCTCTTTGTCCCCAGGGCCCATTGTGACATCCTGGGGACCCCCCCTTGTCCCCAGGGCCCATTGTGACGTCCCAGGACCCGCCATTGTCCCCAGGGCCCATTGTGACATCCTTGGGATCCCTCCTTGTCCCCAGGGCCCATTGTGACGTCCCAGGACCCCCCATTGTCCCCGGGGCCCGTTGTGACATTCAGGGGCCCCCGTTTGTCACTGGGGCCCATTGTGACATCCCAGGACCCCACTTGTCCCCAGGACCCATTGTGACACTATAGGGACCCCCCCTTGTGCCCAGTGACCATTGTGACACCGTGGGTACCACCCTTGTCCCCAGGGCCCATTGTGACATCCTGGGAATCCCTCCTTGTCCCCAGGGCCCATCGTGACGTCCCAGGTCCCCCGTTTTCCCCAGGGCCCATTGTGACATCCTCGGCACCCCCTTGTCCCCAAGGCCCATTGTGACATTCAGGGGACCCCTCTTTGTCCCCAGGGCCCATTGTGACATCCTGGGGACCCCCCCTTGTTCCCAGGGCCCACTGTGACGTCCCACGACCCGCCATTGTCCCCAGGGCCCTGTGTGACATCCTGGGGTGCCCTCCTTGTCCCCAGGGCCCATTGTGACGTCCCAGGACCCCCCATTGTCCCCGGGGCCCATTGTGACATTCAGGGGCCCCCGTTTGTCACTGGGGCCCATTGTGACATCCCAGGACCCCACATTGTCCCCAGGGCCCATTGTGACTTTCAGGGGACCCCACTTGTCCCCAGGACCCATTGTGACACTATAGGGACCCCCCCTTGTGCCCAGTGACCATTGTGACACCGTGAGTACCACCCTTGTCCCCAGGGCCCATTGTGACATCCTGGGAATCCCTCCTTGTCCCCAGGGCCCATTGTGACGTCCCAGGACCCCCCAGTGTCCCCGGGGCCCATTGTGACATTCAGGGGACCCCCTTTGTCACTGGGGCCCTTTGTGACATCCCAGGACCCCACATTGTCCCCAGGACCTATTGTGACATCCTGGGGACCCCACTTGTCCCCAGGACCCATTGTGACACTATGGGGACCCCCCCTTGTGCCCAGGGCCCATTTTGACACCGTCGACACCCGCCTTTGTCCCCAGAGCCCATTGTGACATCCAGGGGACCCCCTTTGTCCCCAGGGCCCATTGTGGCACAATGAGGACCCTCTTTGTCACTGGGGCCCATTGTGACATCCCAGGACCCCCCCTGGTCCCCAGGGCCCATTGTGACATCCGGGGGACCCCCTTGTCCCCAGGGCCCATTGTGACACCATGGGGTCCCACTTTGTCCCCAGGGCCCATTGAAATGTCCCAGGACCACCCTTTGTCCCCAGGGCCCATTGTGACATTCAGGGGACCCACCATTGTCCCCAGGGCCCATTGTGACATTCTCGGCACCCCCTTGTCCCCAGGGCCCATTGTGACATTCAGGGGACTCCTCTTTGTCCCCAGGGCCTATTGTGACATCCTGGGGATCTCTCCTTGTCCCCAGGGCCCATTGTGATGTCCCAGGACCCCCCATTGTCCCCAGGACCTGTTGTGACATTCAGGGGATCCCCTTTGTCACTGGGGCCCATTGTGACACCATGGAGACCCCCGCTTGTCCTCAGGGTCCATTGTGACATCCTGGGCACCCCCCATTTTCCCCAGGACCCATTGTGACATCCTGGCCATCCCCTTGCTCCCAGGGCCTGTTGTGGCACCATGGGGACACCCCCTTTGTCCCCAGGGCCCATTGTGACATCCCAGGACCCCCCTTTGTCCCCAGGGCCCATTGTAGCACCATGGGGACCCCCTTTGACCCCAGGGCCCATTGTGGCACCATGGCAACCCCTTTTGTCCCCAGGGCCCATTGTGACATTCTTGGACCCCACTTTGTCCCCAGGGCCTATTGTGACACCATGGGGACCCCTCCTTGTCACTGGGGACCCATTGTGACACCATGGGGACCCCCCCTTGTCCTCAGGACTCATTCTCACATCCTGGACACCCCCCATTGTCCCCAGGGCCCATTGTCACATCCAATGCACCCCCTTGTCCCCAGGGCCCATTGTGACATTCAGGGGACCCCTCTTTGTCCCCAGGGCCCATTGTGACATCCTGGGGACCCCCCATTGTCCCCAGGGCCCATTGTGACGTCCCAGGACCCGACATTGTCCCCAGGGCCCATTGTGACATCCTCTGCAACCCCTTGTCCCCAGGGCCCATTGTGACGTCCCAGGACCCCCCATTGTCCCCAGGGCCCATTGTGACATCCAGGGGACCCCCCTTTGTCCCCAGGGCCCATTCTGATACCGTGGGGACCCCCTTTGTCCCCAGGGCCCATTGTGACATGCTGGGGACGCTCTTTGTCCCCAGGGCCCATTGTGACATCCTGGGGACCCTCCTTGTCCCCAGAGCCCATTGTGACATCCAGGGGACCCCCTTTGTCCCCAGGGCCCATTGTGGAACCATGAGGACCCTCTTTGTCACTGGAGCCCATTGTGACATCCCATGACCCCCCTTTGTGCCCAGTGCTATTGTGAAATCCTGGGGACCCCTTTTGTCCCCAGGGCCCATTGTGACATCTGGGGGACGCCCTTGTCCCCAGGACCCATCGTGGCACCGTGGTGACCCTCCTTGTCACTTGGGCCCATTGTGACACCATGGGGACGCCCCCCTTTGTCTCCAGTACCCATTGTGACATCCTGCGGACCCCCCTTTGTCCCCAGGGCCCATTGTGACATTCAGGGGACCCACCATTGTCCTCAGGGCCCATTGTGAGGTCCCAGGACCCCCCATTGTCCCCAGTGCCCATTGTGACATCCTCGGCACCCCCTTGTCCCCAGGGCCCATTGTGACGTCCCAGGACCCGCCATTGTCCCCAGGGCCCATTGTGACATCCTTGGGATCCCTCCTTGTCCCCAGGGCCCATTGTGACGTCCCAGGACCCCCCATTGTCCCCAGGGCCCGTTGTGACATTCAGGGGCCCCCGTTTGTCACTGGGGCCCATTGTGACATCCCAGGACCCCACTTGTCCCCAGGACCCATTGTGACACTATAGGGACCCCCCCTTGTGCCCAGTGACCATTGTGACACCGTGGGTACCACCCTTGTCCCCAGGGCCCATTGTGACATCCTGGGAATCCCTCCTTGTCCCCAGGGCCCATCGTGACGTCCCAGGTCCCCCGTTTTCCCCAGGGCCCATTGTGACATCCTCGGCACCCCCTTGTCCCCAAGGCCCATTGTGACATTCAGGGGACCCCTCTTTGTCCCCAGGGCCCATTGTGACATCCTGGGGACCCCCCCTTGTTCCCAGGGCCCACTGTGACGTCCCACGACCCGCCATTGTCCCCAAGGCCCTGTGTGACATCCTGGGGTGCCCTCCTTGTCCCCAGGGCCCATTGTGACGTCCCAGGACCCCCCATTGTCCCCGGGGCCCATTGTGACATTCAGGGGCCCCCGTTTGTCACTGGGGCCCATTGTGACATCCCAGGACCCCACATTGTCCCCAGGGCCCATTGTGACTTTCAGGGGACCCCACTTGTCCCCAGGACCCATTGTGACACTATAGGGACCCCCCCTTGTGCCCAGTGACCATTGTGACACCGTGAGTACCACCCTTGTCCCCAGGGCCCATTGTGACATCCTGGGAATCCCTCCTTGTCCCCAGGGCCCATTGTGACGTCCCAGGACCCCCCAGTGTCCCCGGGGCCCATTGTGACATTCAGGGGACCCCCTTTGTCACTGGGGCCCTTTGTGACATCCCAGGACCCCACATTGTCCCCAGGACCTATTGTGACATCCTGGGGACCCCACTTGTCCCCAGGACCCATTGTGACACTATGGGGACCCCCCTTGTGCCCAGGGCCCATTTTGACACCGTCGACACCCGCCTTTGTCGCCAGAGCCCATTGTGACATCCAGGGGACCCCCTTTGTCCCCAGGGCCCATTGTGGCACCATGAGGACCCTCTTTGTCACTGGGGCCCATTGTGACATCCCAGGACCCCCCCTGGTCCCCAGGGCCCATTGTGACATCCGGGGGACCCCCTTATCCCCAGGGCCCATTGTGACACCATGGGGTCCCACTTTGCCCCCAGGGCCCATTGAAATGTCCCAGGACCACCCTTTGTCCCCAGGGCTTATTGTGACACCATGGGGAGCTCCCTTGTCCCCAGGGCCCATTGTGACATCCCACGACCCCCCTTTGTCCCCAGTGCTATTGTGAAATCTTGGGGACCCCTTTTGTCCCCAGGGCCCATTGTGACATCCTGGGGACCCGCCCTTGTTCCCAGGGCCCACTGTGACGTCCCACGACCCGCCATTGTCCCCAGGGCCCTGTGTGACATCCTGGGGTGCCCTCCTTGTCCCCAGGGCCCATTGTGACGTCCCAGGACCCCCCATTGTCCCCGGGGCCCATTGTGACATTCAGGGGCCCCCGTTTGTCACTGGGGCCCATTGTGACATCCCAGGACCCCACATTGTCCCCAGGGCCCATTGTGACTTTCAGGGGACCCCACTTGTCCCCAGGAACCATTGTGACACTATAGGGACCCCCCCTTGTGCCCAGTGACCATTGTGACACCGTGAGTACCACCCTTGTCCCCAGGGCCCATTGTGACATCCTGGGAATCCCTCCTTGTCCCCAGGGCCCATTGTGACGTCCCAGGACCCCCCAGTGTCCCCGGGGCCCATTGTGACATTCAGGGGACCCCCTTTGTCACTGGGGCCCTTTGTGACATCCCAGGACCCCACATTGTCCCCAGGACCTATTGTGACATCCTGGGGACCCCACTTGTCCCCAGGACCCATTGTGACACTATGGGGACCCCCCCTTGTGCCCAGGGCCCATTTTGACACCGTCGACACCCGCCTTTGTCCCCAGAGCCCATTGTGACATCCAGGGGACCCCCTTTGTCCCCAGGGCCCATTGTGGCACCATGAGGACCCTCTTTGTCACTGGGGCCCATTGTGACATCCCAGGACCCCCCCTGGTCCCCAGGGCCCATTGTGACATCCGGGGGACCCCCTTGTCCCCAGGGCCCATTGTGACACCATGGGGTCCCACTTTGTCCCCAGGGCCCATTGAAATGTCCCAGGACCACCCTTTGTCCCCAGGGCTTATTGTGACACCATGGGGATCTCCCTTGTCCCCAGGGCCCATTGTGACATCCCACGACCCCCCTTTGTCCCCAGTGCTATTGTGAAATCCTGGAGACCCCTTTTGTCCCCAGGGCCCATTGTGACACCATGGGGAACCCCTTTGTCACTGGGGACCATTGTGACATTCCAGGATTCCACTTTGTCCCCAGGGTTCGTTCTGACACCTTGGGGACTCCCATTGTCCCCAGGGCCCATTGTGACATCCTGGGCAACCCCATTGTCCCCAGGGCCCATTATGACATCTGGGGGACGCCCTTGTCCCCAGGACCCATCGTGGCACCACGGGGACCCTCCTTGTCACTTGGGCCCATTGTGACTCCATGGGGACGCCCCCCTTTCTCCCCAGTGCCCATTGTGACATGCTGCGGACCCCCCTTTGTCCCCAGGGCCCATTGTGACCTTCAGGGGACCACCATTGTCCTCAGGGCCCATTGTGAGGTCCCAGGACCCCCATTGTCCCCAGGGCCCATTGTGACATCCCAGGACCACCCTTTGTCCCCATGGCCCATTGTGATATTCAGGGGACCCCCCTTGTCCCCAGGGCCCATTCTGACACCGTGGGGACCCCCTTTGTCCCCAGGGCCCATTGTGACATCCTGGGGACCCCCTTTGTCCCAAGACTTCATTGTGACATCCTGGGGTCCCCCCTTGTCCTCAGGGTCCATTGTGACAGCCCAGGACCTTACAATGTCCCCGGGGCCCATTGTGATATCTGGGGGACCCCCTTGTTCCCAAGGCCCATTGTGACATCCTGGGGACCCCCCCTTGTCCCCAGGGCCCATTGTGACATCCCAGGACCCCCCATTGTCCCTAGGGCCCATTGTGACATCCTTGGCACGCCCTTGTCCCCAGGGCCCATTGTGACATCCTGGGGACCCCCCCTTCTCCCCAGGGCCCATTGTGACGTCCCAGGACCCCCCATTGTCCCCAGGGCCCATTGTGGCATCCTGGGGATCCCTCCTTGTCCCCAGGGCCCATTGTGATGTCCCAGGACCCCCCATTGTCCCCAGGGCCCATTGTGACATCCTCGGCACCCCCTTGTCCCCAGGGCCCATTGTGACATTCAGGGGACCCCTCTTTGTCCCCAGGGCCCATTGTGACATCCTGGGGACCCCCCCTTGTCCCCACGGCCCATTGTGACATCCTGGGGACCCCCCCTTGTCCCCAGGGCCCATTGTGACGTCCCAGGACCCCCCATTGTCCCCAGGGCCCATTGTGACATCCTGGGGATCCCTCCTTGTCCGCAGGGCCCATTGTGACGTCCCAGGTCCCCCCATTGTCCCCAGGACCTATTGTGACATTCAGGGGACCCCCTTTGTCACTGGGGCCCATTGTGACACCATGGAGACCCCCGCTTGTCCTCAGGGTCCATTGTGACATCCTGGGCACCCCCCATTTTCCCCAGGACCCATTGTGACATCCTGGCCATCCCCTTCCTCCCAGGGCCCATTGTGGCACCATGGGGACACCCCCTTTGTCCCCAGGGCCCATTGTGACATCCCAGGACCCCCCTTTGTCCCCAGGGCCCATTGTAGCACCATGGGGACCCCCTTTGACCCCAGGGCCCATTGTGGCACTATGGCAACCCCTTTTGTCCCCAGGGCCCATTGTGACATTCTTGGACCCCACTTTGTCCCCAGGGCCTATTGTGACACCATGGGGATCCCTCCTTGTCACTGGGGACCCATTATGACACCATGGGGCCCCCCCCTTGTCCTCAGGACTCATTCTCACATCCTGGACACCCCGCATTGTCCCCAGGGCCCATTGTGACATCCACTGCACCCCCTTGTCCCCAGGGCCCATTTTGACATTCAGGGGACCCCTCTTTGTCCCCAGGGCCCATTGTGACATCCTGGGGACTCCCCCTTGTCCCCAGGGCCCATTGTGACGTCCCAGGACCCCCCATTGTCCCCAGGGCCCATTGTGACATCCTGTGGATCCCTCCTTGTCCCCAGGGCCCATTGTGATGTCCCAGGACCCCCCATTGTCCCCAGGGCCCATTGTGATATGCTGGGGAGCCCTCTTTGTCCCCAGGGCCCATTTTGAAATTCAGGGGACCCCAACTTGTCCTCAGGGCCCATTCTGATATCCTGGGGACACTCTTTGTCCCCAGGGCCCATTGTGACATCCCAGGACCGCCTGTTGTCCCCAGGGCCCATTGTGACATCCTGGGGACCCCATTGCCACCAGAGCCCATTGTGATATCCTGGTGACCACCCTTTGTCCCCAGGGCCCATTGTGATATCCTGAGGACCGCCCTTTGTCCCCAGGGCCCATTGTGACGTCCCAGGACCCCCCCTTGTGCCCAGGGCCCATTGTGACACCGTGGGTACCACCCTTGTCTGCAGGGCTCATTGTGACATCCCAGGACCCCCCATTGTCCCCAGGGCCCATTGTGACATTCAGGAGACCCCCCTTGTCCCCAGGGCCCATTCTGATACCGTGGGGACCCCCTTTGTCCCCAGAGCCCATTGTGACATGCTGGGGACGCTCTTTGTCCCCAGGGCCCATTGTGACATCCTGGGGACCCTCCTTGTCCCCAGAGCCCATTGTGACATCCAGGGGACCCCCTTTGTCCCCAGGGCCCATTGTGGCACCATAGGGACCCCCTTTGTCACTGGGGCCCATTCTGACATCCCAGGACCCTCCCTGGTCCCCAGGGCCCATTGTGACATCCTGGGGACCCCCTTTGTCCCAAGACTTCATTGTGACATCCTGGGGACCCCCCTTGTCCTCAGGGTCCATTGTGACAGCCCAGGACCTTACATTGTCCCCAGGGCCCATTGTGATATCTGGGGGACCCCCTTGTTCCCAAGGCCCATTGTGACATCCTGGGGACCCCCCCTTGTCCCCAGGGCCCATTGTGACATCCCAGGACCTTACTTTGTCCCCAGGGCCCATTGTGACATCCTGGGGACCCCCCCTTGTCCCCAGGGCCCATTGTGACGTCCCAGGACCCCCCATTGTCCCCAGGGCCCATTGTGACATCCTGGGGATCCCTCCTTGTCCCCAGGGCCCATTGTGACATCCCAGGACCCCCCATTGTCCCCAGGTCCCATTGTGACATCCTCTGCACCCCCTTGTCCCCAGGGCCCATTGTGACATCCTGGGGATCCCCCCTTGTCCCCAGGGCCCATTGTGACGTCCCAGGACCCCCCATTGTCCCCAGGGCCCGTTGTGACATTCAGGGGCCCCCGTTTGTCACTGGGGCCCATTGTGACATCCCAGGACCCCACTTGTCCCCAGGACCCATTGTGACACTATAGGGACCCCCCCTTGTGCCCAGTGACCATTGTGGCACCGTGGGTACCACCCTTGTCCCCAGGGCCCATTGTGACATCCTGGGAATCCCTCCTTGTCCCCAGGGCGCATCGTGACGTCCCAGGTCCCCCCTTGTCCCCAAGGCCCATTGTGACATTCAGGGGACCCCTCTTTGTCCCCAGGGCCCATTGTGACATCCTGGGGACCCCCCCTTGTTCCCAGGGCCCACTGTGACGTCCCACGACCCGCCATTGTCCCCAGGGCCCTGTGTGACATCCTGGGGTGCCCTCCTTGTCCCCAGGGCCCATTGTGACGTCCCAGGACCCCCCATTGTCCCCGGGGCCCATTGTGACATTCAGGGGCCCCCGTTTGTCACAGGGGCCCATTGTGACATCCCAGGACCCCACATTGTCCCCAGGGCCCATTGTGACTTTCAGGGGACCCCACTTGTCCCCAGGACCCATTGTGACACTATAGGGACCCCCCCTTGTGCCCAGTGACCATTGTGACACCGTGAGTACCACCCTTGTCCCCAGGGCCCATTGTGACATCCTGGGAATCCCTCCTTGTCCCCAGGGCCCATTGTGACATCCCAGGACCCCCCAGTGTCCCCGGGGCCCATTGTGACATTCAGGGGACCCCCTTTGTCACTGGGGCCCTTTGTGACATCCCAGGACCCCACATTGTCCCCAGGACCTATTGTGACATCCTGGGGACCCCACTTGTCCCCAGGACCCATTGTGACACTATGGGGACCACCCCTTGTGCCCAGGGCCCATTTTGACACCGTCGACACCCGCCTTTGTCCCCAGAGCCCATTGTGACATCCAGGGGACCCCCTTTGTCCCCAGGGCCCATTGTGGCACCATGAGGACCCTCTTTGTCACTGGGGCCCATTGTGACATCCCAGGACCCCCCCTGGTCCCCAGGGCCCATTGTGACATCCGGGGGACCCCCTTGTCCCCAGGGCCCATTGTGACACCATGGGGTCCCACTTTGTCCCCAGGGCCCATTGAAATGTCCCAGGACCACCCTTTGTCCCCAGGGCTTATTGTGACACCATGGGGATCTCCCTTGTCCCCAGGGCCCATTGTGACATCCCACGACCCCCCTTTGTCCCCAGTGCTATTGTGAAATCCTGGGGACCCCTTTTGTCCCCAGGGCCCATTGTGGCACCATGGGGAACCCCTTTGTCACTGGGGGCCATTGTGACATTCCAGGATTCCACTTTGTCCCCAGGGTTCGTTCTGACACCTTGGGGACTCCCATTGTCCCCAGGGCCCATTGTGACATCCTGGGCAACCCCATTGTCCCCAGGGCCCATTGTAACATCTGGGGGACGCCCTTGTCCCCAGGACCCATCGTGGCACCGCGGGGACCCTCCTTGTCACTTGGGCCCATTGTGACACCATGGGGACGCCCCCCTTTCTCCCCAGTGCCCATTGTGACATGCTGCGGACCCCCCTTTGTCCCCAGGGCCCATTTTGACATTCAGGGGACCCACCATTGGCCTCAGGGCCCATTGTGAGGTCCCAGGACCACCCATTGTCCCCAGGGTCCATTGTGACATCCTCGGCACCCCCTTGTCCCCAGGGTCCATTGTGACACTATGGGGACCCCCCCTTGTGCCCAGGGCCCATTGTGACACCGTGGGTACCACCCTTGTCTGCAGGGCTCATTGTGACATCCCAGGACCCCCCATTGTCCCCAGGGCCCATTGTGACATTCAGGGGACCCCCCTTGTCCCCAGGGCCCATTCTGACACCGTGGGGACCCCCTTTGTCTCCAGAGCCCATTGTGACATGCTGGGGATGCTCTTTGTCCCCAGGGCCCATTGTGACATCCTGGGGACCCCCTTTGTCCCAAGACTTCATTGTGACATCCTGGGGACCCCCTTTGTCCCAAGACTTCATTGTGACATCCTGGGGTCCCCCCTTGTCCTCAGGGTCCATTGTGACAGGCCAGGACCTTACATTGTCCCCGGGGCCCATTGTGATATCTGGGGGACCCCCTTGTTCCCAAGGCCCATTGTGACATCCTGGGGACCCCCCCTTGTCCCCAGGGCCCATTGTGACATCCCAGGACCCCCCATTGTCCCCAGGGCCCATTGTGACATCCTCGGCACGCCCTTGTCCCCAGGGCCCATTGTGACATCCTGGGGACCCCCCCTTGTCCCCAGGGCCCATTGTGACGTCCCAGGACCCCCCATTGTCCCCAGGGCCCATTGTGACATCCTGGGGATCCCTCCTTGTCCCCAGGGCCCATTGTGATGTCCCAGGACCCCCCATTGTCCCCAGGGCCCATTGTGACATCCTGGCCATCCCCTTCCTCCCAGGGCCCATTGTGGCACCATGGGGACACCCCCTTTGTCCCCAGGGCCCATTGTGACATCCCAGGACCCCCCTTTGTCACTGGGGCCCATTGTAGCACCATGGGGACCCCCTTTGACCCCAGGGCCCATTGTGGCACTATGGCAACCCCTTTTGTCCCCAGGGCCCATTGTGACATTCTTGGACCCCACTTTGTCCCCAGGGCCTATTGTGACACCATGGGGATCCCTCCCTGTCACTGGGGACCCATTATGACACCATGGGGACCCCCCTTGTCCTCAGGACTCATTCTCACATCCTGGACACCCCGCATTGTCCCCAGGGCCCATTGTGACATCCACTGCACCCCCTTGTCCCCAGGGCCCATTTTGACATTCAGGGGACCCCTCTTTGTCCCCAGGGCCCATTGTGACATCCTGGGGACTCCCCCTTGTCCCCAGGGCCCATTGTGACGTCCCAGGACCCCCCATTGTCCCCAGGGCCCATTGTGACATCCTGTGGATCCCTCCTTGTCCCCAGGGCCCATTGTGACGTCCCAGGACCCCCCATTGTCCCCAGGGCCCATTGTGATATGCTGGGGAGCCCTCTTTGTCCCCAGGGCCCATTTTGAAATTCAGGGGACCCCAACTTGTCCTCAGGGCCCATTCTGATATCCTGGGGACACTCTTTGTCCCCAGGGCCCATTGTGACATCCCAGGACCGCCTGTTGTCCCCAGGGCCCATTGTGACATCCTCGGCACCCCCTTGTCCCCAGGGTCCATTGTGACACTATGGGGATCCCCCCTTGTTCCCAGGGCCCATTGTGACACTGTGGGTACCACCCTTGCCTGCAGGGCTCATTGTGACATCCCAGGACCTCCCATTGTCCCCAGGGCCCATTGTGACATTCAGGGGACCCCCCTTGTCCGCAGGGCCCATTCTGATACCGTGGGGACCCCCTTTGTCCCCAGAGCCCATTGTGACATGCTGGGGATGCTCTTTGTCCCCAGGGCCCATTGTGACATCCTGGGGACCCTCCTTGTCCCCAGAGCCCATTGTGACATCCAGGGGACCCCCTTTGTCCCCAGGGCCCAGTGTGGCACCACAGGGACCCCCTTTGTCACTGGGGCCCATTGTGACATCCCACGACCCACCCTGGTCCCCAGGGCCCATTGTGACATCCTGGGGACCCCCTTTGTCCCAAGACTTCATTGTGACATCCTGGGGACCCCCCTTGTTCTCAGGGTCCATTGTGACAGCCCAGGACCTTACATTGTCCCCAGGGCCCATTGTGATATCTGTGGGACCCCCTTGTTCCCAAGGCCCATTGTGACATCCTGGGGACCCCCCCTTGTCCCCAGGGCCCATTGTGACATCCTGGGGACCCCCCCTTGTCCCCAGGGCCCATTGTGACGTCCCAGGACCCCCCATTGTCCCCAGGGCCCATTGTGACATCCTGGGGATGCCTCCTTGTCCCCAGGGTCCATTGTGACATCCCAGGACCCCCCATTGTCCCCAGGGCCCATTGTGACATCCTCGGCACCTCCTTGTCCCCAGGGCCCATTGTGACATTCAGGGGACCCCTCTTTGTCCCCAGGGCCCATTGTGACATCCTGGGGACCCCCCCTTGTCCCCAGGGCCCATTGTGATGTCCCAGGAACCCCCTTTGACCCCAGGTCCCATTGTGGCACCATGGCAACCCCTTTTGTCCCCAGGGCCTATTGTGACACCATGGGGACCCCTCCTTGTCACTGGGGACCCATTGTGACACCATGGGGACCCCGCCTTGTCCTCAGGACTCATTCTGACATCCTGGACGCCCCCCATTGTCCCCAGGGCCCATTGTGACATCCACCTAACCCCCTTGTCCCCAGGGCCCATTGTGACATTCAGGGGACCCCTCTTTGTCCCCAGGGCCCATTGTGACATCCTGGGGACCCCCCATTGTCCCCAGGTCCCATTGTGATGTCCCAGGACCCCCCATTGTCCCCAGGGCCCATTGTGACATCCTGTGGATCCCTCCTTGTCCCCAGGGCCCATTGTGACGTCCCAGGACCCCCCATTGTCCCCAGGGCCCATTGTGATATGCTGGGGAGCCCTCTTTGTCCCCAGGGCCCATTGTGAAATTCAGGGGACCCCAACTTGTCCTCAGGGCCCATTCTGATATCCTGGGGACACTCTTTGTCCCCAGGGCCCACTGTGACATCCCAGGACCGCCTGTTGTCTTCAGGGCCCATTGTGACATCCTGGGGACCCCATTGTCACCAGAGCCCATTGTGAAATCCTGGCGACCACCCTTTGTCCCCAGGGCCCATTGTGATATCCTGAGGACCGCCCTTTGTCCCCAGGGCCCATTGTGACGTCCCAGGACCCCCCATTGTCCCCAGGGCCCATTGTGACATTCAGGGGCCCCCGTTTGTCATTGGGGCCCATTGTGAGATCCCAGGACCCCACATTGTCCCAAGGGCCCACTGTGACTTTCAGGGGACTGCACTTGTCCCCAGGACCCATTGTGACACTATAGGGACCCCCCCTTGTGCCCAGGGCCCATTGTGACACCGTGGGTACCACCCTTGTCCGCAGGGCCCATTGTGACATCCTGGGGACATCCCCTTGTCCCCAGGGCCCATTGTGACATTTTGGGAATCCCTCCTTGTCCCCAGGGCCCATTGTGACGTCCCAGGACCCCCCATTGTCCCCAGGACCCATTGTGACATTCAGGGGACCCCCTTTGTCACTGGGGCCCATTGTGAAATCCCAGGACCCCACATTGTCCCCAGGGCCCATTGTGACATCCTGGGGACCCCCCCTTTGTCCCCAGTGCCCATTGTGACATCCTGCGGACCCCCCTTTGTCCCCAGGGCCCATTTTGACATTCAGGGGACCCACCATTGTCCTCAGGGCCCATTGTGAGGTCCAAGGACCCCCCATTGTCCCCAGGGCCCATTGTGACATCCTCGGCACCCCCTTGTCCCCAGGGTCCATTGTGACACTATGGGGACCCCCCCTTGTGCCCAGGGCCCATTGTGACACTGTGGGTACCACCTTTGTCTGCAGGGCTCATTGTGACATCCCAGGACCCCCCATTGTCCCCAGGGCCCATTGTGACATTCAGGGGACCCCCCTTTGTCCCCAGGGCCCATTCTGATACCATGGGGACCCCCTTTGTCCCCAGGGCCCATTGTGACATGCTGGGGATGCTCTTTGTCCCCAGGGCCCATTGTGACATCCTGGGGACCCTCCTTGTCCCCAGAACCCATTGTGACATCCAGGGGACCCCCTTTGTCCCCAGGGCCCATTGTGGCACCATAGGGACGCCCTTTGTCACTGGGGCCCATTGTGACATCCCAGGACCCCCCCTAGTCCCCAGGGCCCATTGTGACATCCTCTGCACCCCCTTGTCTCCAGGGCCCATTGTGACATCCTGGGGACCCCCCCTTGTCCCCAGGGCCCATTGTGACGTCTCAGGAACCCCCATTGTCCCCAGGGCCCATTGTGACATCCTGGGGATCCCTCCTTGTCCCCAGGGCCCATTGTGACGTCCCAGGACCCCCCATTGTCCCCAGGACCTATTGTGACATTCAGTGGACCCCCTTTGTCACTGGGGCCCATTGTGACACCATGGAGACCCCCGCTTGTCCTCAGGGTCCATTGTGACATCCTGGGCACCCCCCATTTTCCCCAGGACCCATTGTGACATCCTGGCCACCCCCTTGCTCCCAGGGCCCGTTGTGGCACCATGGGGACACCCCCTTTGTCCCCAGGGCCCATTGTGACATCCTAGGACCCCCCTTTGTCCCCAGGGCCCATTGTAGCACCATGGGGACCCCCTTTGACCCCAGGGCCCATTGTGGCACCATGGCAACCCCTTTTGTCCCCAGGGCCCATTGTGACATTCTTGGACCCCACTTTGTCCCCAGGGCCTATTGTGACACCATGGGGACCCCTCCTTGTCCTCAGGACTCATTCTGACATCCTGGACACCCCCCATTGTCCCCAGGGCCCATTGTGACACTATGGGGACCCCCCCTTGTCCCCAGGGCCCATTGTGACGTCCTGGGGACCCCCCCTTGTCCCCAGGGCCCATTGTGACATCCTGGGGACCCCACTTGTCCCCAGGGCCCATTGTGACACTATGGGGACCCCCCGTTGTGCCCAGGGCCCATTGTGACACCGTGGGTACCACCCTTGTCCGCAGGGCTCATTGAGACATCCCAGGAACCCCGCTTTGTCCCCAGGGCCCATTCTGATACCGTGGGGACCCCCTTTGTCCCCAGGGCCCATTGTGACATCCTGGGGACCCTCCTTGTCCCCAGAGCCCATTGTGACATCCTGGGGACCCCATTTTCCCCAGGACCCATTGTGACACTATGGGTATCCCCCCTTGTCCCCAGGGCCAATTGTGACATCGCAGGACCCCCATTGGCCCCAGGGTGCATTTTGACATCCTGGGGATGCCCCCTTGTCACCGGGACCCATTGTGACGTCCCAGGACCCCCCATTGTGTCCAGGGCCCATTGTGACATCCTGGGGATCCCTGCTTGACCCCAGGGCCCATTGTGACGTCTTAGGACGCCCCGTTGTCCCCAGGGCCCATTGTGACATCCTGGGGACCCCCCCTTGTCCCCAGGGCCCATTGTGACATTCTGGGGATCCCTCCTTGTCCCCAGGGCCCATTGTGACGTCCCAGGACCCCCCACTGTCCTCAGGACCCATTGTAACATTCAGGGGACCCCCTTTGTCACTGGGGCCCATTGTGACATCCCAGGACCCCACATTGTCCCCAGGGCCCATTGTGACATCCTGGGGACCCCATTTTCCCCAGGACCCATTGTGACACTATGGGTACCCCCCCTTGTCCCCAGGGCCAATTGTGACGTCCCAGGACCCCCATTGTCCCCAGGACCCATTGTGATGTCCTTGGGAGACCCCTCTCTTCCCAGGGCTCATTGTGACTCTCAGGGGACCCCACCTTGTCCCCAGGACTGATTGTGACGTCCTAGGGCCCCTCTGTGTCCCCAGAGCCCATTGTGACGTCCCAGGACCCCCATTGTCCCCAGGGCCCATTGTGACATCCTGGGGACCCCCTCTTGTCCCCAGGGCCCATTGTGACGTCCCAGGACCCCCCATTGTCCCCAGGGCCCATTCTGACATCCTGGGGATCCCTCCTTGTCCCCAGGGCCCATTGTGACATCCCAGGAACCCCCATTGTCCCCAGGGCCCATTGTGACATTCAGGGGACCCCCTTTGTCACTGGGGCCCATTGTGACATCCCAGGACCCCCCATTGTCCCCAGGGCCCATTGTGACATCCTGGGGACCCCCATGTCACTGGGGCCTATTGTGATGTCCCAGGACCCCCCATTGTCCCCAGGGCCCATTGTGACATCCTGGGGACCCCCATGTCACTGGGGCCCATTGTGATGTCCCAGGACCCCGCATTGTCCCCAGAGCCCATTGTGACATCCTGGAGACCCCCTTTGTCTCCAGGGCCCATTGTGACGTCCCAGGACCCCCCATTGTCCCCAGGGTCCATTGTTACATCCTGGGGACCCCCTTGTCCCCAGGACCCATTATGACACCATGGGGACCCTCCTTGGCACTGGGGACCCATTGTGACACCATGGGGACCCCCCCTTGTCCTCAGGGCCCATTGTGACATCCTGGGCATCCCCCTTTGTCCCCCGGGACCATTGTAACACCGTGGGGACCCCCTTTATCCCCAGGGCCCATTGTACACTGTGGGGAACCCCCTTGTCCCCAGGGCCTATTGTTTCGTCCCAGGACCCCCCATTGTCCCCAGGGCCCATTGTGACACCTTGGGGACCCCCTTGTCACTGGAGACCCATTGTGACAGCATGGGGACCACCCCTTGTCCTCAGGGCCTATTTTGAACATCCTGGGGAACCTCCATTGTCCCCAGAGCCCATTGTGAGTTCCTGGAGACCCCCTTGTCCCCAGGTCCCATTGTGACATCCTGGGGAGCCTCTTTGTCCCCAGGGCCCATTGTGACATCCTGGGGACCTCCTTGTCCCCAGGACCCATCCTGGCACCGTGGAGACCTCCCTTGTCACTGGGGACCCATTGTGACACCATGGGGACCTCCCATTGTCCTCAGGGCCCATTGAGACATCCTGGGGACCCCCTTTGTCACTGGGGACCCATTGTGACATCCAACGAACCCCATTTTCCCAAGGGCCCATTGTGACATCCTGGGGACCCCCCTTTGTCTCCAGGACATATTGTGACACCGTGGGGACCTCATTAGTCCCCAGGGCCCATTGTGACATCCTAGGGATCCCCTCTTGTCCCCAGGGCCCATTGTGACGTCCCAGGACCCCCCATTGTCCCCAGGGCCCATTGTGACCTCCTCGGCACCCCCTTGTCCCTAGGGCCCATTGTGACATTCACGGGACCCCCCTTTGTCCCCAGGGCCCATTGTGACATTCAGGGGACCCCACATTGTCCCCAGGGCCCATTGTGACATCCTGGGGACCCCACTTGTCCCCAGGACCCATTGTGACACTATGGGGACTCCCCCCTGTGCCCAGGGCCCATTGTGACACCGTGGGTACCACCCTTGTCTGCAGGGCTCATTGTGACATCCCAGGACCCCCCATTGTCCCCAGGGCCCATTGTGACATTCAGGGGACCCCCCTTTGTCCCCAGGGCCCATTCTGATACCGTGGGGACCCCCTTTGTCCCCAGGGCCCATTGTCACATGCTGGGGACGCTCTTTGTCCCCAGGGCCCATTGTGACATCCTGGGGACCCTCCTTGTCCCCAGAGCCCATTGTGACATCCAGGGGACCTCCATTGTCCCCAGAGCCCATTGTGAGTTCCTGGAGACCCCCTTGTCCCCAGGTCCCATTGTGACATCCTGGGGAGCCTCTTTGTCCCCAGGGCCCATTGTGACATCCTGGGGACCTCCTTGTCCCCAGGACCCATCCTGGCACCGTGGAGACCTCCCTTGTCACTGGGGACCCATTGTGACACCATGGGGACCTCCCATTGTCCTCAGGGCCCATTGAGACATCCTGGGGACCCCCTTTGTCACTGGGGACCCATTGTGACATCCAACGAACCCCATTTTCCCAAGGGCCCATTGTGACATCCTGGGGACCCCCCTTTGTCTCCAGGACATATTGTGACACCGTGGGGACCTCATTAGTCCCCAGGGCCCATTGTGACATCCTAGGGATCCCCTCTTGTCCCCAGGGCCCATTGTGACGTCCCAGGACCCCCCATTGTCCCCAGGGCCCATTGTGACCTCCTCGGCACCCCCTTGTCCCTAGGGCCCATTGTGACATTCACGGGACCCCCCTTTGTCCCCAGGGCCCATTGTGACATTCAGGGGACCCCACATTGTCCCCAGGGCCCATTGTGACATCCTGGGGACCCCACTTGTCCCCAGGACCCATTGTGACACTATGGGGACTCCCCCCTGTGCCCAGGGCCCATTGTGACACCGTGGGTACCACCCTTGTCTGCAGGGCTCATTGTGACATCCCAGGACCCCCCATTGTCCCCAGGGCCCATTGTGACATTCAGGGGACCCCCCTTTGTCCCCAGGGCCCATTCTGATACCGTGGGGACCCCCTTTGTCCCCAGGGCCCATTGTCACATGCTGGGGACGCTCTTTGTCCCCAGGGCCCATTGTGACATCCTGGGGACCCTCCTTGTCCCCAGAGCCCATTGTGACATCCAGGGGACCTCCTTTGTCCCCAGGGCCCATTGTGGCACCATAGGGACCCCCTTTGTCACTAGGGCCCATTGTGACATCCCAGGACCCCCCCTAGTCCCCAGGGCCCATTGTGACATCCTGGGGATGCTCTTTGTCCCCAGGGCCCATTGTGACATCCTGGGGACCCTCCTTGTCCCCAGAGCCCATTGTGACGTCCAGGGGACCCCCTTTGTCCCCAGGGCCCATTGTGGCACCATAGGGACCCCCTTTGTCACTGGGGCCCATTGTGACATCCCAGGACCCCCCCTGGTCCCCAGGCCCCATTGTGACATCCTGGGGACCCCCTTTGTCCCAAGACTTCATTGTGACATCCTGGGGACCCCCCTTGTCCTCAGGGTCCATTGTGACAGCCCAGGGCCTTACATTGTCCCCAGGGCCCATTGTGATATCTGGGGGACCCCCTTGTTCCCAAGGCCCATCGTGACATCCTGGGGACCCACCCTTGTTCCCAGGGCCCATTGTGACATCCCAGGACCCACCATTGTCCCCAGGGGCCATTGTGACATCCTGGGGATCCCTCCTTGTCCCCAGGGCCCATTCTGACATCCAGGGGATCCCTCCTTGTCCCCAGGGCCCATTCTGACATTCAGGGGACCCCTCTTTGTCCCCAGGGCCCATTCTGACATCCAGGGGATCCCTCCTTGTCCCCAGGGCCCATTGTGACGTCCCAGGACCCCCCACTGTCCTCAGGACCCATTGTAACATTCAGGGGACCCCCTTTGTCACTGGGGCCCATTGTGACATCCCAGGACCCCACATTGTCCCCAGGGCCCATTGTGACATCCTGGGGACCCCATTTTCCCCAGGACCCATTGTGACACTATGGGTACCCCCCCTTGTCCCCAGGGCCAATTGTGACGTCCCAGGACCCCCATTGTCCCCAGGACCCATTGTGATGTCCTTGGGAGACCCCTCTCTTCCCAGGGCTCATTGTGACTCTCAGGGGACCCCACCTTGTCCCCAGGACTGATTGTGACGTCCTAGGGCCCCTCTGTGTCCCCAGAGCCCATTGTGACGTCCCAGGACCCCCATTGTCCCCAGGGCCCATTGTGACATCCTGGGGACCCCCTCTTGTCCCCAGGGCCCATTGTGACGTCCCAGGACCCCCCATTGTCCCCAGGGCCCATTCTGACATCCTGGGGATCCCTCCTTGTCCCCAGGGCCCATTGTGACATCCCAGGAACCCCCATTGTCCCCAGGGCCCATTGTGACATTCAGGGGACCCCCTTTGTCACTGGGGCCCATTGTGACATCCCAGGACCCCCCATTGTCCCCAGGGCCCATTGTGACATCCTGGGGACCCCCATGTCACTGGGGCCTATTGTGATGTCCCAGGACCCCCCATTGTCCCCAGGGCCCATTGTGACATCCTGGGGACCCCCATGTCACTGGGGCCCATTGTGATGTCCCAGGACCCCGCATTGTCCCCAGAGCCCATTGTGACATCCTGGAGACCCCCTTTGTCTCCAGGGCCCATTGTGACGTCCCAGGACCCCCCATTGTCCCCAGGGTCCATTGTTACATCCTGGGGACCCCCTTGTCCCCAGGACCCATTGTGACATCCTGGGGACCCTCCTTGGCACTGGGGACCCATTGTGACACCATGGGGACCCCCCCTTGTCCTCAGGGCCCATTGTGACATCCTGGGCATCCCCCTTTGTCCCCCGGGACCATTGTAACACCGTGGGGACCCCCTTTATCCCCAGGGCCCATTGTACACTGTGGGGAACCCCCTTGTCCCCAGGGCCTATTGTTTCGTCCCAGGACCCCCCATTGTCCCCAGGGCCCATTGTGACACCTTGGGGACCCCCTTGTCACTGGAGACCCATTGTGACAGCATGGGGACCACCCCTTGTCCTCAGGGCCTATTTTGAACATCCTGGGGAACCTCCATTGTCCCCAGAGCCCATTGTGAGTTCCTGGAGACCCCCTTGTCCCCAGGTCCCATTGTGACATCCTGGGGAGCCTCTTTGTCCCCAGGGCCCATTGTGACCTCCTCGGCACCCCCTTGTCCCTAGGGCCCATTGTGACATTCACGGGACCCCCCTTTGTCCCCAGGGCCCATTGTGACATTCAGGGGACCCCACATTGTCCCCAGGGCCCATTGTGACATCCTGGGGACCCCACTTGTCCCCAGGACCCATTGTGACACTATGGGGACTCCCCCCTGTGCCCAGGGCCCATTGTGACACCGTGGGTACCACCCTTGTCTGCAGGGCTCATTGTGACATCCCAGGACCCCCCATTGTCCCCAGGGCCCATTGTGACATTCAGGGGACCCCCCTTTGTCCCCAGGGCCCATTCTGATACCGTGGGGACCCCCTTTGTCCCCAGGGCCCATTGTCACATGCTGGGGACGCTCTTTGTCCCCAGGGCCCATTGTGACATCCTGGGGACCCTCCTTGTCCCCAGAGCCCATTGTGACATCCAGGGGACCTCCATTGTCCCCAGAGCCCATTGTGAGTTCCTGGAGACCCCCTTGTCCCCAGGTCCCATTGTGACATCCTGGGGAGCCTCTTTGTCCCCAGGGCCCATTGTGACATCCTGGGGACCTCCTTGTCCCCAGGACCCATCCTGGCACCGTGGAGACCTCCCTTGTCACTGGGGACCCATTGTGACACCATGGGGACCTCCCATTGTCCTCAGGGCCCATTGAGACATCCTGGGGACCCCCTTTGTCACTGGGGACCCATTGTGACATCCAACGAACCCCATTTTCCCAAGGGCCCATTGTGACATCCTGGGGACCCCCCTTTGTCTCCAGGACATATTGTGACACCGTGGGGACCTCATTAGTCCCCAGGGCCCATTGTGACATCCTAGGGATCCCCTCTTGTCCCCAGGGCCCATTGTGACGTCCCAGGACCCCCCATTGTCCCCAGGGCCCATTGTGACCTCCTCGGCACCCCCTTGTCCCTAGGGCCCATTGTGACATTCACGGGACCCCCCTTTGTCCCCAGGGCCCATTGTGACATTCAGGGGACCCCACATTGTCCCCAGGGCCCATTGTGACATCCTGGGGACCCCACTTGTCCCCAGGACCCATTGTGACACTATGGGGACTCCCCCCTGTGCCCAGGGCCCATTGTGACACCGTGGGTACCACCCTTGTCTGCAGGGCTCATTGTGACATCCCAGGACCCCCCATTGTCCCCAGGGCCCATTGTGACATTCAGGGGACCCCCCTTTGTCCCCAGGGCCCATTCTGATACCGTGGGGACCCCCTTTGTCCCCAGGGCCCATTGTCACATGCTGGGGACGCTCTTTGTCCCCAGGGCCCATTGTGACATCCTGGGGACCCTCCTTGTCCCCAGAGCCCATTGTGACATCCAGGGGACCTCCTTTGTCCCCAGGGCCCATTGTGGCACCATAGGGACCCCCTTTGTCACTAGGGCCCATTCTGACATTCAGGGGACCCCTCTTTGTCCCCAGGGCCCATTCTGACATCCAGGGGATCCCTCCTTGTCCCCAGGGCCCATTGTGACGTCCCAGGACCCCCCATTGTCCCCAGGACCTATTGTGACATTCAGGGGACCCCCTTTGTCACTGGGGCCCATTGTGACACCATGGAGACCCCCGCTTGTTTTCAGGGTCCATTGTGACATCCTGGGCACCCCCCATTTTCCCCAGGACCCATTGTGACATCCTGGCCACCCCCTTGCTCCCAGGGCCCGTTGTGGCACCATGGGGATTCCCCCTTTGTCCCCAGGGCCCATTGTGACTTTCAGGGAAACCCCCATTGTCCCCAGGGCCCATTGTAGCACCATGGGGACCCCCTTTGACCCCAGGGCCCATTGTGGCACCATGGCAACCCCTTTTGTCCCCAGGGCCCATTGTGACATTCTTGGACCCCACTTTGTCCCCAGGGCCTATTGTGACACCATGGGGACCCCTCCTTGTCACTGGGGACCCATTGTGACACCATGGGGACCCCCCCTTGTCCTCAGGACTCATTCTCACATCCTGGACACCCCCCATTGTCCCCAGGGCCCATTTTGACATCCACTGCACCCCCTTGTCCCCAGGGCCCATTGTGACATTCAGGGGACCCCTCTTTGTCCCCAGGGCCCATTGTGACATCCTGGGGACCCCCCCTTGTCCCCAGGGCCCATTGTGACGTCCCAGGACCCCCCATTGTCCCCAGGGTCCATTGTCACATCCTCGGCAGCCCCTTGTCCCCAGGGCCCATTGTGACATTCAGGGGACCCCTCTTTGTCCCCAGGGCCCATTGTGACATCCTGGGGACCCCCCCTTGTCCCCAGGGCCCATTGTGACGTCCTGGGGATCCCTCCTTGTCCCCAGGGCCCATTGTGGCACCATAGGGACCCCCTTTGTCACTAGGGCCCATTGTGACGTCCCAGGACCCCCATTGTCCCCAGGGCCCATTGTGACATTCAGGGGACCCCCCTTTGTCCCCAGGGCCCATTCTGATACCGTGGGGACCTCCTTTGTCCCCAGGGCCCATTGTGACATGCTGGGGACGCTCTTTGTCCCCAGGGCCCATTGTGACATCCTGGGGACCCTCCTTGTCCGCAGAGCCCATTGTGACATCCAGGGGACCCCCCTTTGTCCCCAGGGCCCATTGTGGCACCATGAGGACCCTCTTTGTCACTGGAGCCCATTGTGACATCCCATGACCCCCCTTTGTCCCCAGTGCTATTGTGAAATCCTGGGGACCCCTTTTGTCCCCAGGGCCCATTATGACACCATGGGGAACCCCTTTGTCACTGGGGGCCATTGTGACATTCCAGGATTCCACTTTGTCCCCAGGGCTCGTTCTGACACCTTGGGGACTCCCATTGTCCCCAGGGCCCATTGTGACATCCTGGGCAACCCCATTGTCCCCAGGACCCATTGTGACATCTGGGGGACGCCCTTGTCCCCAGGACCCATCGTGGCACCGTGGGGACCCTCCTTGTCACTTGGGCCCATTGTGACACCATGGGGACGCCCCCCTTTCTCCCCAGTGCCCATTGTGACATCCTGCGGACCCCCCTTTGCTCCCAGGGCCCATTGCGACATTCAGGGGACCCACCATTGTCCTCAGGGCCCATTGTGAGGTCCCAGGACCCCCCATTGTCCGCAGGGCCCATTGTGACATCCTCGGCACCGCCTTGTGCCCAGGGCCCATTGTGACATTCAGGGGACCCCTCTTTGTCCCCAGGGCCCATTGTGACATCCTGGGGACCCCCCCTTGTCCCCAGGGCCCATTGTGACGTCCCAGGACCCGCCATTGTCCCCAGGGCCCTGTGTGACATCCTGGGGTGCCCTCCTTGTCCCCAGGGCCCATTGTGACGTCCCAGGACCCCCCATTGTCCCCGGGGCCCATTGTGACATTCAGGGGCCCCCGTTTGTCACGGGGGCCCATTGTGACATCCCAGGACCCCACATTGTCCCCAGGACCCATTGTGACTTTCAGGGGACCCCACTTGTCCCCAGGACCCATTGTGACACTATAGGGACCCCCCCTTGTGCCCAGTGACCATTGTGACACCGTGAGTACCACCCTTGTCCGCAGGGCCCATTGTGACATCCCAGGACCCCCTATTGTCTCCAGGGGCCATGGTGACATCCTGGGGACGCCCTTTGTCCCCAGGGCCCATTTTGACACCGTCGACACCCCCCTTTGTCCCCAGAGCCCATTGTGACATCCAGGGGACCCCCTTTGTCCCCAGGGCCCATTGTGGCACCATGAGGACCCCCTTTGTCACTGGGGCCCATTGTGACATCCCAGGACCCCCCCTGGTCCCCAGGGCCCATTGTGACATCCCGGGGACCCCGCTTGTCCTCATGGTCCATTGTGACAGCCCAGGACCTTACTTTGTCCCCAGGGCCCATTGCGATATCTGGGGGACCCCCTTGTCCCCAGGGCCCATTGTGACACCATGGGGACCCCCCTTTTCCCCAGGGCCCATCGTGACATCCTGGGGACCCCCCTTTGTCTCCAGGGCCCATTGTGACATCCTGGGGTCCCCCCTTTGTCCCCAGGGCCCATTGAAATGTCCCAGGACCACCCTTTGTCCCCAGGGTTCATTGTGACATCCTGGGGACCCCATTTGTCCCCACGGCCCATTGTGGCACCATGGGGACCCCGTTTGTCACTGGGGCCCATTGTGACATCCCAGGACCCCACTTTGTCCCCAGGGCTTATTGTGACACCATGGGGATCTCCCTTGTCCCCAGGGCCCATTGTCACATCCCATGACCCCTCTTTGTCCCCAGTGCTATTGTGAAATCCTGGGGACCCCTTTTGTCCCCAGGGCCCATTGTGGCACCATGGGGAACCCCTTTGTCACTGGGGGCCATTGTGACATTCCAGGATTCCACTTTGTCCCCGGGGCTCGTTCTGACACCTTGGGGACTCCCATTGTCCCCAGGGCCCATTTTGACAACTGGGGGACGCCCTTGTCCCCAGGACCCATCGTGGCACCGTGGGGACCCTCCTTGTCACTTGGGCCCATTGTGACACCATGGGGACCCCCCCTTTGTCCCCAGTGCCCATTGTGACATCCTGCGGACCCCCCTTTGTCCCCAGGGCGCATTGTGACATTCAGGGGCCCCCGTTTGTCACTGGGGCCCATTGTGACACCATGGAGACCCCCGCTTGTCCTCAGAATCCATTGTGACATCCTGGGCACCCCCCATTTTCTCCAGGACCCATTGTGACATCCTGGCCACCCCCTTGCTCCCAGGGCCCGTTGTGGCACCATGGGGACACCCGCTTTGTCCCCAGGGCCCATTGTGACATCCTGCGGACCCCCCTTTGTCCCCAGGGCGCATTGTGACATTCAGGGGACCCACAATTGTCCTCAGGGCCCATTGTGACGTCCCAGGACCCCCCATTGTCCCCTGGGCCCATTGTAACATCCTCGGCACCCCCTTGTCCCCAGGGCCCATTGTGACATTCAGGGGACCCCTCTTTGTCCCCAGGGCCCATTGTGTCATCCTGGGGACCCCCCTTGTCCCCAGGGCCCATTGTGACGTCCCAGGACCCGCCATTGTCCCCAGGGCCCATTGTGACATCCTAGGGATCCCTCCTTGTCCCCAGGGCCCATTGTGACGTCCCAGGACCCCCCATTGTCCCCAGGGCCCATTGTGACATTCAGGGGCCCCCGTTTGTCACTGGGGCCCATTGTGACATCCCAGGACCCCACATTGTCCCCAGGGCCCATTGTGACATCCTGGGGACCCCCCCTTTGTCCCCAGTGCCCATTTGGACATCCTGCGGACCCCCCTTTGCCCCCAGGGCCCATTTTGACATTCAGGGGACCCACCATTGTCCCCAGGGCCCATTGTGACATCCTGGGGATCCGTCCTTGTCCCCAGGGCCCATTGTGACGTCCCAGGACCCCCCATTGTCCCCAGGACCTTTGTGACATTCAGGGGACCCCCTTTGTCACTGGGGCCCATTGTGACACCATGGAGACCCCCGCTTGTCCTCAGGGTCCATTGTGACATCCTGGGCACCCCCCATTTTCTCCAGGACCCATTGTGACATCCTGGCCACCCCCTTGCTCCCAGGGCCCGTTGTGGCACCATGGGGACACCCGCTTTGTCCCCAGGGCCCATTGTGGCACCATGGGGACCCCCTTTGACCCCAGGGCCCATTGTGGCACCATGGCAACCCCTTTTGTCCCCAGGGCCCATTGTGACATTCTTGGACCCCACTTTGTCCCCAGGGCCTATTGTGACACCATGGGGACCCCTCCTTGTCACTGGGGACCCATTGTGACACCATGGGGACCCCCCCTTGTCCTCAGGACTCATTCTCACATCCTGGACACCCCCCATTGTCCCCAGGGCCCATTGTGACATCCACTGCACCCCCTTGTCCCCAAGGCCCATTGTGACATTCAGGGGACCCCTCTTTGACCCCAGGGCCCATTGTGACATCCTGGGGACCCCCCATTGTCCCCAGGGCCCATTGTGACGTCCCAGGACCCCCCATTGTCCCCAGGGCCCATTGTGACATTCAGGGGCCCCCGTTTGTCACTGGGGCCCATTGTGACATCCCAGGACCCCACATTGTCCCCAGGGCCCATTGTGACATCCTGGGGACCCCCCCTTTGTCCCCAGTGCCCATTTGGACATCCTGCGGACCCCCCTTTGCCCCCAGGGCCCATTTTGACATTCAGGGGACCCACCATTGTCCCCAGGGCCCATTGTGACATCCTGTGGATCCCTCCTTGTCCCCAGGGCCCATTGTGACGTTTCAGGACCCCCCATTGTCCCCAGGACCCATTGTGAAATTCGGGGGACCCCAACTTGTCCCCAGGGCCCATTCTGATATCCTGGGGACACTCTTTGTCCCCAGGGCCCATTGTGACATCCCAGGACCCCCTTTGTCCCTGTCGAGGGTTAAGATTGCGGGGTGACAATCAAACCCTGGCAGATGTGTTGTCAACGTCCTCTCCCCCCCCAATTCCCCCTTTTTCCCCTCCCTCTCCCCCCTTCCCACTCAGCACAGGCGATTGGGAGGGGAAGAAGCACAGAGGGGAGAGAGCTGGAAAAGTTCAAGATGTTTTACTGATGCTACTGATAAGAACAGAGAAAATAATACAAATATACAAAACCAATCTTGTAAGTCTGAGCAACTGCGGAGCCAGCACCCAAAGTCCTGGATTGGACTCTGTAGCCAACCGGAGCTGGATTCAGTCTCTCACTGGCCTCCGTTCGCAGGGACGACCAGCAAGGTCCTCTCCTAATGTCAGCCATGAGGAAAAAAGGGCCGAGATCCTCGTGATCTCCCGCTTTTATATGAAGTATTCACGTGAATGGAATGTTATACACAGTTGGTCACCGGTTTCTCGTTGCCCCTCTCGCGAGATGTCCATCCGTGCTTATCAATAAGTTTTCATTCCATTGCTGGGTTTGCCAAAACATGTGTTGGGTTCTCCAGGAAAATGCAGCTAATATGAAGCTTGAGCTGACAGGCAAATTCACTAAAAGAGAAACTTGTTTTTAACAAAACCAGGACATTCCACCCCTTATAATATGACATTCACTGAATACTTAAACCTTATCAATACAATCTATCAATACAATCTAATTAATCACTACTACTATATATATATATATATATATACATATGTACATATATACACAGGAGTAATTAATCAGTGGACCATCCTTTGAAAAGTTCATTAAGTTCATTTTGTCACCACAGTCTCCCAGGGCAGGGAAAATGGTCCAAGTGCATCTCATGACCCCTGTTGGTGGGTTAAGGACACCAACTTCCAAGAAGGTGTCGGGCGCCACTCGAAGAAGCCAGCGCTGGTTTCATCACCATTGTCTTGATCTGAAAGACACTTATTAAACATTGTTAGTGCGGCAATTCACATCGTACAGTTCAGCATTGCACATTTTCACCTAAAATCAAATCCCCTTGAGGTGCACACCGAACTTCTCCATCCTTAAGCATCACCCACCAGGTGCTGCCAGGTCCCTGGGCAAAAACAATCCCACGAATAGGTTTGCCTGTGCCTGAGGCAGGAGGAACCCAGACTGCCTTTCCTAAGATATTTTTCATGTGTACTACAGGGACTTTATCTCCTTCTACAGTCCATAGAATTTCTGATTGGGCAGGCCCGGCTCGATTGGTTGATCCCCTGGTGTTGACCAACCAAGTGGCTTTTGCTAAATGTGAATCCCAGTTTTTAAAGGCTCCACCACCCAGTGCCTTTAGTGTAGTTTTTAACAAACCATTGTACCTTTCAGTTTTCCCAGAGGCTGGTGCATGATATGGAATATGATATACCCACTCAATACCATGTTCTTTGGCCCAATTGTCTATAATACTGTTTTTGAAATGAGTACCATTGTCTGATTCAATTCTTTCTGGCGTACCCGGCCACCAAAGGACTTGCTTCTCAAGACCCAAGATGGTATTTCGGGCTGTAGCATGAGGTACGGCAGATGTTTCCAACCATCCAGTGGTTGCTTCCACCATTGTAAGTACATAACGCTTACCTTGACGTGTTTGTGGAAGTGTAATATAATCAATCTGCCAAGCTTCTCCATACTTATACTTTAACCATCGCCCCCCATACCATACAGGCTTTAACCGTTTCGCTTGTTTGATTTCGGTGCAAGTTTCACATTCATGAATAACGTGTGAAACAGTGTCCATAGTTAAATCCACCCCTCGATCACGAGCCCATTTTCATGTTGCATCTCTACCTTGATGCCCTGAAGCACCATGGGCCCACCGAGCTAGGAAAAGTTCACCTTTATGTTGCCAGCCCAAGTCCACCTCAGCTACTTTAATCTTAGCAGCTTGATCCGCTTGTTGGTTGTTTCGATGTTCCTCGGTGGCTTGACTTTTAGGCACATGAGCATCTACATGACCAACTTCCCCAGGCAGGCTCTCCAGCCGAGCAGCAATGTCTTCCCACAGCGTGGTTCCCAATGGTTTCACCTCTGCGCTGCCAGTTACTTTTCTTCCATTGCCGTAGCCACCCCCACAAGGCATTTGCTCCCATCCATGAGTCAGTATAGAGACAAAGCATTGGCCACTTCTCTCGTTCAGCAATGTCCAAAGCCAGCTGGATGGCTTTCACTGCTGCAAACTGACTGGATTCACCTTGTCCTTCAGTGGCTTCTGTAACTTGTCGTGTGGGACTCCACACAGCAGCTTTCACCGTCGATGTTTTCCTACAGACGACAGGATCCACCTGTGAACAGTGCACACTGCTTATCAGTCTCTGAAAGCGGATTATATGGTGGTGCTTCTTCAGCACGTTTTACTTCCTCCTCATCTGGAGACATCCCAAAGTCTTTGCTTTCTGGCCAGTCTGTAATCACTTCTAATATCCCTGGACGGTTGGGACTTCCAATCCGAGCTCATTGCGTGATCAGTGCAATCCATTTACTCCATGTAACTTCGGCTGCATGATGTGGAGAGGGAACCGTCCCTTTGAACACCCAGCTCAGCACCAGCAGTCGAGGTACCAGGAGGAGCTGTGCTTCAGTGCCCATCACTTCTGAAGCAGCTCGAACTCCTTCATATGCTGCCAGTATCTCCTTTTCAGTTGCAGTACAGTTGGCCTCAGATCCTTTGTATCCTCGACTCCAAAAACCTAAGGGTCGACCTCGGGTTTCTCCTGGTGCTTTCTGCCAGAGGCTCCAGGTAAGTCCATTATCTCCGGCTGCGGTGTAGAGCACATTTTTAACATCTAGTCCAGTTCGAACTGGTCCAAGGGCCACCGCATGAGTTATCTCACGCTTCATTTGTTCAAAGGCTTGGCGTTGTTCAGGGCCCCACTCAAATTGGTTCTTTTTTACGAGTCACTCGATAGAGAGGCTCACAATGTGGCTGTAGTCAGGAATGTGCATTCTCCAAAAACCTACAACGCCCAAGAAAGTCTGTGTCTCCTTTTTATTAGTAGGTGGAGACATTGCTGCAGTTTTGTTGATCACCTCCATTGGGATCTGACGACGGCCATCTTGCCATTTTATTCCTAAAAACTGGATCTCCCGTGCATGTCCCTTGACCTTGCTTCGTTTTATGGCAAAACCAGCATCCCAAATAATCTGAATTATTCTCTCACCTTTTTTGAAGACTTCTTTCGCTGTGTCGCCCCATACGATGATGTCATCAATATACTGCAAGTGTTCTGGAGCTTCACCTTGCTCCAGCGTGGTCTGGATCAGCCCATGGCAGATGGTAGCACTGTGGTCCCTGGGGTCATTGGTTGGGTCATGGAGTCACTGGTTGGGTGATGGGGTCATTAGTTGAATAATGGGGTCATTGGTTGAATGATGGGGTCATTGGTTGGGTCATGGGGTCACTGATTGGGTGATGGGGTCATTGGTTGAATGATGGGGTCATTGGTTGGGTTGTGGAGTCACTGATTGGGTGATGGGGTCACTGGTTGGGTTCAGGATTGGTTGGTTGGATGATGATGATGGTGGTTGGATGATGATGGTGGTGGTTGGATGATGATGGTGGTGGTTGGATGATGATGGTGGTTGGATGATGATGGTGCTCTATGCCAAGGATGCACGGAGCATCTGGGCCAGTCCCAAGGGGATGCTTTTGGATATTGGGGTGCAGGGCTTTGGTGTGAAGGTTCGGGAGACAGACTTTTGGGTGCAGGGATTTGGGCACCAAGAGTTCTGGGTGCAGCATTTGGGTCTGCAGGGTTCAGGTGTTCAAGACCTGGGGGTGCAGGACTTGTGGGCTGGAGGATTTGAGGGTGCAGGGATTTGGGGTGAGGGATTTCAGGGTGCCAGTTATGGGGGGGAAGGATCTGGGGTACAGGTTTTGGGGGTGCAGGGTTAAGGGGTTTAGGATTTTGGGGTGCACAGTTTAGGGTGCACGTTCTGGGCATGTATGATTTGAGAGTGCAGGGCTTTGGGGTACAGGATTTGGGGTGCAGGGTTTTGGGGTCAGGATCTGGGGGTGCAGGGTGTTGGGGAGAAGGATTTGGGGGTGCAGCATTTTGAAGTGCAGGGTTTGGAGGAGGGAGGTTTTGGGGGTGAAGGATTTGGTGGTGCTGGTTTTGGGGGTGCAGTGTTAAGGGCGTGGAGGATTAGTGGTGCAGGATTTGTGGGGTTCAGGATTTGGGGCTGCAGGGTATGGGAGGGAAGGATCTGGGGCTTCAGGATTTGGGGGTGCACTGTTGGGGGTGCAGGGTTTAGAAGTCAGGTCTAAGAGTGCAGAGTTTGGGGTGCAGGGATTTGGGGGGAAATTTAAGGTTGCAGAGTGTGGGGTGCACAGGACTGGGGCACAGGATTTGGGGGTGCGGGGTTTCAGGGTTCAGGATTTGGAGGTGTGGAGTTTTGGGGTGCAGGGGATGGGGTGAAGGATTTGAGGCTGCAGGGTGGTGGGGGAAGGATTTGGGGGTGAGAGATTTGGGGTGCAGGATTTGGGGGTGCAGAGTTTTGGGAGGCAAGGATCTGGGGCTGCAGGATTTGGGGGTTCAGTGTTTAGGGCAGCACAATCTTGGGGTGCAGGGGTCTGCACTGAAGGGTTTGGTAGAGCAGGATTTGGGGGTGCAGGACTTTCGGGTGAGGTTTGGGGGTGCAGGGTTCATGTGTTCAGGAACTGGGGGTGCAGGATTTGAGGGTGCAGGGCTCTGGGTGCAGAGTTTGGGAGTTCAGGGTTTGGGGTGCAGGGTTTTTGGCAGGAGGATCTGAGGGTGCAGGATCTGGGGGGCAGGATTTGGGGTTCAGCATTTTCAGTGCAGGTTTTGGGGGGACTTGATTTTAGGGTGCTCGCTTTGGGCTGCAGGATCTGGGTGCAGGATTTAGGGTTCGGGGTTCAGGGATGCAGTGAAGTGCGGGATCTGGGGTGCTCGATTTTGGGGTGCAGAGTCTTGCAGGAAGGATCTGGGGGTGCAGGGTTTAGGGTGCAGAATTTGGGGGTGTAGGGTTTTAGGGAGAAAGGCTTGGGGGTGCAGGTCTAGGGGGGTAAAATTTGGGGGCAAAGGGTTTGAAGGAGCAGGATTTGGGGTGCAGGATTTGGGGGTGCAGGGTTTGGGCGTGCAGTGCTAAGGTGGTGGAGGGTGCAGGGTTTGTAGTGAAGGTTTTGGGGTGCAGGATCTGGGGGTGCAGGATTTGGGCATGAATACTTTCGGGGTGCAGGATTTGAGGATGCAAAATCTGATGGTGCAAGGTTTGGGTGTTCAAGATGTAGGCGAGCAGGATCTTGGGTTTTGGGGCACAGGGCTGGGTGAGGCCAGATTTGGGGTGCAGGTCTGGGTGAGGGATCTGGGGGTGCAGGGTTTGGTAGTGCGGGAATTGAGGGTGCAGAGTTTGGGCGGCAGGGCTTGGGGGAGCAGGAGTTTGGGGTTCAGAACCTGTGGGTGCAGAGTTTGGGGTGCAGAACCCTTGGGTACCGGGTTTGGGGAGGCAGAATTGGGGGTGCAGGGTTTTGGAGTTCAGGACATGGGGTTGAGGATTTGGGGGTGCAAGGTTTGGAAGTGCATTGATTAGGGGGAAGGATTTAGGGTGGTGGGATTTGGGGGCACGGGGTTTGGGGGTCAGCATTTGGGGGTGCAAAGCTTAGGGGGCAGCGTTTTGAGTGCAAGTTGGGGGAGGACTTGATTTTAGGGTGCAGGGTTTGGGGTGCGAGTTTGGGGATGGCAGCATTTCGGGTATACAGTTTGGGGGTGCAGGGTTTTGGGGAGCAGTATCTGGGGGTACAGGATTATGGGATGTGCAGGGTTTGGGGGCGCAGGGTTCAGGGTTGCAGGGTTTGGTATCACAGGTTTGAGGGGTTCATGGCTTGGGAGGAAGGATTTGGGGGTGCAGAATTTAGGGGTGCACGTTTTAAGGGTGCAGAGCTTACGGGGAAGAATCGGAGATGTAGGGGTTTTGGAGACATTATCTGGGGGTCAGGATTTGGGGTGCAGGGTTTTGAGGTGCAGGGTTCAGGTGTTCAGGGTTTGAGGAAAGGATCTGGAGGTGCAGGGCTTTGGAGTGGAGGATTTTGGGGTGCAGGGTTAGTTGGGATTTGGGGTTGCAGGGATTTGGGGTGCAGGGTTTGGTGGTGCATTGGTTTTGGGGGTGGAGGACTGGGGGACACAGGGTTTCAGGGTGCAGGATGTGGGGGTGCAGGATTTGGGAGTGCAGAGTTGGGGGGCAGAATTTTTGGTGCAGGGCTTTGGGGTACAGGACTTGGGGGTGCAGGGGTTTGGGTGGGGAATTTGGGGTGCAGGGTGTTGAGGAAGGATCTGGGGGTGCATTGTTTGGGGGGCTGGATGAGGAGGTGCACGATTTAGGGCTGCAGAGCCTGGGGGGCAGGGGTTTGTTGGCAGAATGTGGGGCTGCGGGGTTCTGGGGTGCAGAGTTTGGGAGATCAGGGGTTTGGGGTGCAGGGGTTTGGGGGGAAATTTAACGTTGCGCAGTGTGGGTTGCATTGGTTTTGGGGTGAAGGATTTGGGGGTGCGGGGTTTGGGGGTCAGGATCTGGGGGTGAAAGGCAGTGGGGAAGGATCTGGGGGTGAGATATTTGGGGTGCAGGGTTTGGGATGCCAGGTTTGGGGTGAAGGGTTTGGGGGCAAGGATCTGGGGTGCAGGATTAGGGCAATCAGGGCTGGGGGGATAAGTTTGTGTGGGGCAGAATTTCGGGGTGCAGGGTCTGGGTGGGCAGGATTTCGGGGCATCCGGGCTTGGGAGTGCAGGATTTTGGAGTACAGGGTTTGGGGGTGCAGGCTTGGGGAGGCAGAATTTGGGGGTGCAGGTTTGGAAGGGTCAGGACCTCGGGGGGCACAGTTTGGACAGCACAATGTGGGGTGCAGGATTTGGGAGAGAAGGATCTGGGGGGGCAGGGTTTGGGCTGAAGGGTTTGGTAGGGCAGGGGTTGGGGGAGCAGGATTTGCGGGTTCAGAACCTGAGGGTGCAGGGTATTGGGGAGCAGGATCTAGAAGGGCAGGGTTTGGGGGTGCAGGATTTTGGGGAGCAGAGTTTGGGGGTTCATGACGTGGGGATGGAGGAATTCGGGGTGCAGGGTTTGTGGGTGCAGGGTTCACATGTTTAGGACTTGGGGGTGAAGAATTTAGGTGTGCAGGGGTCTGGGGTGCTGGGTTTTGGGGTGCAGGATCAGGGGGTGCAAGGTTTGGAAGTGCAGGGTTTTGGGGCGCAGGGTTTGGGAAATCAAGGTTTGGGGTTCCAGGATTTGGGGGTGCAGTGTTAGGGGGTGAATGCTTTCGAGGGGCAGGGTTTGGGGGTGTATGATCTGGGGGTGAAGGGTTTCAGGGTGCAGGGTCAGGGGGAAGGATTTGGGGGGCAGGGTTAGGTGGGATGTGGGGCTGCAGGGTTTAAGTGTGCAGGATTTTGGGATGTAGGGGTTTGTAGTGCAAGGTTCGGTAGGGCAGGATTTGGGGGTGCAGGGCTTTGGGGTGAGGGATTTCAGGGTGCCGGGTTTGGGAGGGAAGGATCTGGGGGTACAGGTTTTGGGGCTTCGGGCTTTTAGGGTGCAACTTGTGGAGTACGGGGTTTCAGGGTGCAAGGTTCAGTGGTGCAGGGGTTTGGGGGTGAAGGGTTTGGGGAGACAGAATTGGGGGTGCAGGGTTTGGGATTGCAGGGTGTTGGGGGAAGGATCTGGGGGTACAAGGTTTGGGGTAGCAGGGTTTTGGGGAGCAGGGTTTCGGGGTCAGGCTTTAGGGGGACAGGGTTTGGGGGGCAGGGCCGGGAGGGATGATTTGGGGGTGCAGGGTTTAGGGCAGCAGGATCTTGGGGTGAAGGGGTTTGGGGTGAAGGGTTGGGTAGGACAGGATTTGGGGTGCAGGTTTTTAGGGTGCAACTTGTGGGGGCAGGATTTGGGGTACAGGGGTTTGGGAGTGCAGGTCTTGGGAAGGCAGAATTGGGGTGTAGATTTTGGGTGTTCAAGACCTTGGGGTGCAGGGTTAAGGGGTGCAGGGTTCTGGGGTGCAGTGTTCTGGGGGTGCAGGGTATTGGGGTGCAGGACTTGGGGTTGCAGGAGGCAGGATCTGGGGCACAGCTTTTGAAGTTGCAGGTTTTGGGGGTGCAAGATCTGGAGAGTCAGGATTTGGGGTGCACTGTTTGGGGGAGCATGGTTTAGGGTGCACAAGTTTTGGGAGTGCGTGATTTGAGAGTGCAGGGCTTTGGGGTGCAGGATCTGGGGGTGCAGGGTGTTGGGGAGAAGGATTTGGGGGTGCAGCATTTTGAAGTGCAGGGTTTGGAGGAGGGAGGTTTTGGGGGTGCAAGATTTGGTGGTTCAGGTTTTGGGGGTGCAGTGTTAAGGGGGTGGAGGATTAGGGGTGCAGGGTTTGGGGGTTCAGGATTTGGGGCTGCAGGGTATGGGAGGGAAGGATCTGGGGCTTCAGGATTTGGGGTTGCACTGTTTGGGGTGCAGGGTTTAGAAGTCAGGTCTCAGAGTGCAGGGTTTGGGGTGCAGGGGCTTGGGGGGAAATTTAAGGTTGCAGAGTGTGGGGTGCACAGGACTGGGGCACAGGATTTGGGGGTGCGGGGGTTCAGGGTTCAGGATTTGGAGGTGTGGAGTTTTGGGGTGCAGGGTATGGGGGTGTAGGGCTGGGGCTGCAGGCTTTGGGGGGAAGAATATTGGGGTGCATGGTTTAGGGGCACAGGGGCTTGGGGGGAACGATTTGGGGCTGCAGGGTTTGAAGTGCAGGGTTTAAGGGGGCAGGGTTTGAAGTGCAAGGTTCGGTGGTTCGGGATTCTGGGGTGCTGGGATTTGAGGTGAAGGATCTGGGGGTGCAGGATTTAGAGGTGCAGGATCTGAGGATGCAGGATCTGGGGAGCAGGACCTTGGGGAGCAGCACCTTGGGGTGAGGGTTCGGGGTGCAGGGTTTGAGGGTGCAGGGTTTCGGGGTGCAGGGTTCGGGGTGCAGGGTTTGAGGGTGCAGGGTTTCGGGGTGCAGGGTTCCCGTGTTCAGGGAGTGTGGCTGCCAGGTTTGGGGGCACAATTTGCAGGTGCAGGGTTTGAAGGTTCAGGACTTGAGGCTGCAGGATGTGGGGGTTCAAGGTTTGGGGTGCAGGGTTTGGGGGTGGATGATTAGGGGGTGCAGACTTTGGAATTCAGGATCTTGGGGTGCAGGGGTCTGCACTGAAGGGTTTGGTAGAGTAGGATATGGGGGTGCAGGACTTTAGGGTGGGGTTTGGGGGTGCAGGGTTCATGTGTTCAGGAACTGGGGGTGCAGGGTTTGAGGGCTTTGGGTGCCGAGTTTGGGAGTTCAGGGTTTGGGGTGCAGGATTTTTGGCAGGAGGATCTGAGGGTGCAGGATCTGGGGGGGAGGATTTGGGGTTTCAGGGTTCAGGGATGCATTGGTTTGAAGTGCGGGATCTGGGGTGCCCTATTTTGGGGTGCAGAGTCTTGCAGGAAGGATCTGGGGGTGCAAGAATTGGGTGAGCAGGATATGGGGGTGTAGGGTTTTAGGGTGAAGGGCTTGGGGGTGAAGGTCTTAGGGGACAAAATGGGAGGGCAAAGGGTTTGGAGGAGCAGGATTTGGGGGTGCAGGATTTGGGGGTGCAGGATTTGAGTATGGCGTGTGGGGAGGGAGGATTGGGGGGGCTGCATTTGGGGTGCAGGATTTGAGGGTTCAGTGCTTACAGTATCTGGATCTGGGGGTGCAGTTTTTGGAGGTGCAGTTTGGGTGAGAAGGATCTGGGGATGCAGGATTTGGGGGTGCAGGGTTTGGGGGTGCAGGGTGTTGAGGTGTAGGGTTTGGGGGGCAGGATCTGGGGGTGTGGGATTTAGGGGTGTAGGGTTGGGGGTGAAGGGTTTGGGGGACAGAATTTTGAGGTGAAGGGTTTGTCAGTACAGGGTCTTGGGGTGAGGGGGTTTGGGGTGAAGGGTTGGGTAGGGCAGGATTTGGGGGTGCAGGACTATGGGCTGAGGGTTTGGGGTTGCAGGGTTCACATGTTCAGGAACCAGGGTTGCAGGGTTTTGGGGTGCAGGGTTGGGGGAATATTTGAGGTACAGGATTTGGGGTGTAGGGTTTGGAGGTGGAAGAATTTGGAGGTTCGTGGTTGGGGCACGCAGAGTTAGGGGCTGCAGGATCTGGGGTGCAGGGTTTGGGGGGCACTGTTTTGGGGGGAAGGATTTGTCGGATACAGGGTTTAAGGCTTTAGGATTTGGAGATGTAAAATTTTGGGGTGCAGGAGGTGCAGGGTCTGGGGTTGCAGGATTTGGGGTGCAGTGTGTGGGGGTGCAAGATCTTGGGGTGTACGAGCTTTGGGTGTGGGATTTGAAGGAAAATTATTTGGGGGTGCAGGGACTGGGGGTGTAGGGTTTTGGGGTTGCTGTGTTTGGAGATTTGTGACTTGGGTGTCAAGGATTTGGGGTGCAGGGTTTGAAGTGCAGGGCTAAAGGGGGCAGGATTTGGAGGTGCAAGATTTGGTGGTCTGGGGTACTGGGGTGCAGGGTTTTGGGGTGCGGGATTTCGGGGTGCAGGTTTCACGTCTTTAGGAACTGGGCGGGGAGGGTTTCTTGGTGCGGACTTTTGAGTGCAAGTTTGAGGGGCCTTGATTTTGGGGTGCATGGTTTGGGGGGCAGGATTCCGGGTGTAAGGTTTTGAGGTGCAGGACTTGGGGGTGCAGGTTTCACACGTTAAGGAACTGGGGCTGCAGAGGTTGGGGGTGCAGCGTTGTGGGCTGCAGGGTTGAAGGGTGCAGGATTTAGGGGTACAGGTTTTGGGGGTGCAGGAGCTGGGGGTGCAGACTGTAGGGATCAGAATTTGGGGGTGCAGGGTTCTGGGGTGCAGGATCTGGGTGAGCAGGCTGTTGGGGTACAGAACCTTGTAGTTCAGTGTTTAGAGGCAGGATTTGGGGGTGCAGGGTTTGGGGTGAGGGGTTCAGGTGTTCAGCACCTGGGGGTGCAGGACCTGAGGGTTGGAGGATTTGGGGGTGCAGGAATTTGGGGGTGCAGGGATATGGGTGCAACTTGTGGGGTGCAAGGTTTTGGGTATAGGGTTTTGGGGTGCAGAGTTTTGGGGGGGAGGATTGGGGGAGCAGGGTTTTGGGGTGCAAGGTTCAGTGGTGCAGGGTTCTGGGGCTGCAGGGTTTAGCGCCAGAATTGGGGGTGCAGGGTTTGGGATTGCAGGGTGTTGGGGGAAGGATCTGGGGGTACAAGATTGGGGGTAGCAGGGTTTTGGGGAGCAGGGTTTCGGGGTCAGGCTTTAGGGGGACAGGGTTTGGGGGGCAGGGTTTGGAGGGATGATTTGGGGGTGCAGGGTTTAGGGCAGCAGGATTTTGGGGTGAAGGGGTTTGGGCTGAAGGGTGGGTAGGACAGGATTTGGGGGTGCAGGATTTTAGGATGCAACTTGTGGGGGCAGGATTTGGGGTACAGGAGGTTGGGGGTGCAGGGTTTGGGGTGTAGGATTTAGTGGAGCAGGCACTGGGGGTGAAGGTCTTGTGGAGGCAGAATTGGGGGTGCAGATTTTGGGTGTTCAGGACCTGGGGGTGCAGGATTTGGGGATGTAGGTTTTGGGGGGTAGATTTTGGGGTGCTGGGTTCGGGACATGGGTCTGGAGGATTTGGGGGTGCAGGGTTAAGGGGTTTAGGATTTTGGGGTGCACAGTTTAGGGTGCACGTTCTGGGCCTGTATGATTTGAGAGTGCAGGGCTTTGGGGTACAGGATTTGGGGTGCAGGGTTTTGGGGTCAGGATCTGGGGGTGCAGGGTGTTGGGGAGAAGGATTTGGGGGTGCAGCATTTTGAAGTGCAGGGTTTGGAGGAGGGAGGTTTTGGGGGTGAAAGATTTGGTGGTTCAGGTTTTGGGGGTGCAGTGTTAAGGGGGTGGAAGTTTAGGGGTGCAGGGTTTGGGGGTTCAGGATTTGGGGGTGCAGGGTATCGGAGGGAAGGATCTGGGGCTTCAGGATTTGGGGGTGTACCGTTTGGGGGTGCAGGGTTTAGAAGTCAGGTCTAAGAGTGCAGGGTTTGGGGTGCAGAGTGTGGGGTGCATAGGACTGGAGCACAGGATTTGGAGGTGTGGAGTTTTGGGGTGCAGGGGTTGGGGGTGAAGGATTTGAGTCTGCAGGGTGGTGGGGGAAGGATTTGGGGGTGAGAAATTTGGGGTGCAGGATTTGGGGGTACAGAGTTTTGGGAGGCAAGGATCTGGGGCTGCAGGATTTGGGGGTTCAGTGTTTAGGGCAGCACAACCTCGGGGTGCAGGGGTTTGCAGTGAAAGGTTTGGTAGGCAGGATTTGGGGTGCAGGATTCTGGGGTGCTGGGTTTGGGGTACAGGATTTGGTGTTGCAGGGATGGGGTTGAAGGGCTTGGGTTTCCAGGCCTTTGAGGTGCAGGATTTGGAGGTGCAAGGTTTGGGAGGGAATTCTTTGGGGTGCAGGGTTTGGGGTTCCAGGAGGTGGGGGAAGGACCTTGGGGTGTAGGGTTTGGGGGGGCAGGGTTTTGGGGGAAGGATTTGGGGGTGCAGGGTTTTGAAGTGCAGCGTTTCAGGGGAGCATGATTTTGGGGGTGCACATGTGGGGTCCAGGTTTGGGGGGTGCAGAGTTTGTGAATGGAGGATTTTGGGGTGCAGGGTTTGGGACTGCCTAATTTGGGGGTGCAGTGTTTGGGTGTTCAGGACCTGGGGGTGCTGCGTTTGGGAATGCAGGCTTTGGGGGTGCAGGGCTCAGGATTTGGGAGGGCAGGATTAGGGGGTGTGAGATTTCAGGGTTTAGGGGTGCAAAGTTTGGTAGGGCTGAATTTAGGGGTGCAGGATTTGGGGGTACAGGATTAATGGGTGTAGGGTGTTTGGGGAAAGGATTTGGGGGTGCAGGGTTTTGAAGTGCAGGGTTTAAAGGGGCAGGATATGGGGTGAACGATTTGGGGGTGCACATTTTTGGGGTGTGCAAGATTTGAGAGTGCAGGGATTTGGGGTGAGCGATTTCAGGGTGCCAGGTTTGGGGGGGAAGGATCTGCGGGTGCAGGGTTTGTCAGTGCATTGATTGGGGGTCAGAATTTGGGGGTGCAGGGTTTGTGGGGTAGGATTTTGGGTGCAGGGTTTGGGGAGCAGGATCTGGGGGTGATGGAATTGGTTGAAAGGTTTCGTGGTGCCGGCTTTGGGGGAGCAGAGTTCAGGGGTGCAAGGTTTTGGGGGACAGGTTTGGACATAAAAGATTCGGGGGCGAATGGTTTGGGGGAACGATTTGGGGGTGCAGGATTTGGGGGTGCAGGATTTGGTATTACAGGTTTTGGGGAATCATGGCTTGGGAGGAAGGATTTAGGGGTGCAGGGTTTCAAGATGCAGGATTTGGGGTGCAGTATTTGGGGTTGCAGGTTTGGGGGTGCAAGTTGTGGGGCGGCAGGATATCGGGTATAGGGTTCTGGGCTGCAGGGTTTGGGGGTGCAGGATTTCAACGTGCAGGGTTCTGGGGTGCAGTATCTGGGGGTCCAGGGTTTGGCAGTGCATTGGCTTTGGGGGTTGAAGGATTTGGGGGTGCAGGGTTTAGGAATGCAGGATTTGGGGGTGCAGGATTTGGGGGTGCAGAGTTAGGGGGCAGGATTTTCAGTGCAGGGCTTCAGGGCACAGAACTTGGTGGTGCAGGATCTGGGGGTGCAGGTTTGCGGTGGGGAATTTGGGGGTGCAGGGTGATGAGGAAGGATCTGGGGGTGCAATATTTGGGCTTTAAGGGCTTAGGGGGGCAGGATCTGGCAGTGCAGAGTTTGGGGACAGGATCTGGGGGTGCAGCGATTGGGGTTACAGGTTTTGGGGGTGCAGGGTTAAGGGAATTGTTTGAGGTGCAGGGTTATGAGAGTGCAGGATTTCTGGGTGCAGAGTTTGGGGTGCTGGGTATGGGGCAGCAGGATCTGGGGGTGCAGGTTTTGGGGGTGCATTCATTTGGGGGGAGGATCTGGGGGTGCAGGGTTTAAGGGTTCAGGATTTGGAGGTGTAGGGTTTTGGGGTACAGGGTTCTGGGTGGAGGTTTTGGGGTGAAAGATTTGGGGGTGCAGTGTTAAGGGGTGGAGGCTTAGAGGTGCAAGATTTGGGGGTGCAGAGTTTTCGTGTGTCTGATTTGGGGGTGCAGGGTCTGGGGGTGCAAGATCCTGGAATTCAGGATCTGGGGGTTCAGGATTTGGGGGTGCAGGGTATGGGAGGGAAGGATCTGGGGCTTCAGGATTTGGGGGTGCACTGTTTGGGGGTGCAGGGTTTAGAAGTCAGGTCTAAGAGTGCAGCGTTTGGGGTGCAGGGGCTTGGGGGGAAATTTAAGGTTGCAGAGTGTGGGGTGCACAGGACTGGGGCACAGGATTTGGGGGTGCGAGGTTTCAGGGTTCAGGATTTGGAGGTGTGGAGTTTTGGGGTGCAGGGGATGGGGGTGAAGGATTTGAGGCTGCAGGGTGGTGGGGGGAGGATTTGGGGGTGAGAGATTTGGGGTGCAGGATGTGGGGGTGCAGAGTTTTGGGAGGCAGGGATCTGGGGCTGCAGGATTTGGGGGTTCAGTGTTTAGGGCAGCACAACCTCGGGGTGCAGGGGTTTGCAGTGAAAGGTTTGGTAGGCAGGATTTGGGGTGCAGGATTCTGGGGTGCTGGGTTTGGGGCACAGGATTTGGTGTTGCAGGGATGGGGTTGAAGGGCTTGGGTTTCCAGGCCTTTGAGGTGCAGGATTTGGAGGTGCAAGGTTTGGGAGGGAATTCTTTGGGGTGCAGGGTTTGGGGTTCCAGGAGGTGGGGGAAGGACCTTGGGGTGTAGGGTTTGGGGGGCAGGGTTTTGGGGGAAGGATTTGGGGGTGCAGGGTTTTGAAGTGCAGCGTTTCAGGGGGGCATGGTTTTGGGGGTGCACATGTGGGGGTCCAGGTTTGGGGGGTGCAGAGTTTGTGAATGGAGGATTTTGGGGTGCTGGGTTTGGGACTGCCTAATTTGGGGGTGCAGTGTTTGGGTGTTCAGGACCTGGGGGTGCTGCGTTTGGGAATGCAGGCTTTGGGGGTGCAGGGCTCAGGATTTGGGAGGGCAGGATTAGGGGGTGTGAGATTTCAGGGTTTAGGGGTGCAAAGCTTGGTAGGGCTGAATTATAGGGGTGCAGGATTTGGGGGGCAGGGTTTGGTGCTGCAGGATTTGGGGGTGCAGGGTTTGGGGGCTTAAGGTTAGGGTGTTCAAGATTTAGGGGAGCAGGATCTTGGGGTGCAGGGTTTGGGGGTGCAGGGCTTTTGGGTGAGGGATTTAGGGTTCAGGCTTAGGGGTGCAGGGTTTGGGGGTGCAGGGTGTTGGGGAAGGATTTGGGGGTACAGGGTTTGGAGGTGCAGTGTTTCAGGGATCGGGGTTTGGGGGGCAGAATTTGGGGTGCAGGGTTTGGGATGGCAGGATTAGGGGGAGCAAGACTGTGGGGTGCAGGGGTTTGGGGTGAAGGGTTTGGTAGGGCACGATTTGGGGTGCAGGCTTTAGGAAGGAAGGAAGGAAAGAAGGATCTGGAGGTGCAGGATTTGGTGTGCAGGGTTTAGGGGTGCAGGATTTAAGGGTGCGGGGGTTTGGGTGAAGGGCTTGGTAGGGCAGGAATTTGGGGTGCAGGGTTTGGGGGTGCAGGGTGTTTTGGGAACGATCTGGGGGTACAGGGTTTGGGGTGCTGGGTTTGGGGGTTAAAGGATTTGCGGGGGCAGGGTTCAGGTGTTCAGGACCTGGGCGTGCAGGCTTTGCGGGTTCAAGGTTCCAGGTGCATTGTTTGGGGGGAGAGGACTTGGGGGTGCAGAGTTTTGGGGTGCAGGGCTTGTGAGAGAGGAATCGGGGGTGCAGGATTTGGGGGTTCAGGGTTTAGGGTAGCAGGATCTTGGGGTGCAGGATATGGGGGTGCAGTGTTTTGGGGGTCAGGATCTGGGGGTGCATGATTTGGGGGCTCAGGGTTTGGGGATGAAGGGTCTTGGGGTGCTGGGCTTTGGGCTGCAGTGTTGGGGGGCAGGTTTTGGGGTGCAGGGTTTGGGGGCAGGTTTTGCGTGTTCAGGAACTGGGGATGCAGGATTTTGCGTTGAAGGGCTCTGGGGTGCCGGGGTTGGCCTGCAGGGATTGGGGTGCAGTATTTTGGGGTGCAGGGGTTTGGGGTTCAGGACCTGGGGGTGCAGGGTCTTAGGGAACCGGATTTCAGGGGTGCAGGATTTAAGGGGTGCAGGGGCTTTGGGAGAGGGATTTGGGCTTCAGGGTCTGAGGGGTGCAGGGTTTGGTGGGGAAGGGTTTGGGGTGCCTGGTTTAGGGTTGCAGGATCTGGGGTGCAGGGTTTGGAGGTGCCGGGGTTTTGGGGGGCAGGATATAGGGGTGCAGGATTTGAGGGTGCAGGGTTGTGGAGTGCAGAGATTTGCAGGTGCAAGATCTGGGATTGTAGGGTTTTGGGGTGCAGGTTTTGGGGAGGAAGGATTTGGGGTGCAGGGTTTAAAGGTTCACGATCTGGAGGTGCAGCGTTTTGGGGTGCAGGGTTATGGGGCTACAGGTTTTGGGAGGGAAGGGTCTGGGGGTGCAGGGTGCAGGGATCACAGTATGGGGGTGCAGGATTCTGGGGTGCAGGATCTGGGGAGCAGGATATGGGGGATATCACCCCAAACCTGCCCCGCAGACACGGCACCCAAAATCCTGCACCCCAAAATACTCTTCTCAAACCCGCACCCCAGATCCTGACCCCAAGCCCTGCACCAAAACCCTGCCCCTCAATCCTTCACCCCAAATCCTCCACCCCCGATCCTGTCTTCCCAAATCCTGCACCCCCAAATTCGGCCCTACCAAACTCTGCACCCCTAAACCCTACAACTGAAACCTTGCACCCCCTAATCCTGCCCTCCCTACCTTCCTGAACCCCGAAACGTGCACCCCAAACCCTGCATTCCCAAATCCTTCCGTCCTATACCCTACACCCCTAAACCTGCCCCCAAACCCTGCACCCCAAAGAATTCCCTCCCAAACCTTGCACCTCCAAATCCTGCACCTCAAAGGCCTGGAAACCCAAGCCCTTCAACCCCATCCCTGCAACAGCAAATCCTGTACCCCAAACCCAGCACCCCAGAATCCTGCACCCCAAATCCTGCCTACCAAACCTTTCACTGCAAACCCCTGCACCCCAAGATTGTGCTGCCCTAAACACTGAACCCCCAAATCCTGCAGCCCCAGATCCTGACCCCAAGCCCTGTACCAAAACCCTGCCCCTCAATCCTGCACCCCCAAATCCTCCACCCCCGATCCTGTCTTCCCAAACCCTGCACCCCAAATCCTGCCCCCCCAGCTTGCACTCTGCACCCCCAAACCGTGCACTCCCAATCCCTGAACGCCCAAGTCCTGCACCCCCACGTCCTTAGCGCCCAAAATGTGCACCCCAGATCCTCCCCACCCAGTCCTGCACCCTTAATATTCCACCCTCTAATAATGCACCCCTAAGCCTCGCACCCTGAAAGCTGCACCCCCAGGTCCTGAGTCCCCAAACCCTGCACCCCCAAATCCCGCGCCTTTAAATCCTGTCCTCCTAAAACCCAGGACCCCCATAATTTGCCTCCCCAAACCCTGCTCCCCAAAACCCTGCACCCCCAAACCCAGCACCCCCAGGTCCTGAACACCCAAACCCTGCACCCCAAAACCCTGCACCCCCAAAGGCAGCACCCCCAGGTCCTGAACACGCAAACTCTGCACCCCAAACCCTGCCATCCCAAACCCTGCACCCATAATTCTGCCTCCCAGACCCTGATCCCTGAAACACTCCACCTCCAAACCCTGCACCCCCAAATCGTTCCCCAACACCCTGTACCCCCTAACCCTGAACCCCAAATACCAAAACCCTGCACCCCAAAATCCTGCAAGGTTTGGTAACCTTGCACCCTCAAATATTGCACTCCCCAAACCTGCATCCCGAAAGCATTCCTGCCCAAATTCTGTACCCTAAGATCCTGCACCCTAAAACCCTGCACCCCCAAAATCCTTCTCCCCAACCCTGCACCCCCAAAAACTCCGCCCCCACAACCTGAACCCCCAAACCCTGTACTAAAACCTGCAACCACAGACCTGGCACGCCCAAACTCTGCACCCCAAATCCTCCCTCCCCAAAACCTGCACCCCAAAACCGTACAAGCCCAGATCTTGCACCCCTAAATCTCTGCACTCCACAACCCTGCACCCTCAAATCCTGCACCCCTATATCCTGCCCCCAAACCCCTGCACGTCCAAACCCTTGACCCCCAAATCCTGCAACCCTAAGCCAGGCACCCCCAAACCCTTCCCCACCAAACCCTGCACCCCCAATTCCTCCATCCCCACGTCATGAACCCCCAAACCCTGCTCCCCAAAACTCTGCACCCCCAAACCCTGAATTCCCAGGCCCTGCACCCCAAACTTAGCTGTCAAAACTGTGCACCCAAAATTCTGCCCCCACCGAACCCTAACCCTGGCTCCCCAAACACTGCCCCCCAAACCCTGCTTCCCGTTATCCTCCAACCCCACAGCCCAAATCCCCAGAACCAGCAACCCCAAAACCCTGTACCCCCATCCCTGCACCCCAAATCATTTTCCTTCAAATCCTACCTGCAAAACTTGTACACCCCAAGATCCTGCACCCCCAAACCCTGTGCCCCAAACACTGCACCCCCAAACCCTGCCCTTCTAGATCCTGCACCCCAATACCCTGCCCCCCCAGGTTCTGAACCCCCAAAACCTGCTCCCCAAACCCTACCCCCCTAAACTGTCCACCCCCAAACTCTGCCCTACCGAGCCCTCCACCCCAAACCCCTGCACCCCAAGATCCTGCTGCCCTAAACCCTGCACCCGCTTATCATCCTTCCCTAAACCCTGCACCCCAAACCCTGCACCCCAAACCACTGCACCCCAAACCTGACACCCCAGAACGCTGCAACGCCACATCCTGCCCCCTTAAACTGCACACCCCCGAATTCTGCACCCTAAAGTCCTGCACCCCAAAGCATGCCCTACCAAAACTTTGTACCCCAAACCCTGCAGCCCCAAACCCTGCACCTCCAACCCTGCACCCCCAAACCCTGCACCCCAAATCCTGCACTCCAAAATCATACACCCTGAAACACTGAAACCCCAAATCCTACCCCTCAAACACTGCACCCCAAATCCTTCCTCCAGAACACTGCAGCCCTAAACCCTGCACCCTAAATCCCTGCAGCCCCAAATCCCATCTAACCTTGGACCCCCAAAACCTGCACCCCTAGATCCATCCCCCCAAGTGAATGCACCCCCAGAACCTGAACCCCCAGATGCTGCTGCCCCATACCCAGCACCCCAAACTCTGCACCTGGAAATCCTGTACTCTCATAACCCTGCACCTCAAATAATTCCCTCCACCCTGCACCCCCAAAACCTGTAACCCCAGACGCTGCACCCCCAGGTCCTGTCCCCAAACTCTGCACTGCCAGATCCTGCCCCCCGTAACCCTTAAAGCCCAAATATTGCACCCCCAGATCCTTCCTCAACACCCTGTACCCCCAAATTCCCCACCCAAAACCTGCAGCCCCAAACCCTGCACCCCCAAATCCTGACCCCCCAGATAATGCCCCCAAAACCCTGAATCCCCAATCCTGCACCCCAAAACCCTGAACCCCAAAATACTGCACCCCTAAATTCTGCACCCCAAACCCTGCAGACCAACCCCGGCACCCCGACGCCCTGCACCCCCAGTTCCTGTCAATGGAAACCCCAAACCCTGCAGCCCAAATCACTTTCCTTCAAATCCCACACCCAAAACTCATACACCCCAAGATGCTGCACCCCAAAACCCTGCCCCCTAAACTTTGTACCCCACACCCTGCCCCCAAACCCTACACCCCAAAACCTGCAGTCCCAAACCCTGCACCCGAAAACTCTACACCCCCAAATCCTTCACCCCAAAATCCTGCCCTACCAAGCCCTGCACCCTCAGATTCTGCACCCCAAAACCTTCACCCCAAAACCTTCACTGCAAACCTTTCACCCCAAACCCTTCACCTGCAGCTCTGTCCCCCAAACCCTTCAACCCCCAACCCTACACCCCCAAATCCTCCACCCCAAAACCCTGTACCCCAAAACCCTTTACCCTAAAAGCTGCACCAGCAGATCCTTCCCCCAACTCCCTGCACCCCCAATTCCTGCCCCACCAGACCCTGCACCCCCAACCCTGCTCCTCTGTTCCTGCTCTCCACAAACCTGCACCCCAAATCCTGCAACCCCAAACGCTGCACCCCCAAATCCCACCTTCCACAACCGTGCACCCAAAAACCCTGCACCCTGCAAACCCTGCACCCCAGTACTCCAGCGCACCAAATCTTGCACCTGCAAATCCTGTCCCCTTCAAACCCCTGTACCCCCAAATCCTGCACCCAAACCCTGTACCCCCAAATCCTTGACACCCACAACCCGAATCTCCAAAAGCTGCAACCCCAAACCCTGCCCCCCCAAACCCTGCCCCCCTGAACCCTGCACCCCAGATCCTGCACCACTGAACTCTCATCCCCAAATCCCTTAACTCTCAAAAGCTGCACCCCCAGACCCTGTAGCACCAAATCAGGCCCCCCAAAACCCTGCAGCCCCACACGCCTTGCACCCCCAAATCCTGCACTACCTGATCCTCCACCCCCATAGCACTGCACCCCAAAATCCTGCCCTACCAACCCTTCACCCCAAACCCTTCACGTCGAAATTCTATTCCCCAAACCCTTCACCCTCCAACCCTACACCCTAAATCCCGCACCCCCAATTCTGCACCAGAAAATCCTGAACCCCCAGATCTTGAACCAACAGATCCTTCCCCCAAATCCTGCACCCCCAAACCTTCACCCCCAAATCCTCCACCCCGCAACCCTGCACCGCAAACCCCTTTACCCTAAAGCCTGCACCAGCAAATCCTTCCCCCAACACCCTGCACCCCCAATTCCTGCCCACCAAACCCTGCACCCCCTAACCCTGAACCCCAAATCCCTCACCCAAAACCCATGCACCCCTCAAATCTTGCACCCCCTAACCCTGAACCCCAAATCCCTCACCTGAACACCCTGCACCCCCAAAGCCTGCACCCCCTAACTCTGAACCTCCAATCCCTCACTCAAAATCCCTGCACCCCACAACACCCTGCACCCATAAATCCTGTACCCCCAGATCTTGCACCCAACACCCTGCCCCCCAGAACCCTGAACCTCCAAACTCAGCCCTACCAAACCTTCACCCTAAAATCCTGCACACTAAAATCCTTCTCCCCAACCCCCAACCCTGCACACCCAAATCCTGCACCCCAAAACCCAGCACCACAGAACCCTTTGCCCCAAAGGCCTGCACCCCAAAATTCCTGCCACCCTAGACCCTGAACCCCCAAACCCTGCACTCTAAATCCTGCTCTCTAAACCCTTCGCCCCAAAACCCTGCGCCCTCAAATCCTGCCTCCCAAAAATGTACATCCCGAACCCTGAACCCCAAACCCTGCACCCCAAGATCCTGCCCTACCAAACCCTGCACCCAAAGTCCCTGCTACCCTAAACCCTGCACCATCAAATCCTTGCCCCCCAATCCTGCTGCCCAAAAGTCGGCTCCTCTAAATCCTGCACCCCAATATCCTGCCCCTCCAAAACCCTACACCCCCTAAACCCTGCACCCCAAATCTGCACCCCCAAACCCTGCACTCCCCAATCCTTCATCCCCAAGGCCGTCACCCCTCAAATGCTGCACCCCTGAAATCCTGTTCCCTGAGACCCTGCACCCCCAGGTCCTGAAACCCAAACCCCTGCACCCCAAAATACTGCACCCCAACCCCTGCAGGCCAACCCCGGCACCCCAGAGCCCTTCAACGCAAAATCCCGCACCCCCAGTTCCTGAACACGCAAAACCTGCCCCCCAAACCCTGCACCCCAAAACCTTGCACCACAAATCATTTTCCTTCAAATCCCACACCCAAAACTCGTACACCCCAAGATCCTGCACCCCAAAACCCTGCCCCCTAAACTTTGTACCCCCAAACCCTGCCCCCCAAACCCTGCACCCCAAAATCTACAGTCCCAAACCATGCACCCCAAAATACTGCACTCCAAAATCCTGCACGCCCAGATTTTACACTCCCAAACCCTTCACCCCCAAAACATTCACCTCCTAACACTGAGCCCCCAAATCCTGCACCCCCAAATCCTGCCTCATCAAGCCCTGTACCCTGAAGCCGTGCATCCCAAAAGCCTGCACTGTAAATCCTGCCCCCCAAACCTGCACCCCAAAATTGTCCCCCATACAACCTTAACCCCCCCAATCCTGAATCCCCCTAATCCTGCACCCCAGATCCTTGCCCCCAAGCCCTTCACCCCCAAACCTGGCATCCCAAACCCTGCCCCCCAAATATCTCGCCCCCAGATCCTTCCCCCAAACCATTTCCCCCGAATCTTGTAGGTCCAAACCCATCCCCCAAACCCCTGAACTCTGCTCCTCCAAACCTTGTCACCCAAATCCATCACCCCCAGATCCTGCTCCCCAAAACCTGCACCCAAAATCGTGCCCCACGAACCCTGCACCCCCAAATTCTGACCCCCAATCAATGCACTGACAAACCCTGCACCCGCAGATCCTTCCCCCCCCAACCCGGCACCCTGAAATCCCTCACCCCAAATCCCTGCACTCTCAAATCTTGCATCCTCACAAAATGTGCACCCCAAGTTCTACCCCCAGACACCCTGCCCCCATTAATCCTGTACCCCCAAATCCTGCACCCCCAAGTGCTGAAACTTCAAACACTGCACATTCAAAGCCTTCCTTGCCCTGCCCTGCACCCCCAAATCCTGCAACCCCCTAAATCCTCCGACCCCCAGGTCCTGGAGCCCTGAACCCTGCACCCCAACCCCTCACCCCAAAGCCCTGCACCCCCAAATCCTGCCTCTAAACCCTGAACAACAAGGTTCTGCACCCCAAGCCCTGTTCGCTGATATCCTGCACCCCAAACCCTGTACCCCCAAATTCTGATCCCTGCACCCCCAGATCCTGCACCCCAAGATCCTGCTACCGTAAACCCTGCAACCCCAGGTCTTCCTTCCTTCCTTCCTTCCTTCCTTCCTTCCTTCCTTCCTTCCTTCCTTCCTTCCTTCCTTCCTTCCTTCCTTCCTTCCTTCCTTCCTTCCTTCCTTCCTTCCTTCCTTCCTTCCTTCCTTCCTTCCTTCCTTTTTTTCCCCAATCCTGCCCCCCCAAATCCTGCCCTACCATGCTCTTCACCCCAAGCCCCTGCACCCCAAATTCCTGTTACCCTCAACCCTGAAACCCCAAATCCTGCCCCCAGATCCTGCAGCCCCACAGCGAGCACCTCAAAATCAAGTCCCCCCAAAACCTGCACTGAAAACGCTGCAGCCCCAGATCCAGCATCCCCAGATCCTGCACCCTCAGATGCTCCTGCCAAAAACCCTGCACCCCAAACCCTGAACTCCCAAACTCTGCACCCAGAGCCCTGCACCCTCAAATCCTGCACCCCTAACCCTGAACACACGAACCCTGCACCCCAAACCTCACCCGAAAGTCCTGCACCCCCAGACCCTGCTCTACCAAACCCTTCACTGCAGACCCCTGCACCCCAAGATCCTGAATTCCAAAGTCTGCACCCCGTGATCATCCATCCCCAAACCCTGCACCCCCAAATCCTTCACCTCAAAACCCGGCACCCCAGAATCCCGAACCACCAAATCTTGCACCCCCAAATCCTGCCCCCTCAAACCCTGCACTTCAAAACCCTGCAGCCCCAAATTGTCCCCCCCAAGCCCCTGTACCCCTAAACCATGCACCCCATTATTCTTTCCCTCAAACCCTTCACCCCCCAGCCGTACAACCCCAAGTCCTGCACCCTAAATCCTACATCCCCAAACCCTGGACCCCCAAATCCGGTCCCCCAACAATGCACCCCCAAACCCTGCACCCCAAATCCTGCCCCCCAGCTTGCACTCTGCACCCCCAAACCGTGCACTCCCAATCCCTGAACGCCCAAGTCCTGCACCCCCACGTCCTTAACGCCCAAAATGTGCACCCCAGATCCTCCCCACCCAGTCCTGCACCCCTAATATTCCACCCTCTAATAATGCACCCCTAAGCCTCGCACCCTGAAAGCTGCATCCCCAGGTCCTGAGTCCCAAAACCCTGCACCCCCAAATCCCGCGCCTTTAAATCCTGTCCTCCTAAAACCCAGGACCCCCATAATTTGCCTCCCTAAACCCTGCTCCCCAAACCACTGCACCCCCAATGCAGCACCCCCAGGTCCTGAACACCCAAACCCTGCACCCCCAAACCCTGCACCCCCAAACACAGCACCCCGAAAGAATTCCCTCCCAAACCTTGCACCTCCAAATCCTGCACCTCCAAGGCCTGGAAACCCAAGCCCTTCAACCCCATCCCTGCAACACCAAATCCTGTGCCCCAAAACCCAGCACCCCAGAATCCTGCACCCCAAATCCTGCCCTACCAAACCTTTCACTGCAAACTCCTGCACCCCAAGATTGTGCTGCCCTAAACAATGAACCCCCAAATCCTGCAGCCCCAGGTCCTTGCCTCCCAAAACTCTGCACCCCCAAATGCTGCACCCCAAATCTCTCACCCCCAAATCCTTCCACACAGAGTCCCAGAATGTCAGGGGTTGGAAGGGACCTGGAAAGCTCATCCGGTGCAATCCCCCCGTGGAGCAGGAACACCCAGCTGAGGTGACACAGGAAGGCCTGTACCCCACCACCCTGCACCCCCAAATCCTTCACCCCCAAACCCTGCCCCCCAAAACTCCACCCCTCCACATCCTGAACCCTGAAACCCCGCACCCCCAAATCCTCTGCCCCAATGCTCTGCACCCTTAACACTCTGCAACCTTAAACTTCCCCCCAAACCCTGAACTCTGAAACTCTGCACCCCAAAACCCTGATCCCCCAAATTCTTTCCCAAACCCTGCACCCTTGATTCCTGCACCCCCAGTTCCTGAACTCATGAAACCTGCACCCCCAAACCCCTGCACCCCAAACCCTGCACTCTTAGACCTGACTTCTAAACCCTGCACCCCCAAACGGTGCACCCCCAAATCCTGAAGCCCCAGATCCTTCCCTCCCATACCCTGCACCCCCACATCCTGAACCCCCAAATCCTGAACTCCAGGATCTTGCACCCCCAGACCCTGTACCCCCAAATCAGGCCCCAAAAACCCTGCACTCCCAACCCTGCACCCCCAAATCCTGCACCTCTAATCCTCCACCCCCTTAACACTGCACCCCCAAAACCTGCACCACCATATCTTGCACCCTCAAAACCTGAAGCACCAAACCTTGCACCTCCAAAACCTCCCTCCTCCAAACCCTGCCCTTCAAAATGCTGCACCCCGAATCCTTCTCCCCAACACCCTGCACCCCCAGATCCTGACCCCAAAACCCTGCACCCCAAATCCTGTACCCCAAAGCCCTGCACTCTCAAATCATACACACCCAAAACGTGTGCACCCTAAACCGTGCACCCCAAAATCCTAAACCCCTTAACCCTGCACCCTCAAATCCTCCAGACCCATGTCCCGACCCCAGCACCCCAAAATCTACCCCCCAAAACCTACATCCCCAAATAATGCACCCCCAGGTCCTGAACACCCAAAATCTGCACCCCCAAACCCTTAACTCCCAAAACCTGCACCCCCAATTCTGCCTCCCCAGGATCTGCAACTCAATCCCTGCTCCACTAAATCCTGCACCCACAAACCCTGGACCCCCAATCCCCTGTACCCCAAATCCTGAACCCCACAAGTTGCACCCTAAAATCCTGCACCCCAAATCCTGTCCTACCCAACCCTTCACCCCAAACCCCTTCACCCCAAGATCCTGCTGAACTAAACCCTGCACCCCCAAATCATCCCTCCCAGCCCTGCCCCCCAAACCCTGTCCCCCTAAAGCCTGACCCCGAAACCCTGCTCCCCAAAACCCTGCTACCCCAAACCTTGTACCCTCAGATCCTGCACCCAATATCCTGCAATCCCAAACAATGCACCCCCATATTCTGATCCCTACAACCTGCACCCCCAGATCCTTATCTCCCAAAACCTGTACCCCTGAATCCTGCACCCTTCAACCCTGCACCCCAAAACGCTGCACCCCCAACTTCTGCAGCCCCCAGTTCCTTAATGTGTGAAACCCACACCCCCAAGTTCTGCACCCCAAAACCTTACACCCGGAATCCTGCCCCCCCAAACCGTGCACCCCAAAATCAAGGCCCCTCAAACTTGCACTCAAAAGTCCGCACCACAAAATCCTGCCCCCCCAGTTCCTAAAGACATGAAACCTGCACCCCCAAAGCCTCACCCTAAAGCCCTGCAGCCCCAAATCCGGCCCTACCAAACCCTTCAGCCCCGCACCCCACGATCCTCCTACCCTGAACCCCAAGAGCCTGCACCCATAAATCCTGGAGCCCCAGATCCTGCACCCAACACCCTGCACCCCAGAACTCTGCACCTCCAGATGTAAACCCTTCAACCCTGCACCCCAAATCCTCCCCAAAACACTCCACCCCCAAAGCCTACAGCCCTAAATGCTGCCCCACAAACCCTGCACCCCCAGATCTGTCCCCCGAAACTCTGTGCCCCAACAGCACGCACGCTCAAATCCTCCACCCCACATCCTGACCCCCAAATCCCTCACCCCAAAACCCTGCACCCCAATACCCCAGACCACCAAATATTGCACCTCCAAATCCTGCCCCCTTTAGCCCTGCACTTCAAACCCTGCACCCCAAATCCTGCAACCAAACCCTGTACCCCTAAATCCTTGACCTCCACATCCCGAATCTCCAAACGCAGCAACCCCAAACCCTGCACCCCCAATCTCTGCACCCCCAAATCATTGTCCTTCAAATCCCACACCCAAAGCTCGTACACCCCAAGATTTTGCACCCCCACACACTGCACCCCAAATCCTGCACCCCCGAATCCTCCAGCCCCATGTCCCAAACCCCGAAACCCTGCAGCCTCAAATCTTGCATCCCCAAAACCCCAGCACCCCAAACTGTTCTCTCCCAAATCCTGCAAACTGCAAATCCTGCACCTCCTGCACCCCAAAATTCGACACCTCCAAATCTTAAACCCTTAAACCCTGCATCCCCCAAATCCTTCCCCCCAACACAGTGCCCCCCAAACCCTGCACCCCCAGTTCCTGCAGCCGCTAACTCTGCACCCCAAACGCTGCACCCTCAGATCCTGCGTCCCCCAACCCTACACCCCTAATCCTTTACCCCAAAATTCCCCAAACCTGCAAACCCAAATCCTGCACCCCCAGTTCCTGAACATGCGAACCCTGCACCCCCAAACCTGCAGCCCAAAGCCCTGCACCCCCAAATCCTGCCGTACACAACCCTTCACCCCAAACCTCTTCAACCCAAGATACTGAAACCCTAAGCCCTGCCCCCACCAAACCTACATCCCCAAATCCTGCACCCCCAGGTCCTGAACACCCAAAATCTGCACCCCCAAATCCCTTAACTCCAAAAACCTGCACCCCCAATTCTGCCTCCACAAGACCTGCACCCCCAAACCCTGCACCACTAAACCCTGCACCCCAAACCCTGTACCCCAAATCCTGACCCCCACAAGTTGCACCCTAAAAACCTGCACCCCAAATCCTGTCCTACCAAACCCTTCACCCCAAACCCCTTCACCCCAAGATCCTGCTGCCCTAAACCCTGCACCCCAAAATCATCCCTCCAAGCCCTGCCCCCCAAACCCTGTCCCCCTAAAGCCTGACCCCGAAACCCTGCTCCCCAAAACCCTGCTACCCCCAATCTTGCACCCCCCAACTCTGCACCCCCAGATCCTGCTGCTCCAAACCCTGCACCCCCAAATCCTCCAGCCCCACGTACCGATCTCCCAAACCCTGCACCCCACAACCCTGCACCCCACAACCCCTTCACCCCCAAATCCTGCACCCCCAGCCCTACCCCCAAAACTTTCCACCCCCAAATCCTGCCCTACCAAGCCCCCCACCCCAAACCCCTGCACCCCAAGATCCTGCTCCCCTAAACCCTGCACCCCCATATCCTCCTTCCCCAAACCCTGCACCCCAAAACACTGCACTCCAAACCACTGCACCCCTAAATCCTGCAACCCCAAATCCTGGCCCCCAAACCCGGTACCCCAAACTCCTGCACCCAAAGACCCTACTGCCCTACACCCTGAACCCCCAAAACCTGCACCCCTGGAAACTGCAACCCCAGACCCTGTAGCCCCAAATCAGGCCCCGCAAAATCCTGCTCCCCCGGCCTTGCACCCCCAAATCCTGCACCACCTAATCCTCCAACCCCCTAACCCCTTCTCCCCAGGGCCCATTGTGAACCATGGGGGACCCCCTTGTCACTGGGGACCCATTGTGACACCATGGGGACCTCCCCTTGTCCTCAGGGACCATTGTGACATCCTGGGGACCCCCCTTTGTCCCAGGGCCCCTTGTGGCACCATGGGGACCCCCTTTGTCCCCAGGGAAAGTTGTGACATCCCAGCACCACCCATTGCCCCCAGGGCCCATGGTGACATCCCAGGACCCCCCATTGTCCCCAAGGCCCATTGTGACATTCAGGGGACCCCACTTTCTCCCCAAGGTCGATGGTGACACCCTGGAACACAGTTTCAAACAGACTGTCTCCACACAAACAGGCACCTGTCTGCAGGTATCCTAGATCTTGATTCTTGAACTTGAGGAAACACGCGTCTGAGCAAAACTCCCAAACGCTTCCAGGAAAGACACAGGCTCTCCCACAAGCACACAAGTGTTTGCCCTCAGCTATAGATCAGGGACAAGCTTGTGAAGAGATGCCCTGCTATTCTTTCGCCTTATGGCATCATGTGTTTCGTTTCTCTTGGAAATCGATTGTTAAACGTCTTTCCTCGGGCGACTGTGAAGCATTTGCCACCGGAGGAGAAGTAGCACGGAGCAGCATTCAGTACTGCCTACGAGTGTCTTTGCTACCCTACTAGCGGAGCTCCAAGAACAGGCACACATCTTCAGGTACCTTCCAAATGTGGATTCCCCTGCAGCCCCGTAGGCGGGCGTGCAGTACGCCAACCGTCAACGGACGTTTTTCCCCTCAAGCCTGTCAGGACGTTGCTCGTCCGTCTTTCCCTCAATAGATGGGAGTAGGCGCGCTTGCGGATGTGTGCGTGTGTGTGGCCACGCGTTTGCTTAGGCATCAGTGTGTGAAAAGGTAGGTGCTTTTCTCTAGCTGCGTGTGCGTGCACGTGGTGCTGGGTGCACATCCCTGGGTGCTCGAGGTAAGGTTTCTGCATGGTTTTCGCTGAGGAATCGTGTGTGTGCACATGGACAAAGAGAAGGCGCAGCAACCAGGTTCCAGCGCCAAAGAAGGCAAAAGGCAAGGTTTCCGGCGCTATCTCCTTCTCTCCGCAGACCTAGTCGCGCAAAGCAAGCCGCTAAGCCGGCGACCGGCAAGAGAGCTACAACGAAGCATGCCGAATGGAGAAAATAGCAGCAGCACATCTGTTCACACCTTGTTTCTGCCATGTGCTTGAACGCCAAGACGTTCGTGCTTCTGCAGACAGGTGCCTGTTTGTGTGGAGATAGTCTGCTTGAAACTGTGTTCCTCAGCGCCCGCTCTTTCTCCCCGTCGCTCCACACGCCTGGGAGTCCCTTTCTTTCTCTCCACAAGCACGTGTGTTGACTTCGTCGCACATGTGCATCTGCACAAGCGTTGAGCTCAGCAGAGTGTGTCTCTTGACACTTGATGTGCGTTGGCTGTGTCTGCGTGCTCCAGTGAAGAGAGAAACGGGAAATCATCTTGGTAGAGGCAACAAAGCAAAAGCGAGGCAGGATTGACATCTGCTCAACAGAGACGGATTCCCTGCGCTGACACAGTTCACAGTTACACGAGAAGCAATCTGAGTGGTCCATCGACCGGAGACGTGTTTCCCAAGAGGTCGTTTAGCGAGTGAACAGCAGTGTGCGCGACTTTCAGGAGTGTGCCTGGAAAGTGCCAGAATCACCAGAGCATCTGTGCAAAAGCTGCTGCCTCTGTGACCGCATTGAGGCACGTTCCCGTGTCTGCGAGTATATAGACGGCTCTTCCGCGTTCACTCCGAGGGAAACGGTCCGCTATTGCTTCTGCGCGTACAGACGCGATTCCCTTGTCTCTTGCGAACACAGGGAACTCTGTGCATCCAAATCTACAGGCTAAGGACGCGTCTGCATATGTTTTGGTGAACAATCGAGTGTGCGTGTTCTGACAGCTGCCTCTATGCAGACGTCTCCACAGAGCCACTTCTGAATGCCCCGCAGCCCAGGACTGAATGGATACACTAACAAGTGCACCGGTGTGAGCAACCACATATGCAGAAGGACGTCTTTCATCTCACAGAAGCGCGAACGTCTTGGCGTTCAAGCACATGGCAGAAACAAGGTGTGAACAGATGAGCTGCTGCTATTTTCTCCGTTCGGCATGCTTCGTTGTAGCTCTCTTGCCGGTCGCCGGCTTAGCGGCTTGCTTTGCGCGACTAGCTCTGGGGAGAGAAGGAGATAGCGCCGGAAACCTCGCCTTTTGCCTTCTTCGGCGCTGGAACCTGGTTGCTGCGCCTTCTCTTTGTCCATGTGCACACACACGATTCCTCAGCGAAAACCATGCAGAAACCTTTCCACGAGCACCCAGGGATGTGCACCCAGCACCACGTGCACGCACACGCAGCTAGAGAAAAGCACCTACCTTTTCACACACTGATGCCTAAGCAAACGCGTGGCCACACACACGCACACATCCGCAAGCGCGCCTACTCCCATCTATTGAGGGAAAGACGGACGAGCAACGTCCTGACAGGCTTGAGGGGAAAAACGTCCGTTGACGGTTGGCGTACTGCACGCCCGCCTACGGGGCTGCAGGGGAATCCACATTTGGAAGGTACCTGAAGATGTGTGCCTGTTCTTGGAGCTCCGCTAGTAGGGTAGCAAAGACACTCGTAGGCAGTACTGAATGCTGCTCCGTGCTACTTCTCCTCCGCTGGCAAATGCTTCACAGTCGCCCTAGGAAAGACGTTTAACAATCGATCTCCAAGAGGAACGAAACACATGATGCCATAAGGCGAAAGAATAGCAGGGCATCTCTTCACAGGCTTGTCCCTGATCTATAGCTGAGGGCAAACACTTGTGTGCTTGTGGGAGAGCCTGTGTCTTTCCTGGAAGCGTTTGGGAGTTTTGCTCAGACGCGTGTTTCCTCAAGTTCAAGAATCAAGATCTAGGATACCTGCAGACAGGTGCCTGTTTGTGTGGAGACAGTCTGTTTGAAACTGTGTTCCTCAGCGCCCGCTCTTTCTCCCCGTCGCTCCACACGCCTGGGAGTCCCTTTCTTTCTCTCCACAAGCACGTGTGTTGACTTCGTCGCACATGTGCATCTGCACAAGCGTTGAGCTCAGCAGAGCGTGTCTCTTGACACTTGATGTGCGTTGGCTGTGTCTGCCTGCTCCAGTGAAGAGAGAAACGGGAAATCATCTTGGTAGAGGCAACAAAGCAAAAGCGAGGCAGGATTGACATCTGCTCAACAGAGACGGATTCCCTGCGCTGACACAGTTCACAGTTACACGAGAAGCAATCTGAGCGGTCCGTCGACCGGAGACGTGTTTCCCAAGAGGTCGTTTAGCGAGTGAACAGCAGTGTGCGCGACTTTCAGGAGTGTGCCTGGAAAGTGCCAGAATCACCAGGAGCATCTGTGCAAAAGCTGCTGCCTCTGTGACCGCATTGAGGCACGTTCGCGTGTCTGCGAGTATATAGACGGCTCTTTCGCGTTCACTCCGAGGGAAACGGTCCGCTATTGCTTCTGCGCGTACAGACGCGATTCCCTTGTCTCTTGCGAACACAGGGAACTCTGTGCATCCAAATCTACAGGCTAAGGACGCGTCTGCATATGTTTTGGTGAACAATCGAGTGTGCGTGTTCTGACAGCTGCCTCTATGCAGACGTCTCCACAGAGCCACTTCTGAATGCCCCGCAGCCCAGGACTGAATGGATACACTAACAAGTGCACCGGTGTGAGCAACCACATATGCAGAAGGACGTCTTTCATCTCACAGAAGCGCGAACGTCTTGGCGTTCAAGCACATGGCAGAAACAAGGTGTGAACAGATGAGCTGCTGCTATTTTCTCCGTTCGGCATGCTTCGTTGTAGCTCTCTTGCCGGTCGCCGGCTTAGCGGCTTGCTTTGCGCGACTAGGTCTGGGGAGAGAAGGAGATAGCGCCGGAAACCTCGCCTTTTGCCTTCTTCGGCGCTGGAACCTGGTTGCTGCGCCTTCTCTTTGTCCATGTGCACACACACGATTCCTCAGCGAAAACCATGCAGAAACCTTTCCACGAGCACCCAGGGATGTGCACCCAGCACCACGTGCACGCACACGCAGCTAGAGAAAAGCACCTACCTTTTCACACACTGATGCCTAAGCAAACGCGTGGCCACACACACGCACACATCCGCAAGCGCGCCTACTCCCATCTATTGAGGGAAAGACGGACGAGCAACGTCCTGACAGGCTTGAGGGGAAAAACGTCCGTTGACGGTTGGCGTACTGCACGCCCGCCTACGGGGCTGCAGGGGAATCCACATTTGGAAGGTACCTGAAGATGTGTGCCTGTTCTTGGAGCTCCGCTAGTAGGGTAGCAAAGACACTCGTAGGCAGTACTGAATGCTGCTCCGTGCTACTTCTCCTCCGCTGGCAAATGCTTCACAGTCGCCCTAGGAAAGACGTTTAACAATCGATCTCCAAGAGGAACGAAACACATGATGCCGTAAGGCGAAAGAATAGCAGGGCATCTCTTCACAGGCTTGTCCCTGATCTATAGCTGAGGGCAAACACTTGTGTGCTTGTGGGAGAGCCTGTGTCTTTCCTGGAAGCGTTTGGGAGTTTTGCTCAGACGCGTGTTTCCTCAAGTTCAAGAATCAAGATCTAGGATACCTGCAGACAGGTGCCTGTTTGTGTGGAGACAGTCTGTTTGAAACTGTGTTCCTCAGCGCCCGCTCTTTCTCCCCGTCGCTCCACACGCCTGGGAGTCCCTTTCTTTCTCTCCACAAGCACGTGTGTTGACTTCGTCGCACATGTGCATCTGCACAAGCGTTGAGCTCAGCAGAGCGTGTCTCTTGACACTTGATGTGCGTTGGCTGTGTCTGCCTGCTCCAGTGAAGAGAGAAACGGGAAATCATCTTGGTAGAGGCAACAAAGCAAAAGCGAGGCAGGATTGACATCTGCTCAACAGAGACGGATTCCCTGCGCTGACACAGTTCACAGTTACACGAGAAGCAATCTGAGCGGTCCGTCGACCGGAGACGTGTTTCCCAAGAGGTCGTTTAGCGAGTGAACAGCAGTGTGCGCGACTTTCAGGAGTGTGCCTGGAAAGTGCCAGAATCACCAGGAGCATCTGTGCAAAAGCTGCTGCCTCTGTGACCGCATTGAGGCACGTTCGCGTGTCTGCGAGTATATAGACGGCTCTTTCGCGTTCACTCCGAGGGAAACGGTCCGCTATTGCTTCTGCGCGTACAGACGCGATTCCCTTGTCTCTTGCGAACACAGGGAACTCTGTGCATCCAAATCTACAGGCTAAGGACGCGTCTGCATATGTTTTGGTGAACAATCGAGTGTGCGTGTTCTGACAGCTGCCTCTATGCAGACGTCTCCACAGAGCCACTTCTGAATGCCCCGCAGCCCAGGACTGAATGGATACACTAACAAGTGCACCGGTGTGAGCAACCACATATGCAGAAGGACGTCTTTCATCTCACAGAAGCGCGAACGTCTTGGCGTTCAAGCACATGGCAGAAACAAGGTGTGAACAGATGAGCTGCTGCTATTTTCTCCGTTCGGCATGCTTCGTTGTAGCTCTCTTGCCGGTCGCCGGCTTAGCGGCTTGCTTTGCGCGACTAGCTCTGGGGAGAGAAGGAGATAGCGCCGGAAACCTCGCCTTTTGCCTTCTTCGGCGCTGGAACCTGGTTGCTGCGCCTTCTCTTTGTCCATGTGCACACACACGATTCCTCAGCGAAAACCATGCAGAAACCTTTCCACGAGCACCCAGGGATGTGCACCCAGCACCACGTGCACGCACACGCAGCTAGAGAAAAGCACCTACCTTTTCACACACTGATGCCTAAGCAAACGCGTGGCCACACACACGCACACATCCGCAAGCGCGCCTACTCCCATCTATTGAGGCAAAGACGGACGAGCAACGTCCTGACAGGCTTGAGGGGAAAAACGTCCGTTGACGGTTGGCGTACTGCACGCCCGCCTACGGGGCTGCAGGGGAATCCACATTTGGAAGGTACCTGAAGATGTGTGCCTGTTCTTGGAGCTCCGCTAGTAGGGTAGCAAAGACACTCGTAGGCAGTACTGAATGCTGCTCCGTGCTACTTCTCCTCCGCTGGCAAATGCTTCACAGTCGCCCTAGGAAAGACGTTTAACAATCGATCTCCAAGAGGAACGAAACACATGATGCCGTAAGGCGAAAGAATAGCAGGGCATCTCTTCACAGGCTTGTCCCTGATCTATAGCTGAGGGCAAACACTTGTGTGCTTGTGGGAGAGCCTGTGTCTTTCCTGGAAGCGTTTGGGAGTTTTGCTCAGACGCGTGTTTCCTCAAGTTCAAGAATCAAGATCTAGGATACCTGCAGACAGGTGCCTGTTTGTGTGGAGACAGTCTGTTTGAAACTGTGTTCCTCAGCGCCCGCTCTTTCTCCCCGTCGCTCCACACGCCTGGGAGTCCCTTTCTTTCTCTCCACAAGCACGTGTGTTGACTTCGTCGCACATGTGCATCTGCACAAGCGTTGAGCTCAGCAGAGCGTGTCTCTTGACACTTGATGTGCGTTGGCTGTGTCTGCCTGCTCCAGTGAAGAGAGAAACGGGAAATCATCTTGGTAGAGGCAACAAAGCAAAAGCGAGGCAGGATTGACATCTGCTCAACAGAGACGGATTCCCTGCGCTGACACAGTTCACAGTTACACGAGAAGCAATCTGAGCGGTCCGTCGACCGGAGACGTGTTTCCCAAGAGGTCGTTTAGCGAGTGAACAGCAGTGTGCGCGACTTTCAGGAGTGTGCCTGGAAAGTGCCAGAATCACCAGGAGCATCTGTGCAAAAGCTGCTGCCTCTGTGACCGCATTGAGGCACGTTCGCGTGTCTGCGAGTATATAGACGGCTCTTTCGCGTTCACTCCGAGGGAAACGGTCCGCTATTGCTTCTGCGCGTACAGACGCGATTCCCTTGTCTCTTGCGAACACAGGGAACTCTGTGCATCCAAATCTACAGGCTAAGGACGCGTCTGCATATGTTTTGGTGAACAATCGAGTGTGCGTGTTCTGACAGCTGCCTCTATGCAGACGTCTCCACAGAGCCACTTCTGAATGCCCCGCAGCCCAGGACTGAATGGATACACTAACAAGTGCACCGGTGTGAGCAACCACATATGCAGAAGGACGTCTTTCATCTCACAGAAGCGCGAACGTCTTGGCGTTCAAGCACATGGCAGAAACAAGGTGTGAACAGATGAGCTGCTGCTATTTTCTCCGTTCGGCATGCTTCGTTGTAGCTCTCTTGCCGGTCGCCGGCTTAGCGGCTTGCTTTGCGCGACTAGCTCTGGGGAGAGAAGGAGATAGCGCCGGAAACCTCGCCTTTTGCCTTCTTCGGCGCTGGAACCTGGTTGCTGCGCCTTCTCTTTGTCCATGTGCACACACACGATTCCTCAGCGAAAACCATGCAGAAACCTTTCCACGAGCACCCAGGGATGTGCACCCAGCACCACGTGCACGCACACGCAGCTAGAGAAAAGCACCTACCTTTTCACACACTGATGCCTAAGCAAACGCGTGGCCACACACACGCACACATCCGCAAGCGCGCCTACTCCCATCTATTGAGGGAAAGACGGACGAGCAACGTCCTGACAGGCTTGAGGGGAAAAACGTCCGTTGACGGTTGGCGTACTGCACGCCCGCCTACGGGGCTGCAGGGGAATCCACATTTGGAAGGTACCTGAAGATGTGTGCCTGTTCTTGGAGCTCCGCTAGTAGGGTAGCAAAGACACTCGTAGGCAGTACTGAATGCTGCTCCGTGCTACTTCTCCTCCGCTGGCAAATGCTTCACAGTCGCCCTAGGAAAGACGTTTAACAATCGATCTCCAAGAGGAACGAAACACATGATGCCGTAAGGCGAAAGAATAGCAGGGCATCTCTTCACAGGCTTGTCCCTGATCTATAGCTGAGGGCAAACACTTGTGTGCTTGTGGGAGAGCCTGTGTCTTTCCTGGAAGCGTTTGGGAGTTTTGCTCAGACGCGTGTTTCCTCAAGTTCAAGAATCAAGATCTAGGATACCTGCAGACAGGTGCCTGTTTGTGTGGAGACAGTCTGTTTGAAACTGTGTTCCTCAGCGCCCGCTCTTTCTCCCCGTCGCTCCACACGCCTGGGAGTCCCTTTCTTTCTCTCCACAAGCACGTGTGTTGACTTCGTCGCACATGTGCATCTGCACAAGCGTTGAGCTCAGCAGAGCGTGTCTCTTGACACTTGATGTGCGTTGGCTGTGTCTGCCTGCTCCAGTGAAGAGAGAAACGGGAAATCATCTTGGTAGAGGCAACAAAGCAAAAGCGAGGCAGGATTGACATCTGCTCAACAGAGACGGATTCCCTGCGCTGACACAGTTCACAGTTACACGAGAAGCAATCTGAGCGGTCCGTCGACCGGAGACGTGTTTCCCAAGAGGTCGTTTAGCGAGTGAACAGCAGTGTGCGCGACTTTCAGGAGTGTGCCTGGAAAGTGCCAGAATCACCAGGAGCATCTGTGCAAAAGCTGCTGCCTCTGTGACCGCATTGAGGCACGTTCGCGTGTCTGCGAGTATATAGACGGCTCTTTCGCGTTCACTCCGAGGGAAACGGTCCGCTATTGCTTCTGCGCGTACAGACGCGATTCCCTTGTCTCTTGCGAACACAGGGAACTCTGTGCATCCAAATCTACAGGCTAAGGACGCGTCTGCATATGTTTTGGTGAACAATCGAGTGTGCGTGTTCTGACAGCTGCCTCTATGCAGACGTCTCCACAGAGCCACTTCTGAATGCCCCGCAGCCCAGGACTGAATGGATACACTAACAAGTGCACCGGTGTGAGCAACCACATATGCAGAAGGACGTCTTTCATCTCACAGAAGCGCGAACGTCTTGGCGTTCAAGCACATGGCAGAAACAAGGTGTGAACAGATGAGCTGCTGCTATTTTCTCCGTTCGGCATGCTTCGTTGTAGCTCTCTTGCCGGTCGCCGGCTTAGCGGCTTGCTTTGCGCGACTAGCTCTGGGGAGAGAAGGAGATAGCGCCGGAAACCTCGCCTTTTGCCTTCTTCGGCGCTGGAACCTGGTTGCTGCGCCTTCTCTTTGTCCATGTGCACACACACGATTCCTCAGCGAAAACCATGCAGAAACCTTTCCACGAGCACCCAGGGATGTGCACCCAGCACCACGTGCACGCACACGCAGCTAGAGAAAAGCACCTACCTTTTCACACACTGATGCCTAAGCAAACGCGTGGCCACACACACGCACACATCCGCAAGCGCGCCTACTCCCATCTATTGAGGGAAAGACGGACGAGCAACGTCCTGACAGGCTTGAGGGGAAAAACGTCCGTTGACGGTTGGCGTACTGCACGCCCGCCTATGGGGCTGCAGGGGAATCCACATTTGGAAGGTACCTGAAGATGTGTGCCTGTTCTTGGAGCTCCGCTAGTAGGGTAGCAAAGACACTCGTAGGCAGTACTGAATGCTGCTCCGTGCTACTTCTCCTCCGCTGGCAAATGCTTCACAGTCGCCCTAGGAAAGACGTTTAACAATCGATCTCCAAGAGGAACGAAACACATGATGCCGTAAGGCGAAAGAATAGCAGGGCATCTCTTCACAGGCTTGTCCCTGATCTATAGCTGAGGGCAAACACTTGTGTGCTTGTGGGAGAGCCTGTGTCTTTCCTGGAAGCGTTTGGGAGTTTTGCTCAGACGCGTGTTTCCTCAAGTTCAAGAATCAAGATCTAGGATACCTGCAGACAGGTGCCTGTTTGTGTGGAGACAGTCTGTTTGAAACTGTGTTCCTCAGCGCCCGCTCTTTCTCCCCGTCGCTCCACACGCCTGGGAGTCCCTTTCTTTCTCTCCACAAGCACGTGTGTTGACTTCGTCGCACATGTGCATCTGCACAAGCGTTGAGCTCAGCAGAGCGTGTCTCTTGACACTTGATGTGCGTTGGCTGTGTCTGCCTGCTCCAGTGAAGAGAGAAACGGGAAATCATCTTGGTAGAGGCAACAAAGCAAAAGCGAGGCAGGATTGACATCTGCTCAACAGAGACGGATTCCCTGCGCTGACACAGTTCACAGTTACACGAGAAGCAATCTGAGCGGTCCGTCGACCGGAGACGTGTTTCCCAAGAGGTCGTTTAGCGAGTGAACAGCAGTGTGCGCGACTTTCAGGAGTGTGCCTGGAAAGTGCCAGAATCACCAGGAGCATCTGTGCAAAAGCTGCTGCCTCTGTGACCGCATTGAGGCACGTTCGCGTGTCTGCGAGTATATAGACGGCTCTTTCGCGTTCACTCCGAGGGAAACGGTCCGCTATTGCTTCTGCGCGTACAGACGCGATTCCCTTGTCTCTTGCGAACACAGGGAACTCTGTGCATCCAAATCTACAGGCTAAGGACGCGTCTGCATATGTTTTGGTGAACAATCGAGTGTGCGTGTTCTGACAGCTGCCTCTATGCAGACGTCTCCACAGAGCCACTTCTGAATGCCCCGCAGCCCAGGACTGAATGGATACACTAACAAGTGCACCGGTGTGAGCAACCACATATGCAGAAGGACGTCTTTCATCTCACAGAAGCGCGAACGTCTTGGCGTTCAAGCACATGGCAGAAACAAGGTGTGAACAGATGAGCTGCTGCTATTTTCTCCGTTCGGCATGCTTCGTTGTAGCTCTCTTGCCGGTCGCCGGCTTAGCGGCTTGCTTTGCGCGACTAGCTCTGGGGAGAGAAGGAGATAGCGCCGGAAACCTCGCCTTTTGCCTTCTTCGGCGCTGGAACCTGGTTGCTGCGCCTTCTCTTTGTCCATGTGCACACACACGATTCCTCAGCGAAAACCATGCAGAAACCTTTCCACGAGCACCCAGGGATGTGCACCCAGCACCACGTGCACGCACACGCAGCTAGAGAAAAGCACCTACCTTTTCACACACTGATGCCTAAGCAAACGCGTGGCCACACACACGCACACATCCGCAAGCGCGCCTACTCCCATCTATTGAGGGAAAGACGGACGAGCAACGTCCTGACAGGCTTGAGGGGAAAAACGTCCGTTGACGGTTGGCGTACTGCACGCCCGCCTACGGGGCTGCAGGGGAATCGACATTTGGAAGGTACCTGAAGATGTGTGCCTGTTCTTGGAGCTCCGCTAGTAGGGTAGCAAAGACACTCGTAGGCAGTACTGAATGCTGCTCCGTGCTACTTCTCCTCCGCTGGCAAATGCTTCACAGTCGCCCTAGGAAAGACGTTTAACAATCGATCTCCAAGAGGAACGAAACACATGATGCCGTAAGGCGAAAGAATAGCAGGGCATCTCTTCACAGGCTTGTCCCTGATCTATAGCTGAGGGCAAACACTTGTGTGCTTGTGGGAGAGCCTGTGTCTTTCCTGGAAGCGTTTGGGAGTTTTGCTCAGACGCGTGTTTCCTCAAGTTCAAGAATCAAGATCTAGGATACCTGCAGACAGGTGCCTGTTTGTGTGGAGACAGTCTGTTTGAAACTGTGTTCCTCAGCGCCCGCTCTTTCTCCCCGTCGCTCCACACGCCTGGGAGTCCCTTTCTTTCTCTCCACAAGCACGTGTGTTGACTTCGTCGCACATGTGCATCTGCACAAGCGTTGAGCTCAGCAGAGCGTGTCTCTTGACACTTGATGTGCGTTGGCTGTGTCTGCCTGCTCCAGTGAAGAGAGAAACGGGAAATCATCTTGGTAGAGGCAACAAAGCAAAAGCGAGGCAGGATTGACATCTGCTCAACAGAGACGGATTCCCTGCGCTGACACAGTTCACAGTTACACGAGAAGCAATCTGAGCGGTCCGTCGACCGGAGACGTGTTTCCCAAGAGGTCGTTTAGCGAGTGAACAGCAGTGTGCGCGACTTTCAGGAGTGTGCCTGGAAAGTGCCAGAATCACCAGGAGCATCTGTGCAAAAGCTGCTGCCTCTGTGACCGCATTGAGGCACGTTCGCGTGTCTGCGAGTATATAGACGGCTCTTTCGCGTTCACTCCGAGGGAAACGGTCCGCTATTGCTTCTGCGCGTACAGACGCGATTCCCTTGTCTCTTGCGAACACAGGGAACTCTGTGCATCCAAATCTACAGGCTAAGGACGCGTCTGCATATGTTTTGGTGAACAATCGAGTGTGCGTGTTCTGACAGCTGCCTCTATGCAGACGTCTCCACAGAGCCACTTCTGAATGCCCCGCAGCCCAGGACTGAATGGATACACTAACAAGTGCACCGGTGTGAGCAACCACATATGCAGAAGGACGTCTTTCATCTCACAGAAGCGCGAACGTCTTGGCGTTCAAGCACATGGCAGAAACAAGGTGTGAACAGATGAGCTGCTGCTATTTTCTCCGTTCGGCATGCTTCGTTGTAGCTCTCTTGCCGGTCGCCGGCTTAGCGGCTTGCTTTGCGCGACTAGCTCTGGGGAGAGAAGGAGATAGCGCCGGAAACCTCGCCTTTTGCCTTCTTCGGCGCTGGAACCTGGTTGCTGCGCCTTCTCTTTGTCCATGTGCACACACACGATTCCTCAGCGAAAACCATGCAGAAACCTTTCCACGAGCACCCAGGGATGTGCACCCAGCACCACGTGCACGCACACGCAGCTAGAGAAAAGCACCTACCTTTTCACACACTGATGCCTAAGCAAACGCGTGGCCACACACACGCACACATCCGCAAGCGCGCCTACTCCCATCTATTGAGGGAAAGACGGACGAGCAACGTCCTGACAGGCTTGAGGGGAAAAACGTCCGTTGACGGTTGGCGTACTGCACGCCCGCCTACGGGGCTGCAGGGGAATCCACATTTGGAAGGTACCTGAAGATGTGTGCCTGTTCTTGGAGCTCCGCTAGTAGGGTAGCAAAGACACTCGTAGGCAGTACTGAATGCTGCTCCGTGCTACTTCTCCTCCGCTGGCAAATGCTTCACAGTCGCCCTAGGAAAGACGTTTAACAATCGATCTCCAAGAGGAACGAAACACATGATGCCGTAAGGCGAAAGAATAGCAGGGCATCTCTTCACAGGCTTGTCCCTGATCTATAGCTGAGGGCAAACACTTGTGTGCTTGTGGGAGAGCCTGTGTCTTTCCTGGAAGCGTTTGGGAGTTTTGCTCAGACGCGTGTTTCCTCAAGTTCAAGAATCAAGATCTAGGATACCTGCAGACAGGTGCCTGTTTGTGTGGAGACAGTCTGTTTGAAACTGTGTTCCTCAGCGCCCGCTCTTTCTCCCCGTCGCTCCACACGCCTGGGAGTCCCTTTCTTTCTCTCCACAAGCACGTGTGTTGACTTCGTCGCACATGTGCATCTGCAGAAGCGTTGAGCTCAGCAGAGCGTGTCTCTTGACACTTGATGTGCGTTGGCTGTGTCTGCCTGCTCCAGTGAAGAGAGAAACGGGAAATCATCTTGGTAGAGGCAACAAAGCAAAAGCGAGGCAGGATTGACATCTGCTCAACAGAGACGGATTCCCTGCGCTGACACAGTTCACAGTTACACGAGAAGCAATCTGAGCGGTCCGTCGACCGGAGACGTGTTTCCCAAGAGGTCGTTTAGCGAGTGAACAGCAGTGTGCGCGACTTTCAGGAGTGTGCCTGGAAAGTGCCAGAATCACCAGGAGCATCTGTGCAAAAGCTGCTGCCTCTGTGACCGCATTGAGGCACGTTCGCGTGTCTGCGAGTATATAGACGGCTCTTTCGCGTTCACTCCGAGGGAAACGGTCCGCTATTGCTTCTGCGCGTACAGACGCGATTCCCTTGTCTCTTGCGAACACAGGGAACTCTGTGCATCCAAATCTACAGGCTAAGGACGCGTCTGCATATGTTTTGGTGAACAATCGAGTGTGCGTGTTCTGACAGCTGCCTCTATGCAGACGTCTCCACAGAGCCACTTCTGAATGCCCCGCAGCCCAGGACTGAATGGATACACTAACAAGTGCACCGGTGTGAGCAACCACATATGCAGAAGGACGTCTTTCATCTCACAGAAGCGCGAACGTCTTGGCGTTCAAGCACATGGCAGAAACAAGGTGTGAACAGATGAGCTGCTGCTATTTTCTCCGTTCGGCATGCTTCGTTGTAGCTCTCTTGCCGGTCGCCGGCTTAGCGGCTTGCTTTGCGCGACTAGCTCTGGGGAGAGAAGGAGATAGCGCCGGAAACCTCGCCTTTTGCCTTCTTCGGCGCTGGAACCTGGTTGCTGCGCCTTCTCTTTGTCCATGTGCACACACACGATTCCTCAGTGAAAACCATGCAGAAACCTTTCCACGAGCACCCAGGGATGTGCACCCAGCACCACGTGCACGCACACGCAGCTAGAGAAAAGCACCTACCTTTTCACACACTGATGCCTAAGCAAACGCGTGGCCACACACACGCACACATCCGCAAGCGCGCCTACTCCCATCTATTGAGGGAAAGACGGACGAGCAACGTCCTGACAGGCTTGAGGGGAAAAACGTCCGTTGACGGTTGGCGTACTGCACGCCCGCCTACGGGGCTGCAGGGGAATCCACATTTGGAAGGTACCTGAAGATGTGTGCCTGTTCTTGGAGCTCCGCTAGTAGGGTAGCAAAGACACTCGTAGGCAGTACTGAATGCTGCTCCGTGCTACTTCTCCTCCGCTGGCAAATGCTTCACAGTCGCCCTAGGAAAGACGTTTAACAATCGATCTCCAAGAGGAACGAAACACATGATGCCGTAAGGCGAAAGAATAGCAGGGCATCTCTTCACAGGCTTGTCCCTGATCTATAGCTGAGGGCAAACACTTGTGTGCTTGTGGGAGAGCCTGTGTCTTTCCTGGAAGCGTTTGGGAGTTTTGCTCAGACGCGTGTTTCCTCAAGTTCAAGAATCAAGATCTAGGATACCTGCAGACAGGTGCCTGTTTGTGTGGAGACAGTCTGTTTGAAACTGTGTTCCTCAGCGCCCGCTCTTTCTCCCCGTCGCTCCACACGCCTGGGAGTCCCTTTCTTTCTCTCCACAAGCACGTGTGTTGACTTCGTCGCACATGTGCATCTGCAGAAGCGTTGAGCTCAGCAGAGCGTGTCTCTTGACACTTGATGTGCGTTGGCTGTGTCTGCCTGCTCCAGTGAAGAGAGAAACGGGAAATCATCTTGGTAGAGGCAACAAAGCAAAAGCGAGGCAGGATTGACATCTGCTCAACAGAGACGGATTCCCTGCGCTGACACAGTTCACAGTTACACGAGAAGCAATCTGAGCGGTCCGTCGACCGGAGACGTGTTTCCCAAGAGGTCGTTTAGCGAGTGAACAGCAGTGTGCGCGACTTTCAGGAGTGTGCCTGGAAAGTGCCAGAATCACCAGGAGCATCTGTGCAAAAGCTGCTGCCTCTGTGACCGCATTGAGGCACGTTCGCGTGTCTGCGAGTATATAGACGGCTCTTTCGCGTTCACTCCGAGGGAAACGGTCCGCTATTGCTTCTGCGCGTACAGACGCGATTCCCTTGTCTCTTGCGAACACAGGGAACTCTGTGCATCCAAATCTACAGGCTAAGGACGCGTCTGCATATGTTTTGGTGAACAATCGAGTGTGCGTGTTCTGACAGCTGCCTCTATGCAGACGTCTCCACAGAGCCACTTCTGAATGCCCCGCAGCCCAGGACTGAATGGATACACTAACAAGTGCACCGGTGTGAGCAACCACATATGCAGAAGGACGTCTTTCATCTCACAGAAGCGCGAACGTCTTGGCGTTCAAGCACATGGCAGAAACAAGGTGTGAACAGATGAGCTGCTGCTATTTTCTCCGTTCGGCATGCTTCGTTGTAGCTCTCTTGCCGGTCGCCGGCTTAGCGGCTTGCTTTGCGCGACTAGCTCTGGGGAGAGAAGGAGATAGCGCCGGAAACCTCGCCTTTTGCCTTCTTCGGCGCTGGAACCTGGTTGCTGCGCCTTCTCTTTGTCCATGTGCACACACACGATTCCTCAGCGAAAACCATGCAGAAACCTTTCCACGAGCACCCAGGGATGTGCACCCAGCACCACGTGCACGCACACGCAGCTAGAGAAAAGCACCTACCTTTTCACACACTGATGCCTAAGCAAACGCGTGGCCACACACACGCACACATCCGCAAGCGCGCCTACTCCCATCTATTGAGGGAAAGACGGACGAGCAACGTCCTGACAGGCTTGAGGGGAAAAACGTCCGTTGACGGTTGGCGTACTGCACGCCCGCCTACGGGGCTGCAGGGGAATCCACATTTGGAAGGTACCTGAAGATGTGTGCCTGTTCTTGGAGCTCCGCTAGTAGGGTAGCAAAGACACTCGTAGGCAGTACTGAATGCTGCTCCGTGCTACTTCTCCTCCGCTGGCAAATGCTTCACAGTCGCCCTAGGAAAGACGTTTAACAATCGATCTCCAAGAGGAACGAAACACATGATGCCATAAGGCGAAAGAATAGCAGGGCATCTCTTCACAGGCTTGTCCCTGATCTATAGCTGAGGGCAAACACTTGTGTGCTTGTGGGAGAGCCTGTGTCTTTCCTGGAAGCGTTTGGGAGTTTTGCTCAGACGCGTGTTTCCTCAAGTTCAAGAATCAAGATCTAGGATACCTGCAGACAGGTGCCTGTTTGTGTGGAGACAGTCTGTTTGAAACTGTGTTCCTCAGCGCCCGCTCTTTCTCCCCGTCGCTCCACACGCCTGGGAGTCCCTTTCTTTCTCTCCACAAGCACGTGTGTTGACTTCGTCGCACATGTGCATCTGCACAAGCGTTGAGCTCAGCAGAGCGTGTCTCTTGACACTTGATGTGCGTTGGCTGTGTCTGCCTGCTCCAGTGAAGAGAGAAACGGGAAATCATCTTGGTAGAGGCAACAAAGCAAAAGCGAGGCAGGATTGACATCTGCTCAACAGAGACGGATTCCCTGCGCTGACACAGTTCACAGTTACACGAGAAGCAATCTGAGCGGTCCGTCGACCGGAGACGTGTTTCCCAAGAGGTCGTTTAGCGAGTGAACAGCAGTGTGCGCGACTTTCAGGAGTGTGCCTGGAAAGTGCCAGAATCACCAGGAGCATCTGTGCAAAAGCTGCTGCCTCTGTGACCGCATTGAGGCACGTTCGCGTGTCTGCGAGTATATAGACGGCTCTTTCGCGTTCACTCCGAGGGAAACGGTCCGCTATTGCTTCTGCGCGTACAGACGCGATTCCCTTGTCTCTTGCGAACACAGGGAACTCTGTGCATCCAAATCTACAGGCTAAGGACGCGTCTGCATATGTTTTGGTGAACAATCGAGTGTGCGTGTTCTGACAGCTGCCTCTATGCAGACGTCTCCACAGAGCCACTTCTGAATGCCCCGCAGCCCAGGACTGAATGGATACACTAACAAGTGCACCGGTGTGAGCAACCACATATGCAGAAGGACGTCTTTCATCTCACAGAAGCGCGAACGTCTTGGCGTTCAAGCACATGGCAGAAACAAGGTGTGAACAGATGAGCTGCTGCTATTTTCTCCGTTCGGCATGCTTCGTTGTAGCTCTCTTGCCGGTCGCCGGCTTAGCGGCTTGCTTTGCGCGACTAGCTCTGGGGAGAGAAGGAGATAGCGCCGGAAACCTCGCCTTTTGCCTTCTTCGGCGCTGGAACCTGGTTGCTGCGCCTTCTCTTTGTCCATGTGCACACACACGATTCCTCAGCGAAAACCATGCAGAAACCTTTCCACGAGCACCCAGGGATGTGCACCCAGCACCACGTGCACGCACACGCAGCTAGAGAAAAGCACCTACCTTTTCACACACTGATGCCTAAGCAAACGCGTGGCCACACACACGCACACATCCGCAAGCGCGCCTACTCCCATCTATTGAGGGAAAGACGGACGAGCAACGTCCTGACAGGCTTGAGGGGAAAAACGTCCGTTGACGGTTGGCGTACTGCACGCCCGCCTACGGGGCTGCAGGGGAATCCACATTTGGAAGGTACCTGAAGATGTGTGCCTGTTCTTGGAGCTCCGCTAGTAGGGTAGCAAAGACACTCGTAGGCAGTACTGAATGCTGCTCCGTGCTACTTCTCCTCCGCTGGCAAATGCTTCACAGTCGCCCTAGGAAAGACGTTTAACAATCGATCTCCAAGAGGAACGAAACACATGATGCCATAAGGCGAAAGAATAGCAGGGCATCTCTTCACAGGCTTGTCCCTGATCTATAGCTGAGGGCAAACACTTGTGTGCTTGTGGGAGAGCCTGTGTCTTTCCTGGAAGCGTTTGGGAGTTTTGCTCAGACGCGTGTTTCCTCAAGTTCAAGAATCAAGATCTAGGATACCTGCAGACAGGTGCCTGTTTGTGTGGAGACAGTCTGTTTGAAACTGTGTTCCTCAGCGCCCGCTCTTTCTCCCCGTCGCTCCACACGCCTGGGAGTCCCTTTCTTTCTCTCCACAAGCACGTGTGTTGACTTCGTCGCACATGTGCATCTGCAGAAGCGTTGAGCTCAGCAGAGCGTGTCTCTTGACACTTGATGTGCGTTGGCTGTGTCTGCCTGCTCCAGTGAAGAGAGAAACGGGAAATCATCTTGGTAGAGGCAACAAAGCAAAAGCGAGGCAGGATTGACATCTGCTCAACAGAGACGGATTCCCTGCGCTGACACAGTTCACAGTTACACAAGAAGCAATCTGAGCGGTCCGTCGACCGGAGACGTGTTTCCCAAGAGGTCGTTTAGCGAGTGAACAGCAGTGTGCGCGACTTTCAGGAGTGTGCCTGGAAAGTGCCAGAATCACCAGGAGCATCTGTGCAAAAGCTGCTGCCTCTGTGACCGCATTGAGGCACGTTCGCGTGTCTGCGAGTATATAGACGGCTCTTTCGCGTTCACTCCGAGGGAAACGGTCCGCTATTGCTTCTGCGCGTACAGACGCGATTCCCTTGTCTCTTGCGAACACAGGGAACTCTGTGCATCCAAATCTACAGGCTAAGGACGCGTCTGCATATGTTTTGGTGAACAATCGAGTGTGCGTGTTCTGACAGCTGCCTCTATGCAGACGTCTCCACAGAGCCACTTCTGAATGCCCCGCAGCCCAGGACTGAATGGATACACTAACAAGTGCACCGGTGTGAGCAACCACATATGCAGAAGGACGTCTTTCATCTCACAGAAGCGCGAACGTCTTGGCGTTCAAGCACATGGCAGAAACAAGGTGTGAACAGATGAGCTGCTGCTATTTTCTCCGTTCGGCATGCTTCGTTGTAGCTCTCTTGCCGGTCGCCGGCTTAGCGGCTTGCTTTGCGCGACTAGCTCTGGGGAGAGAAGGAGATAGCGCCGGAAACCTCGCCTTTTGCCTTCTTCGGCGCTGGAACCTGGTTGCTGCGCCTTCTCTTTGTCCATGTGCACACACACGATTCCTCAGTGAAAACCATGCAGAAACCTTTCCACGAGCACCCAGGGATGTGCACCCAGCACCACGTGCACGCACACGCAGCTAGAGAAAAGCACCTACCTTTTCACACACTGATGCCTAAGCAAACGCGTGGCCACACACACGCACACATCCGCAAGCGCGCCTACTCCCATCTATTGAGGGAAAGACGGACGAGCAACGTCCTGACAGGCTTGAGGGGAAAAACGTCCGTTGACGGTTGGCGTACTGCACGCCCGCCTACGGGGCTGCAGGGGAATCCACATTTGGAAGGTACCTGAAGATGTGTGCCTGTTCTTGGAGCTCCGCTAGTAGGGTAGCAAAGACACTCGTAGGCAGTACTGAATGCTGCTCCGTGCTACTTCTCCTCCGCTGGCAAATGCTTCACAGTCGCCCTAGGAAAGACGTTTAACAATCGATCTCCAAGAGGAACGAAACACATGATGCCGTAAGGCGAAAGAATAGCAGGGCATCTCTTCACAGGCTTGTCCCTGATCTATAGCTGAGGGCAAACACTTGTGTGCTTGTGGGAGAGCCTGTGTCTTTCCTGGAAGCGTTTGGGAGTTTTGCTCAGACGCGTGTTTCCTCAAGTTCAAGAATCAAGATCTAGGATACCTGCAGACAGGTGCCTGTTTGTGTGGAGACAGTCTGTTTGAAACTGTGTTCCTCAGCGCCCGCTCTTTCTCCCCGTCGCTCCACACGCCTGGGAGTCCCTTTCTTTCTCTCCACAAGCACGTGTGTTGACTTCGTCGCACATGTGCATCTGCAGAAGCGTTGAGCTCAGCAGAGCGTGTCTCTTGACACTTGATGTGCGTTGGCTGTGTCTGCCTGCTCCAGTGAAGAGAGAAACGGGAAATCATCTTGGTAGAGGCAACAAAGCAAAAGCGAGGCAGGATTGACATCTGCTCAACAGAGACGGATTCCCTGCGCTGACACAGTTCACAGTTACACGAGAAGCAATCTGAGCGGTCCGTCGACCGGAGACGTGTTTCCCAAGAGGTCGTTTAGCGAGTGAACAGCAGTGTGCGCGACTTTCAGGAGTGTGCCTGGAAAGTGCCAGAATCACCAGGAGCATCTGTGCAAAAGCTGCTGCCTCTGTGACCGCATTGAGGCACGTTCGCGTGTCTGCGAGTATATAGACGGCTCTTTCGCGTTCACTCCGAGGGAAACGGTCCGCTATTGCTTCTGCGCGTACAGACGCGATTCCCTTGTCTCTTGCGAACACAGGGAACTCTGTGCATCCAAATCTACAGGCTAAGGACGCGTCTGCATATGTTTTGGTGAACAATCGAGTGTGCGTGTTCTGACAGCTGCCTCTATGCAGACGTCTCCACAGAGCCACTTCTGAATGCCCCGCAGCCCAGGACTGAATGGATACACTAACAAGTGCACCGGTGTGAGCAACCACATATGCAGAAGGACGTCTTTCATCTCACAGAAGCGCGAACGTCTTGGCGTTCAAGCACATGGCAGAAACAAGGTGTGAACAGATGAGCTGCTGCTATTTTCTCCGTTCGGCATGCTTCGTTGTAGCTCTCTTGCCGGTCGCCGGCTTAGCGGCTTGCTTTGCGCGACTAGCTCTGGGGAGAGAAGGAGATAGCGCCGGAAACCTCGCCTTTTGCCTTCTTCGGCGCTGGAACCTGGTTGCTGCGCCTTCTCTTTGTCCATGTGCACACACACGATTCCTCAGCGAAAACCATGCAGAAACCTTTCCACGAGCACCCAGGGATGTGCACCCAGCACCACGTGCACGCACACGCAGCTAGAGAAAAGCACCTACCTTTTCACACACTGATGCCTAAGCAAACGCGTGGCCACACACACGCACACATCCGCAAGCGCGCCTACTCCCATCTATTGAGGGAAAGACGGACGAGCAACGTCCTGACAGGCTTGAGGGGAAAAACGTCCGTTGACGGTTGGCGTACTGCACGCCCGCCTACGGGGCTGCAGGGGAATCCACATTTGGAAGGTACCTGAAGATGTGTGCCTGTTCTTGGAGCTCCGCTAGTAGGGTAGCAAAGACACTCGTAGGCAGTACTGAATGCTGCTCCGTGCTACTTCTCCTCCGCTGGCAAATGCTTCACAGTCGCCCTAGGAAAGACGTTTAACAATCGATCTCCAAGAGGAACGAAACACATGATGCCATAAGGCGAAAGAATAGCAGGGCATCTCTTCACAGGCTTGTCCCTGATCTATAGCTGAGGGCAAACACTTGTGTGCTTGTGGGAGAGCCTGTGTCTTTCCTGGAAGCGTTTGGGAGTTTTGCTCAGACGCGTGTTTCCTCAAGTTCAAGAATCAAGATCTAGGATACCTGCAGACAGGTGCCTGTTTGTGTGGAGACAGTCTGTTTGAAACTGTGTTCCTCAGCGCCCGCTCTTTCTCCCCGTCGCTCCACACGCCTGGGAGTCCCTTTCTTTCTCTCCACAAGCACGTGTGTTGACTTCGTCGCACATGTGCATCTGCACAAGCGTTGAGCTCAGCAGAGCGTGTCTCTTGACACTTGATGTGCGTTGGCTGTGTCTGCCTGCTCCAGTGAAGAGAGAAACGGGAAATCATCTTGGTAGAGGCAACAAAGCAAAAGCGAGGCAGGATTGACATCTGCTCAACAGAGACGGATTCCCTGCGCTGACACAGTTCACAGTTACACGAGAAGCAATCTGAGCGGTCCGTCGACCGGAGACGTGTTTCCCAAGAGGTCGTTTAGCGAGTGAACAGCAGTGTGCGCGACTTTCAGGAGTGTGCCTGGAAAGTGCCAGAATCACCAGGAGCATCTGTGCAAAAGCTGCTGCCTCTGTGACCGCATTGAGGCACGTTCGCGTGTCTGCGAGTATATAGACGGCTCTTTCGCGTTCACTCCGAGGGAAACGGTCCGCTATTGCTTCTGCGCGTACAGACGCGATTCCCTTGTCTCTTGCGAACACAGGGAACTCTGTGCATCCAAATCTACAGGCTAAGGACGCGTCTGCATATGTTTTGGTGAACAATCGAGTGTGCGTGTTCTGACAGCTGCCTCTATGCAGACGTCTCCACAGAGCCACTTCTGAATGCCCCGCAGCCCAGGACTGAATGGATACACTAACAAGTGCACCGGTGTGAGCAACCACATATGCAGAAGGACGTCTTTCATCTCACAGAAGCGCGAACGTCTTGGCGTTCAAGCACATGGCAGAAACAAGGTGTGAACAGATGAGCTGCTGCTATTTTCTCCGTTCGGCATGCTTCGTTGTAGCTCTCTTGCCGGTCGCCGGCTTAGCGGCTTGCTTTGCGCGACTAGCTCTGGGGAGAGAAGGAGATAGCGCCGGAAACCTCGCCTTTTGCCTTCTTCGGCGCTGGAACCTGGTTGCTGCGCCTTCTCTTTGTCCATGTGCACACACACGATTCCTCAGCGAAAACCATGCAGAAACCTTTCCACGAGCACCCAGGGATGTGCACCCAGCACCACGTGCACGCACACGCAGCTAGAGAAAAGCACCTACCTTTTCACACACTGATGCCTAAGCAAACGCGTGGCCACACACACGCACACATCCGCAAGCGCGCCTACTCCCATCTATTGAGGGAAAGACGGACGAGCAACGTCCTGACAGGCTTGAGGGGAAAAACGTCCGTTGACGGTTGGCGTACTGCACGCCCGCCTACGGGGCTGCAGGGGAATCCACATTTGGAAGGTACCTGAAGATGTGTGCCTGTTCTTGGAGCTCCGCTAGTAGGGTAGCAAAGACACTCGTAGGCAGTACTGAATGCTGCTCCGTGCTACTTCTCCTCCGCTGGCAAATGCTTCACAGTCGCCCTAGGAAAGACGTTTAACAATCGATCTCCAAGAGGAACGAAACACATGATGCCATAAGGCGAAAGAATAGCAGGGCATCTCTTCACAGGCTTGTCCCTGATCTATAGCTGAGGGCAAACACTTGTGTGCTTGTGGGAGAGCCTGTGTCTTTCCTGGAAGCGTTTGGGAGTTTTGCTCAGACGCGTGTTTCCTCAAGTTCAAGAATCAAGATCTAGGATACCTGCAGACAGGTGCCTGTTTGTGTGGAGACAGTCTGTTTGAAACTGTGTTCCTCAGCGCCCGCTCTTTCTCCCCGTCGCTCCACACGCCTGGGAGTCCCTTTCTTTCTCTCCACAAGCACGTGTGTTGACTTCGTCGCACATGTGCATCTGCAGAAGCGTTGAGCTCAGCAGAGCGTGTCTCTTGACACTTGATGTGCGTTGGCTGTGTCTGCCTGCTCCAGTGAAGAGAGAAACGGGAAATCATCTTGGTAGAGGCAACAAAGCAAAAGCGAGGCAGGATTGACATCTGCTCAACAGAGACGGATTCCCTGCGCTGACACAGTTCACAGTTACACAAGAAGCAATCTGAGCGGTCCGTCGACCGGAGACGTGTTTCCCAAGAGGTCGTTTAGCGAGTGAACAGCAGTGTGCGCGACTTTCAGGAGTGTGCCTGGAAAGTGCCAGAATCACCAGGAGCATCTGTGCAAAAGCTGCTGCCTCTGTGACCGCATTGAGGCACGTTCGCGTGTCTGCGAGTATATAGACGGCTCTTTCGCGTTCACTCCGAGGGAAACGGTCCGCTATTGCTTCTGCGCGTACAGACGCGATTCCCTTGTCTCTTGCGAACACAGGGAACTCTGTGCATCCAAATCTACAGGCTAAGGACGCGTCTGCATATGTTTTGGTGAACAATCGAGTGTGCGTGTTCTGACAGCTGCCTCTATGCAGACGTCTCCACAGAGCCACTTCTGAATGCCCCGCAGCCCAGGACTGAATGGATACACTAACAAGTGCACCGGTGTGAGCAACCACATATGCAGAAGGACGTCTTTCATCTCACAGAAGCGCGAACGTCTTGGCGTTCAAGCACATGGCAGAAACAAGGTGTGAACAGATGAGCTGCTGCTATTTTCTCCGTTCGGCATGCTTCGTTGTAGCTCTCTTGCCGGTCGCCGGCTTAGCGGCTTGCTTTGCGCGACTAGGTCTGCGGAGAGAAGGAGATAGCGCCGGAAACCTCGCCTTTTGCCTTCTTCGGCGCTGGAACCTGGTTGCTGCGCCTTCTCTTTGTCCATGTGCACACACACGATTCCTCAGCGAAAACCATGCAGAAACCTTTCCACGAGCACCCAGGGATGTGCACCCAGCACCACGTGCACGCACACGCAGCTAGAGAAAAGCACCTACCTTTTCACACACTGATGCCTAAGCAAACGCGTGGCCACACACACGCACACATCCGCAAGCGCGCCTACTCCCATCTATTGAGGCAAAGACGGACGAGCAACGTCCTGACAGGCTTGAGGGGAAAAACGTCCGTTGACGGTTGGCGTACTGCACGCCCGCCTACGGGGCTGCAGGGGAATCCACATTTGGAAGGTACCTGAAGATGTGTGCCTGTTCTTGGAGCTCCGCTAGAAGGGTAGCTAAGACACTCGTAGGCAGTACTGAATGCTGCTCCGTGCTACTTCTCCTCCGCTGGCAAATGCTTCACAGTCGCCCTAGGAAAGACGTTTAACAATCGATCTCCAAGAGGAACGAAACACATGATGCCGTAAGGCGAAAGAATAGCAGGGCATCTCTTCACAGGCTTGTCCCTGATCTATAGCTGAGGGCAAACACTTGTGTGCTTGTGGGAGAGCCTGTGTCTTTCCTGGAAGCGTTTGGGAGTTTTGCTCAGACGCGTGTTTCCTCAAGTTCAAGAATCAAGATCTAGGATACCTGCAGACAGGTGCCTGTTTGTGTGGAGACAGTCTGTTTGAAACTGTGTTCCTCAGCGCCCGCTCTTTCTCCCCGTCGCTCCACACGCCTGGGAGTCCCTTTCTTTCTCTCCACAAGCACGTGTGTTGACTTCGTCGCACATGTGCATCTGCACAAGCGTTGAGCTCAGCAGAGCGTGTCTCTTGACACTTGATGTGCGTTGGCTGTGTCTGCCTGCTCCAGTGAAGAGAGAAACGGGAAATCATCTTGGTAGAGGCAACAAAGCAAAAGCGAGGCAGGATTGACATCTGCTCAACAGAGACGGATTCCCTGCGCTGACACAGTTCACAGTTACACGAGAAGCAATCTGAGCGGTCCGTCGACCGGAGACGTGTTTCCCAAGAGGTCGTTTAGCGAGTGAACAGCAGTGTGCGCGACTTTCAGGAGTGTGCCTGGAAAGTGCCAGAATCACCAGGAGCATCTGTGCAAAAGCTGCTGCCTCTGTGACCGCATTGAGGCACGTTCGCGTGTCTGCGAGTATATAGACGGCTCTTTCGCGTTCACTCCGAGGGAAACGGTCCGCTATTGCTTCTGCGCGTACAGACGCGATTCCCTTGTCTCTTGCGAACACAGGGAACTCTGTGCATCCAAATCTACAGGCTAAGGACGCGTCTGCATATGTTTTGGTGAACAATCGAGTGTGCGTGTTCTGACAGCTGCCTCTATGCAGACGTCTCCACAGAGCCACTTCTGAATGCCCCGCAGCCCAGGACTGAATGGATACACTAACAAGTGCACCGGTGTGAGCAACCACATATGCAGAAGGACGTCTTTCATCTCACAGAAGCGCGAACGTCTTGGCGTTCAAGCACATGGCAGAAACAAGGTGTGAACAGATGAGCTGCTGCTATTTTCTCCGTTCGGCATGCTTCGTTGTAGCTCTCTTGCCGGTCGCCGGCTTAGCGGCTTGCTTTGCGCGACTAGCTCTGGGGAGAGAAGGAGATAGCGCCGGAAACCTCGCCTTTTGCCTTCTTCGGCGCTGGAACCTGGTTGCTGCGCCTTCTCTTTGTCCATGTGCACACACACGATTCCTCAGCGAAAACCATGCAGAAACCTTTCCACGAGCACCCAGGGATGTGCACCCAGCACCACGTGCACGCACACGCAGCTAGAGAAAAGCACCTACCTTTTCACACACTGATGCCTAAGCAAACGCGTGGCCACACACACGCACACATCCGCAAGCGCGCCTACTCCCATCTATTGAGGGAAAGACGGACGAGCAACGTCCTGACAGGCTTGAGGGGAAAAACGTCCGTTGACGGTTGGCGTACTGCACGCCCGCCTACGGGGCTGCAGGGGAATCCACATTTGGAAGGTACCTGAAGATGTGTGCCTGTTCTTGGAGCTCCGCTAGTAGGGTAGCAAAGACACTCGTAGGCAGTACTGAATGCTGCTCCGTGCTACTTCTCCTCCGCTGGCAAATGCTTCACAGTCGCCCTAGGAAAGACGTTTAACAATCGATCTCCAAGAGGAACGAAACACATGATGCCGTAAGGCGAAAGAATAGCAGGGCATCTCTTCACAGGCTTGTCCCTGATCTATAGCTGAGGGCAAACACTTGTGTGCTTGTGGGAGAGCCTGTGTCTTTCCTGGAAGCGTTTGGGAGTTTTGCTCAGACGCGTGTTTCCTCAAGTTCAAGAATCAAGATCTAGGATACCTGCAGACAGGTGCCTGTTTGTGTGGAGACAGTCTGTTTGAAACTGTGTTCCTCAGCGCCCGCTCTTTCTCCCCGTCGCTCCACACGCCTGGGAGTCCCTTTCTTTCTCTCCACAAGCACGTGTGTTGACTTCGTCGCACATGTGCATCTGCACAAGCGTTGAGCTCAGCAGAGCGTGTCTCTTGACACTTGATGTGCGTTGGCTGTGTCTGCCTGCTCCAGTGAAGAGAGAAACGGGAAATCATCTTGGTAGAGGCAACAAAGCAAAAGCGAGGCAGGATTGACATCTGCTCAACAGAGACGGATTCCCTGCGCTGACACAGTTCACAGTTACACGAGAAGCAATCTGAGCGGTCCGTCGACCGGAGACGTGTTTCCCAAGAGGTCGTTTAGCGAGTGAACAGCAGTGTGCGCGACTTTCAGGAGTGTGCCTGGAAAGTGCCAGAATCACCAGGAGCATCTGTGCAAAAGCTGCTGCCTCTGTGACCGCATTGAGGCACGTTCGCGTGTCTGCGAGTATATAGACGGCTCTTTCGCGTTCACTCCGAGGGAAACGGTCCGCTATTGCTTCTGCGCGTACAGACGCGATTCCCTTGTCTCTTGCGAACACAGGGAACTCTGTGCATCCAAATCTACAGGCTAAGGACGCGTCTGCATATGTTTTGGTGAACAATCGAGTGTGCGTGTTCTGACAGCTGCCTCTATGCAGACGTCTCCACAGAGCCACTTCTGAATGCCCCGCAGCCCAGGACTGAATGGATACACTAACAAGTGCACCGGTGTGAGCAACCACATATGCAGAAGGACGTCTTTCATCTCACAGAAGCGCGAACGTCTTGGCGTTCAAGCACATGGCAGAAACAAGGTGTGAACAGATGAGCTGCTGCTATTTTCTCCGTTCGGCATGCTTCGTTGTAGCTCTCTTGCCGGTCGCCGGCTTAGCGGCTTGCTTTGCGCGACTAGCTCTGGGGAGAGAAGGAGATAGCGCCGGAAACCTCGCCTTTTGCCTTCTTCGGCGCTGGAACCTGGTTGCTGCGCCTTCTCTTTGTCCATGTGCACACACACGATTCCTCAGCGAAAACCATGCAGAAACCTTTCCACGAGCACCCAGGGATGTGCACCCAGCACCACGTGCACGCACACGCAGCTAGAGAAAAGCACCTACCTTTTCACACACTGATGCCTAAGCAAACGCGTGGCCACACACACGCACACATCCGCAAGCGTGCCTACTCCCATCTATTGAGGCAAAGACGGACGAGCAACGTCCTGACAGGCTTGAGGGGAAAAACGTCCGTTGACGGTTGGCGTACTGCACGCCCGCCTACGGGGCTGCAGGGGAATCCACATTTGGAAGGTACCTGAAGATGTGTGCCTGTTCTTGGAGCTCCGCTAGTAGGGTAGCAAAGACACTCGTAGGCAGTACTGAATGCTGCTCCGTGCTACTTCTCCTCCGCTGGCAAATGCTTCACAGTCGCCCTAGGAAAGACGTTTAACAATCGATCTCCAAGAGGAACGAAACACATGATGCCGTAAGGCGAAAGAATAGCAGGGCATCTCTTCACAGGCTTGTCCCTGATCTATAGCTGAGGGCAAACACTTGTGTGCTTGTGGGAGAGCCTGTGTCTTTCCTGGAAGCGTTTGGGAGTTTTGCTCAGACGCGTGTTTCCTCAAGTTCAAGAATCAAGATCTAGGATACCTGCAGACAGGTGCCTGTTTGTGTGGAGACAGTCTGTTTGAAACTGTGTTCCTCAGCGCCCGCTCTTTCTCCCCGTCGCTCCACACGCCTGGGAGTCCCTTTCTTTCTCTCCACAAGCACGTGTGTTGACTTCGTCGCACATGTGCATCTGCACAAGCGTTGAGCTCAGCAGAGCGTGTCTCTTGACACTTGATGTGCGTTGGCTGTGTCTGCCTGCTCCAGTGAAGAGAGAAACGGGAAATCATCTTGGTAGAGGCAACAAAGCAAAAGCGAGGCAGGATTGACATCTGCTCAACAGAGACGGATTCCCTGCGCTGACACAGTTCACAGTTACACGAGAAGCAATCTGAGCGGTCCGTCGACCGGAGACGTGTTTCCCAAGAGGTCGTTTAGCGAGTGAACAGCAGTGTGCGCGACTTTCAGGAGTGTGCCTGGAAAGTGCCAGAATCACCAGGAGCATCTGTGCAAAAGCTGCTGCCTCTGTGACCGCATTGAGGCACGTTCGCGTGTCTGCGAGTATATAGACGGCTCTTTCGCGTTCACTCCGAGGGAAACGGTCCGCTATTGCTTCTGCGCGTACAGACGCGATTCCCTTGTCTCTTGCGAACACAGGGAACTCTGTGCATCCAAATCTACAGGCTAAGGACGCGTCTGCATATGTTTTGGTGAACAATCGAGTGTGCGTGTTCTGACAGCTGCCTCTATGCAGACGTCTCCACAGAGCCACTTCTGAATGCCCCGCAGCCCAGGACTGAATGGATACACTAACAAGTGCACCGGTGTGAGCAACCACATATGCAGAAGGACGTCTTTCATCTCACAGAAGCGCGAACGTCTTGGCGTTCAAGCACATGGCAGAAACAAGGTGTGAACAGATGAGCTGCTGCTATTTTCTCCGTTCGGCATGCTTCGTTGTAGCTCTCTTGCCGGTCGCCGGCTTAGCGGCTTGCTTTGCGCGACTAGCTCTGGGGAGAGAAGGAGATAGCGCCGGAAACCTCGCCTTTTGCCTTCTTCGGCGCTGGAACCTGGTTGCTGCGCCTTCTCTTTGTCCATGTGCACACACACGATTCCTCAGCGAAAACCATGCAGAAACCTTTCCACGAGCACCCAGGGATGTGCACCCAGCACCACGTGCACGCACACGCAGCTAGAGAAAAGCACCTACCTTTTCACACACTGATGCCTAAGCAAACGCGTGGCCACACACACGCACACATCCGCAAGCGCGCCTACTCCCATCTATTGAGGGAAAGACGGACGAGCAACGTCCTGACAGGCTTGAGGGGAAAAACGTCCGTTGACGGTTGGCGTACTGCACGCCCGCCTACGGGGCTGCAGGGGAATCCACATTTGGAAGGTACCTGAAGATGTGTGCCTGTTCTTGGAGCTCCGCTAGTAGGGTAGCAAAGACACTCGTAGGCAGTACTGAATGCTGCTCCGTGCTACTTCTCCTCCGCTGGCAAATGCTTCACAGTCGCCCTAGGAAAGACGTTTAACAATCGATCTCCAAGAGGAACGAAACACATGATGCCGTAAGGCGAAAGAATAGCAGGGCATCTCTTCACAGGCTTGTCCCTGATCTATAGCCTTGGGCAAACACTTGTGTGCTTGTGGGAGAGCCTGTGTCTTTCCTGGAAGCGTTTGGGAGTTTTGCTCAGACGCGTGTTTCCTCAAGTTCAAGAATCAAGATCTAGGATACCTGCAGACAGGTGCCTGTTTGTGTGGAGACAGTCTGTTTGAAACTGTGTTCCTCAGCGCCCGCTCTTTCTCCCCGTCGCTCCACACGCCTGGGAGTCCCTTTCTTTCTCTCCACAAGCACGTGTGTTGACTTCGTCGCACATGTGCATCTGCACAAGCGTTGAGCTCAGCAGAGCGTGTCTCTTGACACTTGATGTGCGTTGGCTGTGTCTGCCTGCTCCAGTGAAGAGAGAAACGGGAAATCATCTTGGTAGAGGCAACAAAGCAAAAGCGAGGCAGGATTGACATCTGCTCAACAGAGACGGATTCCCTGCGCTGACACAGTTCACAGTTACACGAGAAGCAATCTGAGCGGTCCGTCGACCGGAGACGTGTTTCCCAAGAGGTCGTTTAGCGAGTGAACAGCAGTGTGCGCGACTTTCAGGAGTGTGCCTGGAAAGTGCCAGAATCACCAGGAGCATCTGTGCAAAAGCTGCTGCCTCTGTGACCGCATTGAGGCACGTTCGCGTGTCTGCGAGTATATAGACGGCTCTTTCGCGTTCACTCCGAGGGAAACGGTCCGCTATTGCTTCTGCGCGTACAGACGCGATTCCCTTGTCTCTTGCGAACACAGGGAACTCTGTGCATCCAAATCTACAGGCTAAGGATGCGTCTGCATATGTTTTGGTGAACAATCGAGTGTGCGTGTTCTGACAGCTGCCTCTATGCAGACGTCTCCACAGAGCCACTTCTGAATGCCCCGCAGCCCAGGACTGAATGGATACACTAACAAGTGCACCGGTGTGAGCAACCACATATGCAGAAGGACGTCTTTCATCTCACAGAAGCGCGAACGTCTTGGCGTTCAAGCACATGGCAGAAACAAGGTGTGAACAGATGAGCTGCTGCTATTTTCTCCGTTCGGCATGCTTCGTTGTAGCTCTCTTGCCGGTCGCCGGCTTAGCGGCTTGCTTTGCGCGACTAGCTCTGGGGAGAGAAGGAGATAGCGCCGGAAACCTCGCCTTTTGCCTTCTTCGGCGCTGGAACCTGGTTGCTGCGCCTTCTCTTTGTCCATGTGCACACACACGATTCCTCAGTGAAAACCATGCAGAAACCTTTCCACGAGCACCCAGGGATGTGCACCCAGCACCACGTGCACGCACACGCAGCTAGAGAAAAGCACCTACCTTTTCACACACTGATGCCTAAGCAAACGCGTGGCCACACACACGCACACATCCGCAAGCGCGCCTACTCCCATCTATTGAGGGAAAGACGGACGAGCAACGTCCTGACAGGCTTGAGGGGAAAAACGTCCGTTGACGGTTGGCGTACTGCACGCCCGCCTACGGGGCTGCAGGGGAATCCACATTTGGAAGGTACCTGAAGATGTGTGCCTGTTCTTGGAGCTCCGCTAGTAGGGTAGCAAAGACACTCGTAGGCAGTACTGAATGCTGCTCCGTGCTACTTCTCCTCCGCTGGCAAATGCTTCACAGTCGCCCTAGGAAAGACGTTTAACAATCGATCTCCAAGAGGAACGAAACACATGATGCCGTAAGGCGAAAGAATAGCAGGGCATCTCTTCACAGGCTTGTCCCTGATCTATAGCTGAGGGCAAACACTTGTGTGCTTGTGGGAGAGCCTGTGTCTTTCCTGGAAGCGTTTGGGAGTTTTGCTCAGACGCGTGTTTCCTCAAGTTCAAGAATCAAGATCTAGGATACCTGCAGACAGGTGCCTGTTTGTGTGGAGACAGTCTGTTTGAAACTGTGTTCCTCAGCGCCCGCTCTTTCTCCCCGTCGCTCCACACGCCTGGGAGTCCCTTTCTTTCTCTCCACAAGCACGTGTGTTGACTTCGTCGCACATGTGCATCTGCACAAGCGTTGAGCTCAGCAGAGCGTGTCTCTTGACACTTGATGTGCGTTGGCTGTGTCTGCCTGCTCCAGTGAAGAGAGAAACGGGAAATCATCTTGGTAGAGGCAACAAAGCAAAAGCGAGGCAGGATTGACATCTGCTCAACAGAGACGGATTCCCTGCGCTGACACAGTTCACAGTTACACGAGAAGCAATCTGAGCGGTCCGTCGACCGGAGACGTGTTTCCCAAGAGGTCGTTTAGCGAGTGAACAGCAGTGTGCGCGACTTTCAGGAGTGTGCCTGGAAAGTGCCAGAATCACCAGGAGCATCTGTGCAAAAGCTGCTGCCTCTGTGACCGCATTGAGGCACGTTCGCGTGTCTGCGAGTATATAGACGGCTCTTTCGCGTTCACTCCGAGGGAAACGGTCCGCTATTGCTTCTGCGCGTACAGACGCGATTCCCTTGTCTCTTGCGAACACAGGGAACTCTGTGCATCCAAATCTACAGGCTAAGGACGCGTCTGCATATGTTTTGGTGAACAATCGAGTGTGCGTGTTCTGACAGCTGCCTCTATGCAGACGTCTCCACAGAGCCACTTCTGAATGCCCCGCAGCCCAGGACTGAATGGATACACTAACAAGTGCACCGGTGTGAGCAACCACATATGCAGAAGGACGTCTTTCATCTCACAGAAGCGCGAACGTCTTGGCGTTCAAGCACATGGCAGAAACAAGGTGTGAACAGATGAGCTGCTGCTATTTTCTCCGTTCGGCATGCTTCGTTGTAGCTCTCTTGCCGGTCGCCGGCTTAGCGGCTTGCTTTGCGCGACTAGCTCTGGGGAGAGAAGGAGATAGCGCCGGAAACCTCGCCTTTTGCCTTCTTCGGCGCTGGAACCTGGTTGCTGCGCCTTCTCTTTGTCCATGTGCACACACACGATTCCTCAGCGAAAACCATGCAGAAACCTTTCCACGAGCACCCAGGGATGTGCACCCAGCACCACGTGCACGCACACGCAGCTAGAGAAAAGCACCTACCTTTTCACACACTGATGCCTAAGCAAACGCGTGGCCACACACACGCACACATCCGCAAGCGCGCCTACTCCCATCTATTGAGGGAAAGACGGACGAGCAACGTCCTGACAGGCTTGAGGGGAAAAACGTCCGTTGACGGTTGGCGTACTGCACGCCCGCCTACGGGGCTGCAGGGGAATCCACATTTGGAAGGTACCTGAAGATGTGTGCCTGTTCTTGGAGCTCCGCTAGTAGGGTAGCAAAGACACTCGTAGGCAGTACTGAATGCTGCTCCGTGCTACTTCTCCTCCGCTGGCAAATGCTTCACAGTCGCCCTAGGAAAGACGTTTAACAATCGATCTCCAAGAGAAACGAAACACATGATGCCATAAGGCGAAAGAATAGCAGGGCATCTCTTCACAGGCTTGTCCCTGATCTATAGCTGAGGGCAAACACTTGTGTGCTTGTGGGAGAGCCTGTGTCTTTCCTGGAAGCGTTTGGGAGTTTTGCTCAGACGCGTGTTTCCTCAAGTTCAAGAATCAAGATCTAGGATACCTGCAGACAGGTGCCTGTTTGTGTGGAGACAGTCTGTTTGAAACTGTGTTCCTCAGCGCCCGCTCTTTCTCCCCGTCGCTCCACACGCCTGGGAGTCCCTTTCTTTCTCTCCACAAGCACGTGTGTTGACTTCGTCGCACATGTGCATCTGCACAAGCGTTGAGCTCAGCAGAGCGTGTCTCTTGACACTTGATGTGCGTTGGCTGTGTCTGCCTGCTCCAGTGAAGAGAGAAACGGGAAATCATCTTGGTAGAGGCAACAAAGCAAAAGCGAGGCAGGATTGACATCTGCTCAACAGAGACGGATTCCCTGCGCTGACACAGTTCACAGTTACACGAGAAGCAATCTGAGCGGTCCGTCGACCGGAGACGTGTTTCCCAAGAGGTCGTTTAGCGAGTGAACAGCAGTGTGCGCGACTTTCAGGAGTGTGCCTGGAAAGTGCCAGAATCACCAGGAGCATCTGTGCAAAAGCTGCTGCCTCTGTGACCGCATTGAGGCACGTTCGCGTGTCTGCGAGTATATAGACGGCTCTTTCGCGTTCACTCCGAGGGAAACGGTCCGCTATTGCTTCTGCGCGTACAGACGCGATTCCCTTGTCTCTTGCGAACACAGGGAACTCTGTGCATCCAAATCTACAGGCTAAGGACGCGTCTGCATATGTTTTGGTGAACAATCGAGTGTGCGTGTTCTGACAGCTGCCTCTATGCAGACGTCTCCACAGAGCCACTTCTGAATGCCCCGCAGCCCAGGACTGAATGGATACACTAACAAGTGCACCGGTGTGAGCAACCACATATGCAGAAGGACGTCTTTCATCTCACAGAAGCGCGAACGTCTTGGCGTTCAAGCACATGGCAGAAACAAGGTGTGAACAGATGAGCTGCTGCTATTTTCTCCGTTCGGCATGCTTCGTTGTAGCTCTCTTGCCGGTCGCCGGCTTAGCGGCTTGCTTTGCGCGACTAGCTCTGGGGAGAGAAGGAGATAGCGCCGGAAACCTCGCCTTTTGCCTTCTTCGGCGCTGGAACCTGGTTGCTGCGCCTTCTCTTTGTCCATGTGCACACACACGATTCCTCAGCGAAAACCATGCAGAAACCTTTCCACGAGCACCCAGGGATGTGCACCCAGCACCACGTGCACGCACACGCAGCTAGAGAAAAGCACCTACCTTTTCACACACTGATGCCTAAGCAAACGCGTGGCCACACACACGCACACATCCGCAAGCGCGCCTACTCCCATCTATTGAGGCAAAGACGGACGAGCAACGTCCTGACAGGCTTGAGGGGAAAAACGTCCGTTGACGGTTGGCGTACTGCACGCCCGCCTACGGGGCTGCAGGGGAATCCACATTTGGAAGGTACCTGAAGATGTGTGCCTGTTCTTGGAGCTCCGCTAGTAGGGTAGCAAAGACACTCGTAGGCAGTACTGAATGCTGCTCCGTGCTACTTCTCCTCCGCTGGCAAATGCTTCACAGTCGCCCTAGGAAAGACGTTTAACAATCGATCTCCAAGAGGAACGAAACACATGATGCCGTAAGGCGAAAGAATAGCAGGGCATCTCTTCACAGGCTTGTCCCTGATCTATAGCCTTGGGCAAACACTTGTGTGCTTGTGGGAGAGCCTGTGTCTTTCCTGGAAGCGTTTGGGAGTTTTGCTCAGACGCGTGTTTCCTCAAGTTCAAGAATCAAGATCTAGGATACCTGCAGACAGGTGCCTGTTTGTGTGCAGACAGTCTGTTTGAAACTGTGTTCCTCAGCGCCCGCTCTTTCTCCCCGTCGCTCCACACGCCTGGGAGTCCCTTTCTTTCTCTCCACAAGCACGTGTGTTGACTTCGTCGCACATGTGCATCTGCACAAGCGTTGAGCTCAGCAGAGCGTGTCTCTTGACACTTGATGTGCGTTGGCTGTGTCTGCCTGCTCCAGTGAAGAGAGAAACGGGAAATCATCTTGGTAGAGGCAACAAAGCAAAAGCGAGGCAGGATTGACATCTGCTCAACAGAGACGGATTCCCTGCGCTGACACAGTTCACAGTTACACGAGAAGCAATCTGAGCGGTCCGTCGACCGGAGACGTGTTTCCCAAGAGGTCGTTTAGCGAGTGAACAGCAGTGTGCGCGACTTTCAGGAGTGTGCCTGGAAAGTGCCAGAATCACCAGGAGCATCTGTGCAAAAGCTGCTGCCTCTGTGACCGCATTGAGGCACGTTCGCGTGTCTGCGAGTATATAGACGGCTCTTTCGCGTTCACTCCGAGGGAAACGGTCCGCTATTGCTTCTGCGCGTACAGACGCGATTCCCTTGTCTCTTGCGAACACAGGGAACTCTGTGCATCCAAATCTACAGGCTAAGGACGCGTCTGCATATGTTTTGGTGAACAATCGAGTGTGCGTGTTCTGACAGCTGCCTCTATGCAGACGTCTCCACAGAGCCACTTCTGAATGCCCCGCAGCCCAGGACTGAATGGATACACTAACAAGTGCACCGGTGTGAGCAACCACATATGCAGAAGGACGTCTTTCATCTCACAGAAGCGCGAACGTCTTGGCGTTCAAGCACATGGCAGAAACAAGGTGTGAACAGATGAGCTGCTGCTATTTTCTCCGTTCGGCATGCTTCGTTGTAGCTCTCTTGCCGGTCGCCGGCTTAGCGGCTTGCTTTGCGCGACTAGCTCTGGGGAGAGAAGGAGATAGCGCCGGAAACCTCGCCTTTTGCCTTCTTCGGCGCTGGAACCTGGTTGCTGCGCCTTCTCTTTGTCCATGTGCACACACACGATTCCTCAGCGAAAACCATGCAGAAACCTTTCCACGAGCACCCAGGGATGTGCACCCAGCACCACGTGCACGCACACGCAGCTAGAGAAAAGCACCTACCTTTTCACACACTGATGCCTAAGCAAACGCGTGGCCACACACACGCACACATCCGCAAGCGCGCCTACTCCCATCTATTGAGGCAAAGACGGACGAGCAACGTCCTGACAGGCTTGAGGGGAAAAACGTCCGTTGACGGTTGGCGTACTGCACGCCCGCCTACGGGGCTGCAGGGGAATCCACATTTGGAAGGTACCTGAAGATGTGTGCCTGTTCTTGGAGCTCCGCTAGTAGGGTAGCAAAGACACTCGTAGGCAGTACTGAATGCTGCTCCGTGCTACTTCTCCTCCGCTGGCAAATGCTTCACAGTCGCCCTAGGAAAGACGTTTAACAATCGATCTCCAAGAGGAACGAAACACATGATGCCGTAAGGCGAAAGAATAGCAGGGCATCTCTTCACAGGCTTGTCCCTGATCTATAGCTGAGGGCAAACACTTGTGTGCTTGTGGGAGAGCCTGTGTCTTTCCTGGAAGCGTTTGGGAGTTTTGCTCAGACGCGTGTTTCCTCAAGTTCAAGAATCAAGATCTAGGATACCTGCAGACAGGTGCCTGTTTGTGTGGAGACAGTCTGTTTGAAACTGTGTTCCTCAGCGCCCGCTCTTTCTCCCCGTCGCTCCACACGCCTGGGAGTCCCTTTCTTTCTCTCCACAAGCACGTGTGTTGACTTCGTCGCACATGTGCATCTGCACAAGCGTTGAGCTCAGCAGAGCGTGTCTCTTGACACTTGATGTGCGTTGGCTGTGTCTGCCTGCTCCAGTGAAGAGAGAAACGGGAAATCATCTTGGTAGAGGCAACAAAGCAAAAGCGAGGCAGGATTGACATCTGCTCAACAGAGACGGATTCCCTGCGCTGACACAGTTCACAGTTACACGAGAAGCAATCTGAGCGGTCCGTCGACCGGAGACGTGTTTCCCAAGAGGTCGTTTAGCGAGTGAACAGCAGTGTGCGCGACTTTCAGGAGTGTGCCTGGAAAGTGCCAGAATCACCAGGAGCATCTGTGCAAAAGCTGCTGCCTCTGTGACCGCATTGAGGCACGTTCGCGTGTCTGCGAGTATATAGACGGCTCTTTCGCGTTCACTCCGAGGGAAACGGTCCGCTATTGCTTCTGCGCGTACAGACGCGATTCCCTTGTCTCTTGCGAACACAGGGAACTCTGTGCATCCAAATCTACAGGCTAAGGACGCGTCTGCATATGTTTTGGTGAACAATCGAGTGTGCGTGTTCTGACAGCTGCCTCTATGCAGACGTCTCCACAGAGCCACTTCTGAATGCCCCGCAGCCCAGGACTGAATGGATACACTAACAAGTGCACCGGTGTGAGCAACCACATATGCAGAAGGACGTCTTTCATCTCACAGAAGCGCGAACGTCTTGGCGTTCAAGCACATGGCAGAAACAAGGTGTGAACAGATGAGCTGCTGCTATTTTCTCCGTTCGGCATGCTTCGTTGTAGCTCTCTTGCCGGTCGCCGGCTTAGCGGCTTGCTTTGCGCGACTAGCTCTGGGGAGAGAAGGAGATAGCGCCGGAAACCTCGCCTTTTGCCTTCTTCGGCGCTGGAACCTGGTTGCTGCGCCTTCTCTTTGTCCATGTGCACACACACGATTCCTCAGCGAAAACCATGCAGAAACCTTTCCACGAGCACCCAGGGATGTGCACCCAGCACCACGTGCACGCACACGCAGCTAGAGAAAAGCACCTACCTTTTCACACACTGATGCCTAAGCAAACGCGTGGCCACACACACGCACACATCCGCAAGCGCGCCTACTCCCATCTATTGAGGCAAAGACGGACGAGCAACGTCCTGACAGGCTTGAGGGGAAAAACGTCCGTTGACGGTTGGCGTACTGCACGCCCGCCTACGGGGCTGCAGGGGAATCCACATTTGGAAGGTACCTGAAGATGTGTGCCTGTTCTTGGAGCTCCGCTAGTAGGGTAGCAAAGACACTCGTAGGCAGTACTGAATGCTGCTCCGTGCTACTTCTCCTCCGCTGGCAAATGCTTCACAGTCGCCCTAGGAAAGACGTTTAACAATCGATCTCCAAGAGGAACGAAACACATGATGCCGTAAGGCGAAAGAATAGCAGGGCATCTCTTCACAGGCTTGTCCCTGATCTATAGCTGAGGGCAAACACTTGTGTGCTTGTGGGAGAGCCTGTGTCTTTCCTGGAAGCGTTTGGGAGTTTTGCTCAGACGCGTGTTTCCTCAAGTTCAAGAATCAAGATCTAGGATACCTGCAGACAGGTGCCTGTTTGTGTGGAGACAGTCTGTTTGAAACTGTGTTCCTCAGCGCCCGCTCTTTCTCCCCGTCGCTCCACACGCCTGGGAGTCCCTTTCTTTCTCTCCACAAGCACGTGTGTTGACTTCGTCGCACATGTGCATCTGCACAAGCGTTGAGCTCAGCAGAGCGTGTCTCTTGACACTTGATGTGCGTTGGCTGTGTCTGCCTGCTCCAGTGAAGAGAGAAACGGGAAATCATCTTGGTAGAGGCAACAAAGCAAAAGCGAGGCAGGATTGACATCTGCTCAACAGAGACGGATTCCCTGCGCTGACACAGTTCACAGTTACACGAGAAGCAATCTGAGCGGTCCGTCGACCGGAGACGTGTTTCCCAAGAGGTCGTTTAGCGAGTGAACAGCAGTGTGCGCGACTTTCAGGAGTGTGCCTGGAAAGTGCCAGAATCACCAGGAGCATCTGTGCAAAAGCTGCTGCCTCTGTGACCGCATTGAGGCACGTTCGCGTGTCTGCGAGTATATAGACGGCTCTTTCGCGTTCACTCCGAGGGAAACGGTCCGCTATTGCTTCTGCGCGTACAGACGCGATTCCCTTGTCTCTTGCGAACACAGGGAACTCTGTGCATCCAAATCTACAGGCTAAGGACGCGTCTGCATATGTTTTGGTGAACAATCGAGTGTGCGTGTTCTGACAGCTGCCTCTATGCAGACGTCTCCACAGAGCCACTTCTGAATGCCCCGCAGCCCAGGACTGAATGGATACACTAACAAGTGCACCGGTGTGAGCAACCACATATGCAGAAGGACGTCTTTCATCTCACAGAAGCGCGAACGTCTTGGCGTTCAAGCACATGGCAGAAACAAGGTGTGAACAGATGAGCTGCTGCTATTTTCTCCGTTCGGCATGCTTCGTTGTAGCTCTCTTGCCGGTCGCCGGCTTAGCGGCTTGCTTTGCGCGACTAGCTCTGGGGAGAGAAGGAGATAGCGCCGGAAACCTCGCCTTTTGCCTTCTTCGGCGCTGGAACCTGGTTGCTGCGCCTTCTCTTTGTCCATGTGCACACACACGATTCCTCAGCGAAAACCATGCAGAAACCTTTCCACGAGCACCCAGGGATGTGCACCCAGCACCACGTGCACGCACACGCAGCTAGAGAAAAGCACCTACCTTTTCACACACTGATGCCTAAGCAAACGCGTGGCCACACACACGCACACATCCGCAAGCGCGCCTACTCCCATCTATTGAGGGAAAGACGGACGAGCAACGTCCTGACAGGCTTGAGGGGAAAAACGTCCGTTGACGGTTGGCGTACTGCACGCCCGCCTACGGGGCTGCAGGGGAATCCACATTTGGAAGGTACCTGAAGATGTGTGCCTGTTCTTGGAGCTCCGCTAGTAGGGTAGCAAAGACACTCGTAGGCAGTACTGAATGCTGCTCCGTGCTACTTCTCCTCCGCTGGCAAATGCTTCACAGTCGCCCTAGGAAAGACGTTTAACAATCGATCTCCAAGAGGAACGAAACACATGATGCCGTAAGGCGAAAGAATAGCAGGGCATCTCTTCACAGGCTTGTCCCTGATCTATAGCTGAGGGCAAACACTTGTGTGCTTGTGGGAGAGCCTGTGTCTTTCCTGGAAGCGTTTGGGAGTTTTGCTCAGACGCGTGTTTCCTCAAGTTCAAGAATCAAGATCTAGGATACCTGCAGACAGGTGCCTGTTTGTGTGGAGACAGTCTGTTTGAAACTGTGTTCCTCAGCGCCCGCTCTTTCTCCCCGTCGCTCCACACGCCTGGGAGTCCCTTTCTTTCTCTCCACAAGCACGTGTGTTGACTTCGTCGCACATGTGCATCTGCACAAGCGTTGAGCTCAGCAGAGCGTGTCTCTTGACACTTGATGTGCGTTGGCTGTGTCTGCCTGCTCCAGTGAAGAGAGAAACGGGAAATCATCTTGGTAGAGGCAACAAAGCAAAAGCGAGGCAGGATTGACATCTGCTCAACAGAGACGGATTCCCTGCGCTGACACAGTTCACAGTTACACGAGAAGCAATCTGAGCGGTCCGTCGACCGGAGACGTGTTTCCCAAGAGGTCGTTTAGCGAGTGAACAGCAGTGTGCGCGACTTTCAGGAGTGTGCCTGGAAAGTGCCAGAATCACCAGGAGCATCTGTGCAAAAGCTGCTGCCTCTGTGACCGCATTGAGGCACGTTCGCGTGTCTGCGAGTATATAGACGGCTCTTTCGCGTTCACTCCGAGGGAAACGGTCCGCTATTGCTTCTGCGCGTACAGACGCGATTCCCTTGTCTCTTGCGAACACAGGGAACTCTGTGCATCCAAATCTACAGGCTAAGGACGCGTCTGCATATGTTTTGGTGAACAATCGAGTGTGCGTGTTCTGACAGCTGCCTCTATGCAGACGTCTCCACAGAGCCACTTCTGAATGCCCCGCAGCCCAGGACTGAATGGATACACTAACAAGTGCACCGGTGTGAGCAACCACATATGCAGAAGGACGTCTTTCATCTCACAGAAGCGCGAACGTCTTGGCGTTCAAGCACATGGCAGAAACAAGGTGTGAACAGATGAGCTGCTGCTATTTTCTCCGTTCGGCATGCTTCGTTGTAGCTCTCTTGCCGGTCGCCGGCTTAGCGGCTTGCTTTGCGCGACTAGCTCTGGGGAGAGAAGGAGATAGCGCCGGAAACCTCGCCTTTTGCCTTCTTCGGCGCTGGAACCTGGTTGCTGCGCCTTCTCTTTGTCCATGTGCACACACACGATTCCTCAGCGAAAACCATGCAGAAACCTTTCCACGAGCACCCAGGGATGTGCACCCAGCACCACGTGCACGCACACGCAGCTAGAGAAAAGCACCTACCTTTTCACACACTGATGCCTAAGCAAACGCGTGGCCACACACACGCACACATCCGCAAGCGCGCCTACTCCCATCTATTGAGGGAAAGACGGACGAGCAACGTCCTGACAGGCTTGAGGGGAAAAACGTCCGTTGACGGTTGGCGTACTGCACGCCCGCCTACGGGGCTGCAGGGGAATCCACATTTGGAAGGTACCTGAAGATGTGTGCCTGTTCTTGGAGCTCCGCTAGTAGGGTAGCAAAGACACTCGTAGGCAGTACTGAATGCTGCTCCGTGCTACTTCTCCTCCGCTGGCAAATGCTTCACAGTCGCCCTAGGAAAGACGTTTAACAATCGATCTCCAAGAGGAACGAAACACATGATGCCGTAAGGCGAAAGAATAGCAGGGCATCTCTTCACAGGCTTGTCCCTGATCTATAGCTGAGGGCAAACACTTGTGTGCTTGTGGGAGAGCCTGTGTCTTTCCTGGAAGCGTTTGGGAGTTTTGCTCAGACGCGTGTTTCCTCAAGTTCAAGAATCAAGATCTAGGATACCTGCAGACAGGTGCCTGTTTGTGTGGAGACAGTCTGTTTGAAACTGTGTTCCTCAGCGCCCGCTCTTTCTCCCCGTCGCTCCACACGCCTGGGAGTCCCTTTCTTTCTCTCCACAAGCACGTGTGTTGACTTCGTCGCACATGTGCATCTGCACAAGCGTTGAGCTCAGCAGAGCGTGTCTCTTGACACTTGATGTGCGTTGGCTGTGTCTGCCTGCTCCAGTGAAGAGAGAAACGGGAAATCATCTTGGTAGAGGCAACAAAGCAAAAGCGAGGCAGGATTGACATCTGCTCAACAGAGACGGATTCCCTGCGCTGACACAGTTCACAGTTACACGAGAAGCAATCTGAGCGGTCCGTCGACCGGAGACGTGTTTCCCAAGAGGTCGTTTAGCGAGTGAACAGCAGTGTGCGCGACTTTCAGGAGTGTGCCTGGAAAGTGCCAGAATCACCAGGAGCATCTGTGCAAAAGCTGCTGCCTCTGTGACCGCATTGAGGCACGTTCGCGTGTCTGCGAGTATATAGACGGCTCTTTCGCGTTCACTCCGAGGGAAACGGTCCGCTATTGCTTCTGTGCGCACAGACGCGATTCCCTTGTCTCTTGCGAACACAGAAACTCTGTGCATCCAAATCTACAGGCTAAGGACGCGTCTGCATATGTTTTGGTGAACAATCGAGTGTGCGTGTTCTGACAGCTGCCTCTATGCAGACGTCTCCACAGAGCCACTTCTGAATGCCCCGCAGCCCAGGACTGAATGGATACACTAACAAGTGCACCGGTGTGAGCAACCACATATGCAGAAGGACGTCTTTCATCTCACAGAAGCGCGAACGTCTTGGCGTTCAAGCACATGGCAGAAACAAGGTGTGAACAGATGAGCTGCTGCTATTTTCTCCGTTCGGCATGCTTCGTTGTAGCTCTCTTGCCGGTCGCCGGCTTAGCGGCTTGCTTTGCGCGACTAGCTCTGGGGAGAGAAGGAGATAGCGCCGGAAACCTCGCCTTTTGCCTTCTTCGGCGCTGGAACCTGGTTGCTGCGCCTTCTCTTTGTCCATGTGCACACACACGATTCCTCAGCGAAAACCATGCAGAAACCTTTCCACGAGCACCCAGGGATGTGCACCCAGCACCACGTGCACGCACACGCAGCTAGAGAAAAGCACCTACCTTTTCACACACTGATGCCTAAGCAAACGCGTGGCCACACACACGCACACATCCGCAAGCGCGCCTACTCCCATCTATTGAGGGAAAGACGGACGAGCAACGTCCTGACAGGCTTGAGGGGAAAAACGTCCGTTGACGGTTGGCGTACTGCACGCCCGCCTACGGGGCTGCAGGGGAATCCACATTTGGAAGGTACCTGAAGATGTGTGCCTGTTCTTGGAGCTCCGCTAGTAGGGTAGCAAAGACACTCGTAGGCAGTACTGAATGCTGCTCCGTGCTACTTCTCCTCCGCTGGCAAATGCTTCACAGTCGCCCTAGGAAAGACGTTTAACAATCGATCTCCAAGAGGAACGAAACACATGATGCCATAAGGCGAAAGAATAGCAGGGCATCTCTTCACAGGCTTGTCCCTGATCTATAGCTGAGGGCAAACACTTGTGTGCTTGTGGGAGAGCCTGTGTCTTTCCTGGAAGCGTTTGGGAGTTTTGCTCAGACGCGTGTTTCCTCAAGTTCAAGAATCAAGATCTAGGATACCTGCAGACAGGTGCCTGTTTGTGTGGAGACAGTCTGTTTGAAACTGTGTTCCTCAGCGCCCGCTCTTTCTCCCCGTCGCTCCACACGCCTGGGAGTCCCTTTCTTTCTCTCCACAAGCACGTGTGTTGACTTCGTCGCACATGTGCATCTGCACAAGCGTTGAGCTCAGCAGAGCGTGTCTCTTGACACTTGATGTGCGTTGGCTGTGTCTGCCTGCTCCAGTGAAGAGAGAAACGGGAAATCATCTTGGTAGAGGCAACAAAGCAAAAGCGAGGCAGGATTGACATCTGCTCAACAGAGACGGATTCCCTGCGCTGACACAGTTCACAGTTACACGAGAAGCAATCTGAGCGGTCCGTCGACCGGAGACGTGTTTCCCAAGAGGTCGTTTAGCGAGTGAACAGCAGTGTGCGCGACTTTCAGGAGTGTGCCTGGAAAGTGCCAGAATCACCAGGAGCATCTGTGCAAAAGCTGCTGCCTCTGTGACCGCATTGAGGCACGTTCGCGTGTCTGCGAGTATATAGACGGCTCTTTCGCGTTCACTCCGAGGGAAACGGTCCGCTATTGCTTCTGCGCGTACAGACGCGATTCCCTTGTCTCTTGCGAACACAGGGAACTCTGTGCATCCAAATCTACAGGCTAAGGACGCGTCTGCATATGTTTTGGTGAACAATCGAGTGTGCGTGTTCTGACAGCTGCCTCTATGCAGACGTCTCCACAGAGCCACTTCTGAATGCCCCGCAGCCCAGGACTGAATGGATACACTAACAAGTGCACCGGTGTGAGCAACCACATATGCAGAAGGACGTCTTTCATCTCACAGATGCGCGAACGTCTTGGCGTTCAAGCACATGGCAGAAACAAGGTGTGAACAGATGAGCTGCTGCTATTTTCTCCGTTCGGCATGCTTCGTTGTAGCTCTCTTGCCGGTCGCCGGCTTAGCGGCTTGCTTTGCGCGACTAGCTCTGGGGAGAGAAGGAGATAGCGCCGGAAACCTCGCCTTTTGCCTTCTTCGGCGCTGGAACCTGGTTGCTGCGCCTTCTCTTTGTCCATGTGCACACACACGATTCCTCAGCGAAAACCATGCAGAAACCTTTCCACGAGCACCCAGGGATGTGCACCCAGCACCACGTGCACGCACACGCAGCTAGAGAAAAGCACCTACCTTTTCACACACTGATGCCTAAGCAAACGCGTGGCCACACACACGCACACATCCGCAAGCGCGCCTACTCCCATCTATTGAGGGAAAGACGGACGAGCAACGTCCTGACAGGCTTGAGGGGAAAAACGTCCGTTGATGGTTGGCGTACTGCACGCCCGCCTACGGGGCTGCAGGGGAATCCACGTTTGGAAGGTACCTGAAGATGTGTGCCTGTTCTTGGAGCTCCGCTAGTAGGGTAGCAAAGACACTCGTAGGCAGTACTGAATGCTGCTCCGTGCTACTTCTCCTCCGCTGGCAAATGCTTCACAGTCGCCCTAGGAAAGACGTTTAACAATCGATCTCCAAGAGGAACGAAACACATGATGCCATAAGGCGAAAGAATAGCAGGGCATCTCTTCACAGGCTTGTCCCTGATCTATAGCTGAGGGCAAACACTTGTGTGCTTGTGGGAGAGCCTGTGTCTTTCCTGGAAGCGTTTGGGAGTTTTGCTCAGACGCGTGTTTCCTCAAGTTCAAGAATCAAGATCTAGGATACCTGCAGACAGGTGCCTGTTTGTGTGGAGACAGTCTGTTTGAAACTGTGTTCCTCAGCGCCCGCTCTTTCTCCCCGTCGCTCCACACGCCTGGGAGTCCCTTTCTTTCTCTCCACAAGCACGTGTGTTGACTTCGTCGCACATGTGCATCTGCACAAGCGTTGAGCTCAGCAGAGCGTGTCTCTTGACACTTGATGTGCGTTGGCTGTGTCTGCCTGCTCCAGTGAAGAGAGAAACGGGAAATCATCTTGGTAGAGGCAACAAAGCAAAAGCGAGGCAGGATTGACATCTGCTCAACAGAGACGGATTCCCTGCGCTGACACAGTTCACAGTTACACGAGAAGCAATCTGAGCGGTCCGTCGACCGGAGACATGTTTCCCAAGAGGTCGTTTAGCGAGTGAACAGCAGTGTGCGCGACTTTCAGGAGTGTGCCTGGAAAGTGCCAGAATCACCAGGAGCATCTGTGCAAAAGCTGCTGCCTCTGTGACCGCATTGAGGCACGTTCGCGTGTCTGCGAGTATATAGACGGCTCTTTCGCGTTCACTCCGAGGGAAACGGTCCGCTATTGCTTCTGTGCGTACAGACGCGATTCCCTTGTCTCTTGCGAACACAGGGAACTCTGTGCATCCAAATCTACAGGCTAAGGACGCGTCTGCATATGTTTTGGTGAACAATCGAGTGTGCGTGTTCTGACAGCTGCCTCTATGCAGACGTCTCCACAGAGCCACTTCTGAATGCCCCGCAGCCCAGGACTGAATGGATACACTAACAAGTGCACCGGTGTGAGCAACCACATATGCAGAAGGACGTCTTTCATCTCACAGAAGCGCGAACGTCTTGGCGTTCAAGCACATGGCAGAAACAAGGTGTGAACAGATGAGCTGCTGCTATTTTCTCCGTTCGGCATGCTTCGTTGTAGCTCTCTTGCCGGTCGCCGGCTTAGCGGCTTGCTTTGCGCGACTAGGTCTGGGGAGAGAAGGAGATAGCGCCGGAAACCTCGCCTTTTGCCTTCTTCGGCGCTGGAACCTGGTTGCTGCGCCTTCTCTTTGTCCATGTGCACACACACGATTCCTCAGCGAAAACCATGCAGAAACCTTTCCACGAGCACCCAGGGATGTGCACCCAGCACCACGTGCACGCACACGCAGCTAGAGAAAAGCACCTACCTTTTCACACACTGATGCCTAAGCAAACGCGTGGCCACACACACGCACACATCCGCAAGCGCGCCTACTCCCATCTATTGAGGGAAAGACGGACGAGCAACGTCCTGACAGGCTTGAGGGGAAAAACGTCCGTTGATGGTTGGCGTACTGCACGCCCGCCTACGGGGCTGCAGGGGAATCCACATTTGGAAGGTACCTGAAGATGTGTGCCTGTTCTTGGAGCTCCGCTAGTAGGGTAGCAAAGACACTCGTAGGCAGTACTGAATGCTGCTCCGTGCTACTTCTCCTCCGCTGGCAAATGCTTCACAGTCGCCCTAGGAAAGACGTTTAACAATCGATCTCCAAGAGGAACGAAACACATGATGCCATAAGGCGAAAGAATAGCAGGGCATCTCTTCACAGGCTTGTCCCTGATCTATAGCTGAGGGCAAACACTTGTGTGCTTGTGGGAGAGCCTGTGTCTTTCCTGGAAGCGTTTGGGAGTTTTGCTCAGACGCGTGTTTCCTCAAGTTCAAGAATCAAGATCTAGGATACCTGCAGACAGGTGCCTGTTTGTGTGCAGACAGTCTGTTTGAAACTGTGTTCCTCAGCGCCCGCTCTTTCTCCCCGTCGCTCCACACGCCTGGGAGTCCCTTTCTTTCTCTCCACAAGCACGTGTGTTGACTTCGTCGCACATGTGCATCTGCACAAGCGTTGAGCTCAGCAGAGCGTGTCTCTTGACACTTGATGTGCGTTGGCTGCGTCTGCCTGCTCCAGTGAAGAGAGAAACGGGAAATCATCTTGGTAGAGGCAACAAAGCAAAAGCGAGGCAGGATTGACATCTGCTCAACAGAGACGGATTCCCTGCGCTGACACAGTTCACAGTTACACGAGAAGCAATCTGAGCGGTCCGTCGACCGGAGACGTGTTTCCCAAGAGGTCGTTTAGCGAGTGAACAGCAGTGTGCGCGACTTTCAGGAGTGTGCCTGGAAAGTGCCAGAATCACCAGGAGCATCTGTGCAAAAGCTGCTGCCTTTGTGACCGCATTGAGGCACGTTCGCGTGTCTGCGAGTATATAGACGGCTCTTTCACGTTCACTCCGAGGGAAACGGTCCGCTATTGCTTCTGTGCGTACAGACGCGATTCCCTTGTCTCTTGCGAACACAGGGAACTCTGTGCATCCAAATCTACAGGCTAAGGACGCGTCTGCATATGTTTTGGTGAACAATCGAGTGTGCGTGTTCTGACAGCTGCCTCTATGCAGACGTCTCCACAGAGCCACTTCTGAATGCCCCGCAGCCCAGGACTGAATGGATACACTAACAAGTGCACCGGTGTGAGCAACCACATATGCAGAAGGACGTCTTTCATCTCACAGAAGCGCGAACGTCTTGGCGTTCAAGCACATGGCAGAAACAAGGTGTGAACAGATGAGCTGCTGCTATTTTCTCCGTTCGGCATGCTTCGTTGTAGCTCTCTTGCCGGTCGCCGGCTTAGCGGCTTGCTTTGCGCGACTAGCTCTGGGGAGAGAAGGAGATAGCGACGGAAACCTCGCCTTTTGCCTTCTTCGGCGCTGGAACCTGGTTGCTGCGCCTTCTCTTTGTCCATGTGCACACACACGATTCCTCAGCGAAAACCATGCAGAAACCTTTCCACGAGCACCCAGGGATGTGCACCCAGCACCACGTGCACGCACACGCAGCTAGAGAAAAGCACCTACCTTTTCACACACTGATGCCTAAGCAAACGCGTGGCCACACACACGCACACATCCGCAAGCGCGCCTACTCCCATCTATTGAGGGAAAGACGGACGAGCAACGTCCTGACAGGCTTGAGGGGAAAAACGTCCGTTGATGGTTGGCGTACTGCACGCCCGCCTACGGGGCTGCAGGGGAATCCACGTTTGGAAGGTACCTGAAGATGTGTGCCTGTTCTTGGAGCTCCGCTAGTAGGGTAGCAAAGACACTCGTAGGCAGTACTGAATGCTGCTCCGTGCTACTTCTCCTCCGCTGGCAAATGCTTCACAGTCGCCCTAGGAAAGACGTTTAACAATCGATCTCCAAGAGGAACGAAACACATGATGCCATAAGGCGAAAGAATAGCAGGGCATCTCTTCACAGGCTTGTCCCTGATCTATAGCTGAGGGCAAACACTTGTGTGCTTGTGGGAGAGCCTGTGTCTTTCCTGGAAGCGTTTGGGAGTTTTGCTCAGACGCGTGTTTCCTCAAGTTCAAGAATCAAGATCTAGGATACCTGCAGACAGGTGCCTGTTTGTGTGGAGACAGTCTGTTTGAAACTGTGTTCCTCAGCGCCCGCTCTTTCTCCCCGTCGCTCCACACGCCTGGGAGTCCCTTTCTTTCTCTCCACAAGCACGTGTGTTGACTTCGTCGCACATGTGCATCTGCACAAGCGTTGAGCTCAGCAGAGCGTGTCTCTTGACACTTGATGTGCGTTGGCTGTGTCTGCCTGCTCCAGTGAAGAGAGAAACGGGAAATCATCTTGGTAGAGGCAACAAAGCAAAAGCGAGGCAGGATTGACATCTGCTCAACAGAGACGGATTCCCTGCGCTGACACAGTTCACAGTTACACGAGAAGCAATCTGAGCGGTCCGTCGACCGGAGACATGTTTCCCAAGAGGTCGTTTAGCGAGTGAACAGCAGTGTGCGCGACTTTCAGGAGTGTGCCTGGAAAGTGCCAGAATCACCAGGAGCATCTGTGCAAAAGCTGCTGCCTCTGTGACCGCATTGAGGCACGTTCGCGTGTCTGCGAGTATATAGACGGCTCTTTCGCGTTCACTCCGAGGGAAACGGTCCGCTATTGCTTCTGTGCGTACAGACGCGATTCCCTTGTCTCTTGCGAACACAGGGAACTCTGTGCATCCAAATCTACAGGCTAAGGACGCGTCTGCATATGTTTTGGTGAACAATCGAGTGTGCGTGTTCTGACAGCTGCCTCTATGCAGACGTCTCCACAGAGCCACTTCTGAATGCCCCGCAGCCCAGGACTGAATGGATACACTAACAAGTGCACCGGTGTGAGCAACCACATATGCAGAAGGACGTCTTTCATCTCACAGACGCGCGAACGTCTTGGCGTTCAAGCACATGGCAGAAACAAGGTGTGAACAGATGAGCTGCTGCTATTTTCTCCGTTCGGCATGCTTCGTTGTAGCTCTCTTGCCGGTCGCCGGCTTAGCGGCTTGCTTTGCGCGACTAGGTCTGGGGAGAGAAGGAGATAGCGCCGGAAACCTCGCCTTTTGCCTTCTTCGGCGCTGGAACCTGGTTGCTGCGCCTTCTCTTTGTCCATGTGCACACACACGATTCCTCAGCGAAAACCATGCAGAAACCTTTCCACGAGCACCCAGGGATGTGCACCCAGCACCACGTGCACGCACACGCAGCTAGAGAAAAGCACCTACCTTTTCACACACTGATGCCTAAGCAAACGCGTGGCCACACACACGCACACATCCGCAAGCGCGCCTACTCCCATCTATTGAGGGAAAGACGGACGAGCAACGTCCTGACAGGCTTGAGGGGAAAAACGTCCGTTGATGGTTGGCGTACTGCACGCCCGCCTACGGGGCTGCAGGGGAATCCACATTTGGAAGGTACCTGAAGATGTGTGCCTGTTCTTGGAGCTCCGCTAGTAGGGTAGCAAAGACACTCGTAGGCAGTACTGAATGCTGCTCCGTGCTACTTCTCCTCCGCTGGCAAATGCTTCACAGTCGCCCTAGGAAAGACGTTTAACAATCGATCTCCAAGAGGAACGAAACACATGATGCCATAAGGCGAAAGAATAGCAGGGCATCTCTTCACAGGCTTGTCCCTGATCTATAGCTGAGGGCAAACACTTGTGTGCTTGTGGGAGAGCCTGTGTCTTTCCTGGAAGCGTTTGGGAGTTTTGCTCAGACGCGTGTTTCCTCAAGTTCAAGAATCAAGATCTAGGATACCTGCAGACAGGTGCCTGTTTGTGTGGAGACAGTCTGTTTGAAACTGTGTTCCTCAGCGCCCGCTCTTTCTCCCCGTCGCTCCACACGCCTGGGAGTCCCTTTCTTTCTCTCCACAAGCACGTGTGTTGACTTCGTCGCACATGTGCATCTGCACAAGCGTTGAGCTCAGCAGAGCGTGTCTCTTGACACTTGATGTGCGTTGGCTGCGTCTGCCTGCTCCAGTGAAGAGAGAAACGGGAAATCATCTTGGTAGAGGCAACAAAGCAAAAGCGAGGCAGGATTGACATCTGCTCAACAGAGACGGATTCCCTGCGCTGACACAGTTCACAGTTACACGAGAAGCAATCTGAGCGGTCCGTCGACCGGAGACGTGTTTCCCAAGAGGTCGTTTAGCGAGTGAACAGCAGTGTGCGCGACTTTCAGGAGTGTGCCTGGAAAGTGCCAGAATCACCAGGAGCATCTGTGCAAAAGCTGCTGCCTTTGTGACCGCATTGAGGCACGTTCGCGTGTCTGCGAGTATATAGACGGCTCTTTCACGTTCACTCCGAGGGAAACGGTCCGCTATTGCTTCTGTGCGTACAGACGCGATTCCCTTGTCTCTTGCGAACACAGGGAACTCTGTGCATCCAAATCTACAGGCTAAGGACGCGTCTGCATATGTTTTGGTGAACAATCGAGTGTGCGTGTTCTGACAGCTGCCTCTATGCAGACGTCTCCACAGAGCCACTTCTGAATGCCCCGCAGCCCAGGACTGAATGGATACACTAACAAGTGCACCGGTGTGAGCAACCACATATGCAGAAGGACGTCTTTCATCTCACAGAAGCGCGAACGTCTTGGCGTTCAAGCACATGGCAGAAACAAGGTGTGAACAGATGAGCTGCTGCTATTTTCTCCGTTCGGCATGCTTCGTTGTAGCTCTCTTGCCGGTCGCCGGCTTAGCGGCTTGCTTTGCGCGACTAGCTCTGGGGAGAGAAGGAGATAGCGACGGAAACCTCGCCTTTTGCCTTCTTCGGCGCTGGAACCTGGTTGCTGCGCCTTCTCTTTGTCCATGTGCACACACACGATTCCTCAGCGAAAACCATGCAGAAACCTTTCCACGAGCACCCAGGGATGTGCACCCAGCACCACGTGCACGCACACGCAGCTAGAGAAAAGCACCTACCTTTTCACACACTGATGCCTAAGCAAACGCGTGGCCACACACACGCACACATCCGCAAGCGCGCCTACTCCCATCTATTGAGGGAAAGACGGACGAGCAATGTCCTGACAGGCTTGAGGGGAAAAACGTCCGTTGACGGTTGGAGTACTGCACGCCCGCCTACGGGGCTGCAGGGGAATCCACATTTGGAAGGTACCTGAAGATGTGTGCCTGTTCTTGGAGCTCCGCTAGTAGGGTAGCAAAGACACTCGTAGGCAGTACTGAATGCTGCTCCGTGCTACTTCTCCTCTGCTGGCAAATGCTTCACAGTCGCCCTAGGAAAGACGTTTAACAATCGATCTCCAAGAGGAACGAAACACATGATGCCATAAGGCGAAAGAATAGCAGGGCATCTCTTCACAGGCTTGTCCCTGATCTATAGCTGAGGGCAAACACTTGTGTGCTTGTGGGAGAGCCTGTGTCTTTCCTGGAAGCGTTTGGGAGTTTTGCTCAGACGCGTGTTTCCTCAAGTTCAAGAATCAAGATCTAGGATACCTGCAGACAGGTGCCTGTTTGTGTGGAGACAGTCTGTTTGAAACTGTGTTCCTCAGCGCCCGCTCTTTCTCCCCGTCGCTCCACACGCCTGGGAGTCCCTTTCTTTCTCTCCACAAGCACGTGTGTTGACTTCGTCGCACATGTGCATCTGCACAAGCGTTGAGCTCAGCAGAGCGTGTCTCTTGACACTTGATGTGCGTTGGCTGCGTCTGCCTGCTCCAGTGAAGAGAGAAACGGGAAATCATCTTGGTAGAGGCAACAAAGCAAAAGCGAGGCAGGATTGACATCTGCTCAACAGAGACGGATTCCCTGCGCTGACACAGTTCACAGTTACACGAGAAGCAATCTGAGCGGTCCGTCGACCGGAGACGTGTTTCCCAAGAGGTCGTTTAGCGAGTGAACAGCAGTGTGCGCGACTTTCAGGAGTGTGCCTGGAAAGTGCCAGAATCACCAGGAGCATCTGTGCAAAAGCTGCTGCCTCTGTGACCGCATTGAGGCACGTTCGCGTGTCTGCGAGTATATAGACGGCTCTTTCGCGTTCACTCCGAGGGAAACGGTCCGCTATTGCTTCTGTGCGTACAGACGCGATTCCCTTGTCTCTTGCGAACACAGGGAACTCTGTGCATCCAAATCTACAGGCTAAGGACGCGTCTGCATATGTTTTGGTGAACAATCGAGTGTGCGTGTTCTGACAGCTGCCTCTATGCAGACGTCTCCACAGAGCCACTTCTGAATGCCCCGCAGCCCAGGACTGAATGGATACACTAACAAGTGCACCGGTGTGAGCAACCACATATGCAGAAGGACGTCTTTCATCTCACAGAAGCGCGAACGTCTTGGCGTTCAAGCACATGGCAGAAACAAGGTGTGAACAGATGAGCTGCTGCTATTTTCTCCGTTCGGCATGCTTCGTTGTAGCTCTCTTGCCGGTCGCCGGCTTAGCGGCTTGCTTTGCGCGACTAGCTCTGGGGAGAGAAGGAGATAGCGACGGAAACCTCGCCTTTTGCCTTCTTCGGCGCTGGAACCTGGTTGCTGCGCCTTCTCTTTGTCCATGTGCACACACACGATTCCTCAGCGAAAACCATGCAGAAACCTTTCCACGAGCACCCAGGGATGTGCACCCAGCACCACGTGCACGCACACGCAGCTAGAGAAAAGCACCTACCTTTTCACACACTGATGCCTAAGCAAACGCGTGGCCACACACACGCACACATCCGCAAGCGCGCCTACTCCCATCTATTGAGGGAAAGACGGACGAGCAACGTCCTGACAGGCTTGAGGGGAAAAACGTCCGTTGACGGTTGGCGTACTGCACGCCCGCCTACGGGGCTGCAGGGGAATCCACATTTGGAAGGTACCTGAAGATGTGTGCCTGTTCTTGGAGCCCCGCTAGTAGGGTAGCAAAGACACTCGTAGGCAGTACTGAATGCTGCTCCGTGCTACTTCTCCTCCGCTGGCAAATGCTTCACAGTCGCCCTAGGAAAGACGTTTAACAATCGATCTCCAAGAGGAACGAAACACATGATGCCGTAAGGCGAAAGAATAGCAGGGCATCTCTTCACAGGCTTGTCCCTGATCTATAGCTGAGGGCAAACACTTGTGTGCTTGTGGGAGAGCCTGTGTCTTTCCTGGAAGCGTTTGGGAGTTTTGCTCAGACGCGTGTTTCCTCAAGTTCAAGAATCAAGATCTAGGATACCTGCAGACAGGTGCCTGTTTGTGTGGAGACAGTCTGTTTGAAACTGTGTTCCTCAGCGCCCGCTCTTTCTCCCCGTCGCTCCACACGCCTGGGAGTCCCTTTCTTTCTCTCCACAAGCACGTGTGTTGACTTCGTCGCACATGTGCATCTGCACAAGCGTTGAGCTCAGCAGAGCGTGTCTCTTGACACTTGATGTGCGTTGGCTGCGTCTGCCTGCTCCAGTGAAGAGAGAAACGGGAAATCATCTTGGTAGAGGCAACAAAGCAAAAGCGAGGCAGGATTGACATCTGCTCAACAGAGACGGATTCCCTGCGCTGACACAGTTCACAGTTACACGAGAAGCAATCTGAGCGGTCCGTCGACCGGAGACGTGTTTCCCAAGAGGTCGTTTAGCGAGTGAACAGCAGTGTGCGCGACTTTCAGGAGTGTGCCTGGAAAGTGCCAGAATCACCAGGAGCATCTGTGCAAAAGCTGCTGCCTCTGTGACCGCATTGAGGCACGTTCGCGTGTCTGCGAGTATATAGACGGCTCTTTCGCGTTCACTCCGAGGGAAACGGTCCGCTATTGCTTCTGTGCGTACAGACGCGATTCCCTTGTCTCTTGCGAACACAGGGAACTCTGTGCATCCAAATCTACAGGCTAAGGACGCGTCTGCATATGTTTTGGTGAACAATCGAGTGTGCGTGTTCTGACAGCTGCCTCTATGCAGACGTCTCCACAGAGCCACTTCTGAATGCCCCGCAGCCCAGGACTGAATGGATACACTAACAAGTGCACCGGTGTGAGCAACCACATATGCAGAAGGACGTCTTTCATCTCACAGAAGCGCGAACGTCTTGGCGTTCAAGCACATGGCAGAAACAAGGTGTGAACAGATGAGCTGCTGCTATTTTCTCCGTTCGGCATGCTTCGTTGTAGCTCTCTTGCCGGTCGCCGGCTTAGCGGCTTGCTTTGCGCGACTAGCTCTGGGGAGAGAAGGAGATAGCGCCGGAAACCTCGCCTTTTGCCTTCTTCGGCGCTGGAACCTGGTTGCTGCGCCTTCTCTTTGTCCATGTGCACACACACGATTCCTCAGCGAAAACCATGCAGAAACCTTTCCACGAGCACCCAGGGATGTGCACCCAGCACCACGTGCACGCACACGCAGCTAGAGAAAAGCACCTACCTTTTCACACACTGATGCCTAAGTAAACGCGTGGCCACACACACGCACACATCCGCAAGCGCGCCTACTCCCATCTATTGAGGGAAAGACGGACGAGCAACGTCCTGACAGGCTTGAGGGGAAAAACGTCCGTTGACGGTTGGCGTACTGCACGCCCGCCTACGGGGCTGCAGGGGAATCCACATTTGGAAGGTACCTGAAGATGTGTGCCTGTTCTTGGAGCTCCGCTAGTAGGGTAGCAAAGACACTCGTAGGCAGTACTGAATGCTGCTCCGTGCTACTTCTCCTCCGCTGGCAAATGCTTCACAGTCGCCCTAGGAAAGACGTTTAACAATCGATCTCCAAGAGGAACGAAACACATGATGCCGTAAGGCGAAAGAATAGCAGGGCATCTCTTCACAGGCTTGTCCCTGATCTATAGCTGAGGGCAAACACTTGTGTGCTTGTGGGAGAGCCTGTGTCTTTCCTGGAAGCGTTTGGGAGTTTTGCTCAGACGCGTGTTTCCTCAAGTTCAAGAATCAAGATCTAGGATACCTGCAGACAGGTGCCTGTTTGTGTGGAGACAGTCTGTTTGAAACTGTGTTCCTCAGCGCCCGCTCTTTCTCCCCGTCGCTCCACACGCCTGGGAGTCCCTTTCTTTCTCTCCACAAGCACGTGTGTTGACTTCGTCGCACATGTGCATCTGCACAAGCGTTGAGCTCAGCAGAGCGTGTCTCTTGACACTTGATGTGCGTTGGCTGCGTCTGCCTGCTCCAGTGAAGAGAGAAACGGGAAATCATCTTGGTAGAGGCAACAAAGCAAAAGCGAGGCAGGATTGACATCTGCTCAACAGAGACGGATTCCCTGCGCTGACACAGTTCACAGTTACACGAGAAGCAATCTGAGCGGTCCGTCGACCGGAGACGTGTTTCCCAAGAGGTCGTTTAGCGAGTGAACAGCAGTGTGCGCGACTTTCAGGAGTGTGCCTGGAAAGTGCCAGAATCACCAGGAGCATCTGTGCAAAAGCTGCTGCCTCTGTGACCGCATTGAGGCACGTTCGCGTGTCTGCGAGTATATAGACGGCTCTTTCGCGTTCACTCCGAGGGAAACGGTCCGCTATTGCTTCTGTGCGTACAGACGCGATTCCCTTGTCTCTTGCGAACACAGGGAACTCTGTGCATCCAAATCTACAGGCTAAGGACGCGTCTGCATATGTTTTGGTGAACAATCGAGTGTGCGTGTTCTGACAGCTGCCTCTATGCAGACGTCTCCACAGAGCCACTTCTGAATGCCCCGCAGCCCAGGACTGAATGGATACACTAACAAGTGCACCGGTGTGAGCAACCACATATGCAGAAGGACGTCTTTCATCTCACAGAAGCGCGAACGTCTTGGCGTTCAAGCACATGGCAGAAACAAGGTGTGAACAGATGAGCTGCTGCTATTTTCTCCGTTCGGCATGCTTCGTTGTAGCTCTCTTGCCGGTCGCCGGCTTAGCGGCTTGCTTTGCGCGACTAGCTCTGGGGAGAGAAGGAGATAGCGCCGGAAACCTCGCCTTTTGCCTTCTTCGGCGCTGGAACCTGGTTGCTGCGCCTTCTCTTTGTCCATGTGCACACACACGATTCCTCAGCGAAAACCATGCAGAAACCTTTCCACGAGCACCCAGGGATGTGCACCCAGCACCACGTGCACGCACACGCAGCTAGAGAAAAGCACCTACCTTTTCACACACTGATGCCTAAGCAAACGCGTGGCCACACACACGCACACATCCGCAAGCGCGCCTACTCCCATCTATTGAGGGAAAGACGGACGAGCAACGTCCTGACAGGCTTGAGGGGAAAAACGTCCGTTGATGGTTGGCGTACTGCACGCCCGCCTACGGGGCTGCAGGGGAATCCACATTTGGAAGGTACCTGAAGATGTGTGCCTGTTCTTGGAGCTCCGCTAGTAGGGTAGCAAAGACACTCGTAGGCAGTACTGAATGCTGCTCCGTGCTACTTCTCCTCCGCTGGCAAATGCTTCACAGTCGCCCTAGGAAAGACGTTTAACAATCGATCTCCAAGAGGAACGAAACACATGATGCCGTAAGGCGAAAGAATAGCAGGGCATATCTTCACAGGCTTGTCCCTGATCTATAGCTGAGGGCAAACACTTGTGTGCTTGTGGGAGAGCCTGTGTCTTTCCTGGAAGCGTTTGGGAGTTTTGCTCAGACGCGTGTTTCCTCAAGTTCAAGAATCAAGATCTAGGATACCTGCAGACAGGTGCCTGTTTGTGTGGAGACAGTCTGTTTGAAACTGTGTTCCTCAGCGCCCGCTCTTTCTCCCCGTCGCTCCACACGCCTGGGAGTCCCTTTCTTTCTCTCCACAAGCACGTGTGTTGACTTCGTCGCACATGTGCATCTGCACAAGCGTTGAGCTCAGCAGAGCGTGTCTCTTGACACTTGATGTGCGTTGGCTGTGTCTGCCTGCTCCAGTGAAGAGAGAAACGGGAAATCATCTTGGTAGAGGCAACAAAGCAAAAGCGAGGCAGGATTGACATCTGCTCAACAGAGACGGATTCCCTGCGCTGACACAGTTCACAGTTACACGAGAAGCAATCTGAGCGGTCCGTCGACCGGAGACGTGTTTCCCAAGAGGTCGTTTAGCGAGTGAACAGCAGTGTGCGCGACTTTCAGGAGTGTGCCTGGAAAGTGCCAGAATCACCAGGAGCATCTGTGCAAAAGCTGCTGCCTCTGTGACCGCATTGAGGCACGTTCGCGTGTCTGCGAGTATATAGACGGCTCTTTCGCGTTCACTCCGAGGGAAACGGTCCGCTATTGCTTCTGTGCGTACAGACGCGATTCCCTTGTCTCTTGCGAACACAGGGAACTCTGTGCATCCAAATCTACAGGCTAAGGACGCGTCTGCATATGTTTTGGTGAACAATCGAGTGTGCGTGTTCTGACAGCTGCCTCTATGCAGACGTCTCCACAGAGCCACTTCTGAATGCCCCGCAGCCCAGGACTGAATGGATACACTAACAAGTGCACCGGTGTGAGCAACCACATATGCAGAAGGACGTCTTTCATCTCACAGAAGCGCGAACGTCTTGGCGTTCAAGCACATGGCAGAAACAAGGTGTGAACAGATGAGCTGCTGCTATTTTCTCCGTTCGGCATGCTTCGTTGTAGCTCTCTTGCCGGTCGCCGGCTTAGCGGCTTGCTTTGCGCGACTAGCTCTGGGGAGAGAAGGAGATAGCGCCGGAAACCTCGCCTTTTGCCTTCTTCGGCGCTCGAACCTGGTTGCTGCGCCTTCTCTTTGTCCATGTGCACACACACGATTCCTCAGCGAAAACCATGCAGAAACCTTTCCACGAGCACCCAGGGATGTGCACCCAGCACCACGTGCACGCACACGCAGCTAGAGAAAAGCACCTACCTTTTCACACACTGATGCCTAAGCAAACGCGTGGCCACACACACGCACACATCCGCAAGCGCGCCTACTCCCATCTATTGAGGGAAAGACGGACGAGCAACGTCCTGACAGGCTTGAGGGGAAAAACGTCCGTTGACGGTTGGCGTACTGCACGCCCGCCTACGGGGCTGCAGGGGAATCCACATTTGGAAGGTACCTGAAGATGTGTGCCTGTTCTTGGAGCCCCGCTAGTAGGGTAGCAAAGACACTCGTAGGCAGTACTGAATGCTGCTCCGTGCTACTTCTCCTCCGCTGGCAAATGCTTCACAGTCGCCCTAGGAAAGACGTTTAACAATCGATCTCCAAGAGGAACGAAACACATGATGCCGTAAGGCGAAAGAATAGCAGGGCATCTCTTCACAGGCTTGTCCCTGATCTATAGCTGAGGCCAAACACTTGTGTGCTTGTGGGAGAGCCTGTGTCTTTCCTGGAAGCGTTTGGGAGTTTTGCTCAGACGCGTGTTTCCTCAAGTTCAAGAATCAAGATCTAGGATACCTGCAGACAGGTGCCTGTTTGTGTGGAGACAGTCTGTTTGAAACTGTGTTCCTCAGCGCCCGCTCTTTCTCCCCGTCGCTCCACACGCCTGGGAGTCCCTTTCTTTCTCTCCACAAGCACGTGTGTTGACTTCGTCGCACATGTGCATCTGCACAAGCGTTGAGCTCAGCAGAGCGTGTCTCTTGACACTTGATGTGCGTTGGCTGCGTCTGCCTGCTCCAGTGAAGAGAGAAACGGGAAATCATCTTGGTAGAGGCAACAAAGCAAAAGCGAGGCAGGATTGACATCTGCTCAACAGAGACGGATTCCCTGCGCTGACACAGTTCACAGTTACACGAGAAGCAATCTGAGCGGTCCGTCGACCGGAGACGTGTTTCCCAAGAGGTCGTTTAGCGAGTGAACAGCAGTGTGCGCGACTTTCAGGAGTGTGCCTGGAAAGTGCCAGAATCACCAGGAGCATCTGTGCAAAAGCTGCTGCCTCTGTGACCGCATTGAGGCACGTTCGCGTGTCTGCGAGAATATAGACGGCTCTTTCGCGTTCACTCCGAGGGAAACGGTCCGCTATTGCTTCTGTGCGTACAGACGCGATTCCCTTGTCTCTTGCGAACACAGGGAACTCTGTGCATCCAAATCTACAGGCTAAGGACGCGTCTGCATATGTTTTGGTGAACAATCGAGTGTGCGTGTTCTGACAGCTGCCTCTATGCAGACGTCTCCACAGAGCCACTTCTGAATGCCCCGCAGCCCAGGACTGAATGGATACACTAACAAGTGCACCGGTGTGAGCAACCACATATGCAGAAGGACGTCTTTCATCTCACAGAAGCGCGAACGTCTTGGCGTTCAAGCACATGGCAGAAACAAGGTGTGAACAGATGAGCTGCTGCTATTTTCTCCGTTCGGCATGCTTCGTTGTAGCTCTCTTGCCGGTCGCCGGCTCTAGCGGCTTGCTTTGCGCGACTAGGTCTGGGGAGAGAAGGAGATAGCGCCGGAAACCTCGCCTTTTGCCTTCTTCGGCGCTGGAACCTGGTTGCTGCGCCTTCTCTTTGTCCATGTGCACACACACGATTCCTCAGCGAAAACCATGCAGAAACCTTTCCACGAGCACCCAGGGATGTGCACCCAGCACCACGTGCACGCACACGCAGCTAGAGAAAAGCACCTACCTTTTCACACACTGATGCCTAAGCAAACGCGTGGCCACACACACGCACACATCCGCAAGCGCGCCTACTCCCTTCTATTGAGGGAAAGACGGACGAGCAACGTCCTGACAGGCTTGAGGGGAAAAACGTCCGTTGACGGTTGGCGTACTGCACGCCCGCCTACGGGGCTGCAGGGGAATCCACATTTGGAAGGTACCTGAAGATGTGTGCCTGTTCTTGGAGCTCCGCTAGTAGGGTAGCAAAGACACTCGTAGGCAGTACTGAATGCTGCTCCGTGCTACTTCTCCTCCGCTGGCAAATGCTTCACAGTCGCCCTAGGAAAGACGTTTAACAATCGATCTCCAAGAGGAACGAAACACATGATGCCGTAAGGCGAAAGAATAGCAGGGCATCTCTTCACAGGCTTGTCCCTGATCTATAGCTGAGGCCAAACACTTGTGTGCTTGTGGGAGAGCCTGTGTCTTTCCTGGAAGCGTTTGGGAGTTTTGCTCAGACGCGTGTTTCCTCAAGTTCAAGAATCAAGATCTAGGATACCTGCAGACAGGTGCCTGTTTGTGTGGAGACAGTCTGTTTGAAACTGTGTTCCTCAGCGCCCGCTCTTTCTCCCCGTCGCTCCACACGCCTGGGAGTCCCTTTCTTTCTCTCCACAAGCACGTGTGTTGACTTCGTCACACATGTGTATCTGCACAAGCGTTGAGCTCAGCAGAGCGTGTCTCTTGACACTTGATGTGCGTTGGCTGTGTCTGCCTGCTCCAGTGAAGAGAGAAACGGGAAATCATCTTGGTAGAGGCAACAAAGCAAAAGCGAGGCAGGATTGACATCTGCTCAACAGAGACGGATTCCCTGCGCTGACACAGTTCACAGTTACACGAGAAGCAATCTGAGCGGTCCGTCGACCGGAGACGTGTTTCCCAAGAGGTCGTTTAGCGAGTGAACAGCAGTGTGCGCGACTTTCAGGAGTGTGCCTGGAAAGTGCCAGAATCACCAGGAGCATCTGTGCAAAAGCTGCTGCCTCTGTGACCGCATTGAGGCACGTTCGCGTGTCTGCGAGTATATAGACGGCTCTTTCGCGTTCACTCCGAGGGAAACGGTCCGCTATTGCTTCTGCGCGTACAGACGCGATTCCCTTGTCTCTTGCGAACACAGGGAACTCTGTGCATCCAAATCTACCGGCTAAGGACGCGTCTGCATATGTTTTGGTGAACAATCGAGTGTGCGTGTTCTGACAGCTGCCTCTATGCAGACGTCTCCACAGAGCCACTTCTGAATGCCCCGCAGCCCAGGACTGAATGGATACACTAACAAGTGCACCGGTGTGAGCAACCACATATGCAGAAGGACGTCTTTCATCTCACAGAAGCGCGAACGTCTTGGCGTTCAAGCACATGGCAGAAACAAGGTGTGAACAGATGAGCTGCTGCTATTTTCTCCGTTCGGCATGCTTCGTTGTAGCTCTCTTGCCGGTCGCCGGCTTAGCGGCTTGCTTTGCGCGACTAGCTCTGGGGAGAGAAGGAGATAGCGCCGGAAACCTCGCCTTTTGCCTTCTTCGGCGCTGGAACCTGGTTGCTGCGCCTTCTCTTTGTCCATGTGCACACACACGATTCCTCAGCGAAAACCATGCAGAAACCTTTCCACGAGCACCCAGGGATGTGCACCCAGCACCACGTGCACGCACACGCAGCTAGAGAAAAGCACCTACCTTTTCACACACTGATGCCTAAGCAAACGCGTGGCCACACACACGCACACATCCGCAAGCGCGCCTACTCCCATCTATTGAGGGAAAGACGGACGAGCAACGTCCTGACAGGCTTGAGGGGAAAAACGTCCGTTGACGGTTGGCGTACTGCACGCCCGCCTACGGGGCTGCAGGGGAATCCACATTTGGAAGGTACCTGAAGATGTGTGCCTGTTCTTGGAGCTCCGCTAGTAGGGTAGCAAAGACACTCGTAGGCAGTACTGAATGCTGCTCCGTGCTACTTCTCCTCCGCTGGCAAATGCTTCACAGTCGCCCTAGGAAAGACGTTTAACAATCGATCTCCAAGAGGAACGAAACACACGATGCCGTAAGGCGAAAGAATAGCAGGGCATCTCTTCACAGGCTTGTCCCTGATCTATAGCTGAGGGCAAACACTTGTGTGCTTGTGGGAGAGCCTGTGTCTTTCCTGGAAGCGTTTGGGAGTTTTGCTCAGACGCGTGTTTCCTCAAGTTCAAGAATCAAGATCTAGGATACCTGCAGACAGGTGCCTGTTTGTGTGGAGACAGTCTGTTTGAAACTGTGTTCCTCAGCGCCCGCTCTTTCTCCCCGTCGCTCCACACGCCTGGGAGTCCCTTTCTTTCTCTCCACAAGCACGTGTGTTGACTTCGTCGCACATGTGCATCTGCACAAGCGTTGAGCTCAGCAGAGCGTGTCTCTTGACACTTGATGTGCGTTGGCTGTGTCTGCCTGCTCCAGTGAAGAGAGAAACGGGAAATCATCTTGGTAGAGGCAACAAAGCAAAAGCGAGGCAGGATTGACATCTGCTCAACAGAGACGGATTCCCTGCGCTGACACAGTTCACAGTTACACGAGAAGCAATCTGAGCGGTCCGTCGACCGGAGACGTGTTTCCCAAGAGGTCGTTTAGCGAGTGAACAGCAGTGTGCGCGACTTTCAGGAGTGTGCCTGGAAAGTGCCAGAATCACCAGGAGCATCTGTGCAAAAGCTGCTGCCTCTGTGACCGCATTGAGGCACGTTCGCGTGTCTGCGAGTATATAGACGGCTCTTTCGCGTTCACTCCGAGGGAAACGGTCCGCTATTGCTTCTGTGCGCACAGACGCGATTCCCTTGTCTCTTGCGAACACAGGGAACTCTGTGCATCCAAATCTACAGGCTAAGGACGCGTCTGCATATGTTTTGGTGAACAATCGAGTGTGCGTGTTCTGACAGCTGCCTCTATGCAGACGTCTCCACAGAGCCACTTCTGAATGCCCCGCAGCCCAGGACTGAATGGATACACTAACAAGTGCACCGGTGTGAGCAACCACATATGCAGAAGGACGTCTTTCATCTCACAGAAGCGCGAACGTCTTGGCGTTCAAGCACATGGCAGAAACAAGGTGTGAACAGATGAGCTGCTGCTATTTTCTCCGTTCGGCATGCTTCGTTGTAGCTCTCTTGCCGGTCGCCGGCTTAGCGGCTTGCTTTGCGCGACTAGCTCTGGGGAGAGAAGGAGATAGCGCCGGAAACCTCGCCTTTTGCCTTCTTCGGCGCTGGAACCTGGTTGCTGCGCCTTCTCTTTGTCCATGTGCACACACACGATTCCTCAGCGAAAACCATGCAGAAACCTTTCCACGAGCACCCAGGGATGTGCACCCAGCACCACGTGCACGCACACGCAGCTAGAGAAAAGCACCTACCTTTTCACACACTGATGCCTAAGCAAACGCGTGGCCACACACACGCACACATCCGCAAGCGCGCCTACTCCCATCTATTGAGGGAAAGACGGACGAGCAACGTCCTGACAGGCTTGAGGGGAAAAACGTCCGTTGACGGTTGGCGTACTGCACGCCCGCCTACGGGGCTGCAGGGGAATCCACATTTGGAAGGTACCTGAAGATGTGTGCCTGTTCTTGGAGCTCCGCTAGTAGGGTAGCAAAGACACTCGTAGGCAGTACTGAATGCTGCTCCGTGCTACTTCTCCTCCGCTGGCAAATGCTTCACAGTCGCCCTAGGAAAGACGTTTAACAATCGATCTCCAAGAGGAACGAAACACACGATGCCGTAAGGCGAAAGAATAGCAGGGCATCTCTTCACAGGCTTGTCCCTGATCTATAGCTGAGGGCAAACACTTGTGTGCTTGTGGGAGAGCCTGTGTCTTTCCTGGAAGCGTTTGGGAGTTTTGCTCAGACGCGTGTTTCCTCAAGTTCAAGAATCAAGATCTAGGATACCTGCAGACAGGTGCCTGTTTGTGTGGAGACAGTCTGTTTGAAACTGTGTTCCTCAGCGCCCGCTCTTTCTCCCCGTCACTCCACACGCCTGGGAGTCCCTTCCTTTCTCTCCACAAGCACGTGTGTTGACTTCGTCGCACATGTGCATCTGCACAAGCGTTGAGCTCAGCAGAGCGTGTCTCTTGACACTTGATGTGCGTTGGCTGCGTCTGCCTGCTCCAGTGAAGAGAGAAACGGGAAATCATCTTGGTAGAGGCAACAAAGCAAAAGCGAGGGAGGATTGACATCTGCTCAACAGAGACGGATTCCCTGCGCTGACACAGTTCACAGTTACACGAGAAGCAATCTGAGCGGTCCGTCGACCGGAGACGTGTTTCCCAAGAGGTCGTTTAGCGAGTGAACAGCAGTGTGCGCGACTTTCAGGAGTGTGCCTGGAAAGTGCCAGAATCACCAGGAGCATCTGTGCAAAAGCTGCTGCCTCTGTGACCGCATTGAGGCACGTTCGCGTGTCTGCGAGTATATAGACGGCTCTTTCGCGTTCACTCCGAGGGAAACGGTCCGCTATTGCTTCTGTGCGCACAGACGCGATTCCCTTGTCTCTTGCGAACACAGGGAACTCTGTGCATCCAAATCTACAGGCTAAGGACGCGTCTGCATATGTTTTGGTGAACAATCGAGTGTGCGTGTTCTGACAGCTGCCTCTATGCAGACGTCTCCACAGAGCCACTTCTGAATGCCCCGCAGCCCAGGACTGAATGGATACACTAACAAGTGCACCGGTGTGAGCAACCACATATGCAGAAGGACGTCTTTCATCTCACAGAAGCGCGAACGTCTTGGCGTTCAAGCACATGGCAGAAACAAGGTGTGAACAGATGAGCTGCTGCTATTTTCTCCGTTCGGCATGCTTCGTTGTAGCTCTCTTGCCGGTCGCCGGCTTAGCGGCTTGCTTTGCGCGACTAGCTCTGGGGAGAGAAGGAGATAGCGCCGGAAACCTCGCCTTTTGCCTTCTTCGGCGCTGGAACCTGGTTGCTGCGCCTTCTCTTTGTCCATGTGCACACACACGATTCCTCAGCGAAAACCATGCAGAAACCTTTCCACGAGCACCCAGGGATGTGCACCCAGCACCACGTGCACGCACACGCAGCTAGAGAAAAGCACCTACCTTTTCACACACTGATGCCTAAGCAAACGCGTGGCCACACACACGCACACATCCGCAAGCGCGCCTACTCCCATCTATTGAGGGAAAGACGGACGAGCAACGTCCTGACAGGCTTGAGGGGAAAAACGTCCGTTGACGGTTGGCGTACTGCACGCCCGCCTACGGGGCTGCAGGGGAATCCACATTTGGAAGGTACCTGAAGATGTGTGCCTGTTCTTGGAGCTCCGCTAGTAGGGTAGCAAAGACACTCGTAGGCAGTACTGAATGCTGCTCCGTGCTACTTCTCCTCCGCTGGCAAATGCTTCACAGTCGCCCTAGGAAAGACGTTTAACAATCGATCTCCAAGAGGAACGAAACACACGATGCCGTAAGGCGAAAGAATAGCAGGGCATCTCTTCACAGGCTTGTCCCTGATCTATAGCTGAGGGCAAACACTTGTGTGCTTGTGGGAGAGCCTGTGTCTTTCCTGGAAGCGTTTGGGAGTTTTGCTCAGACGCGTGTTTCCTCAAGTTCAAGAATCAAGATCTAGGATACCTGCAGACAGGTGCCTGTTTGTGTGGAGACAGTCTGTTTGAAACTGTGTTCCTCAGCGCCCGCTCTTTCTCCCCGTCGCTCCACACGCCTGGGAGTCCCTTTCTTTCTCTCCACAAGCACGTGTGTTGACTTCGTCGCACATGTGCATCTGCACAAGCGTTGAGCTCAGCAGAGCGTGTCTCTTGACACTTGATGTGCGTTGGCTGCGTCTGCCTGCTCCAGTGAAGAGAGAAACGGGAAATCATCTTGGTAGAGGCAACAAAGCAAAAGCGAGGGAGGATTGACATCTGCTCAACAGAGACGGATTCCCTGCGCTGACACAGTTCACAGTTACACGAGAAGCAATCTGAGCGGTCCGTCGACCGGAGACGTGTTTCCCAAGAGGTCGTTTAGCGAGTGAACAGCAGTGTGCGCGACTTTCAGGAGTGTGCCTGGAAAGTGCCAGAATCACCAGGAGCATCTGTGCAAAAGCTGCTGCCTCTGTGACCGCATTGAGGCACGTTCGCGTGTCTGCGAGTATATAGACGGCTCTTTCGCGTTCACTCCGAGGGAAACGGTCCGCTATTGCTTCTGTGCGCACAGACGCGATTCCCTTGTCTCTTGCGAACACAGGGAACTCTGTGCATCCAAATCTACAGGCTAAGGACGCGTCTGCATATGTTTTGGTGAACAATCGAGTGTGCGTGTTCTGACAGCTGCCTCTATGCAGACGTCTCCACAGAGCCACTTCTGAATGCCCCGCAGCCCAGGACTGAATGGATACACTAACAAGTGCACCGGTGTGAGCAACCACATATGCAGAAGGACGTCTTTCATCTCACAGAAGCGCGAACGTCTTGGCGTTCAAGCACATGGCAGAAACAAGGTGTGAACAGATGAGCTGCTGCTATTTTCTCCGTTCGGCATGCTTCGTTGTAGCTCTCTTGCCGGTCGCCGGCTTAGCGGCTTGCTTTGCGCGACTAGCTCTGGGGAGAGAAGGAGATAGCGCCGGAAACCTCGCCTTTTGCCTTCTTCGGCGCTGGAACCTGGTTGCTGCGCCTTCTCTTTGTCCATGTGCACACACACGATTCCTCAGCGAAAACCATGCAGAAACCTTTCCACGAGCACCCAGGGATGTGCACCCAGCACCACGTGCACGCACACGCAGCTAGAGAAAAGCACCTACCTTTTCACACACTGATGCCTAAGCAAACGCGTGGCCACACACACGCACACATCCGCAAGCGCGCCTACTCCCATCTATTGAGGGAAAGACGGACGAGCTCTTTGGTTGCTCTTCACAGGCTTGTCCCTGATCTATAGCTGAGGGCAAACACTTGTGTGCTTGTGGGAGAGCCTGTGTCTTTCCTGGAAGCGTTTGGGAGTTTTGCTCAGACGCGTGTTTCCTCAAGTTCAAGAATCAAGATCTAGGATACCTGCAGACAGGTGCCTGTTTGTGTGGAGACAGTCTGTTTGAAACTGTGTTCCTCAGCGCCCGCTCTTTCTCCCCGTCGCTCCACACGCCTGGGAGTCCCTTTCTTTCTCTCCACAAGCACGTGTGTTGACTTCGTCGCACATGTGCATCTGCACAAGCGTTGAGCTCAGCAGAGCGTGTCTCTTGACACTTGATGTGCGTTGGCTGTGTCTGCCTGCTCCAGTGAAGAGAGAAACGGGAAATCATCTTGGTAGAGGCAACAAAGCAAAGGCGAGGCAGGATTGACATCTGCTCAACAGAGACGGATTCCCTGCGCTGACACAGTTCACAGTTACACGAGAAGCAATCTGAGCGGTCCGTCGACCGGAGACGTGTTTCCCAAGAGGTCGTTTAGCGAGTGAACAGCAGTGTGCGCGACTTTCAGGAGTGTGCCTGGAAAGTGCCAGAATCACCAGGAGCATCTGTGCAAAAGCTGCTGCCTCTGTGACCGCATTGAGGCACGTTCGCGTGTCTGCGAGTATATAGACGGCTCTTTCGCGTTCACTCCGAGGGAAACGGTCCGCTATTGCTTCTGTGCGCACAGACGCGATTCCCTTGTCTCTTGCGAACACAGGGAACTCTGTGCATCCAAATCTACAGGCTAAGGACGCGTCTGCATATGTTTTGGTGAACAATCGAGTGTGCGTGTTCTGACAGCTGCCTCTATGCAGACGTCTCCACAGAGCCACTTCTGAATGCCCCGCAGCCCAGGACTGAATGGATACACTAACAAGTGCACCGGTGTGAGCAACCACATATGCAGAAGGACGTCTTTCATCTCACAGAAGCGCGAACGTCTTGGCGTTCAAGCACATGGCAGAAACAAGGTGTGAACAGATGAGCTGCTGCTATTTTCTCCGTTCGGCATGCTTCGTTGTAGCTCTCTTGCCGGTCGCCGGCTTAGCGGCTTGCTTTGCGCGACTAGCTCTGGGGAGAGAAGGAGATAGCGCCGGAAACCTCGCCTTTTGCCTTCTTCGGCGCTGGAACCTGGTTGCTGCGCCTTCTCTTTGTCCATGTGCACACACACGATTCCTCAGCGAAAACCATGCAGAAACCTTTCCACGAGCACCCAGGGATGTGCACCCAGCACCACGTGCACGCACACGCAGCTAGAGAAAAGCACCTACCTTTTCACACACTGATGCCTAAGCAAACGCGTGGCCACACACACGCACACATCCGCAAGCGCGCCTACTCCCATCTATTGAGGGAAAGACGGACGAGCTCTTTGGTTGCTCTTCACAGGCTTGTCCCTGATCTATAGCTGAGGGCAAACACTTGTGTGCTTGTGGGAGAGCCTGTGTCTTTCCTGGAAGCGTTTGGGAGTTTTGCTCAGACGCGTGTTTCCTCAAGTTCAAGAATCAAGATCTAGGATACCTGCAGACAGGTGCCTGTTTGTGTGGAGACAGTCTGTTTGAAACTGTGTTCCTCAGCGCCCGCTCTTTCTCCCCGTCGCTCCACACGCCTGGGAGTCCCTTTCTTTCTCTCCACAAGCACGTGTGTTGACTTCGTCGCACATGTGCATCTGCACAAGCGTTGAGCTCAGCAGAGCGTGTCTCTTGACACTTGATGTGCGTTGGCTGTGTCTGCCTGCTCCAGTGAAGAGAGAAACGGGAAATCATCTTGGTAGAGGCAACAAAGCAAAAGCGAGGCAGGATTGACATCTGCTCAACAGAGACGGATTCCCTGCGCTGACACAGTTCACAGTTACACGAGAAGCAATCTGAGCGGTCCGTCGACCGGAGACGTGTTTCCCAAGAGGTCGTTTAGCGAGTGAACAGCAGTGTGCGCGACTTTCAGGAGTGTGCCTGGAAAGTGCCAGAATCACCAGGAGCATCTGTGCAAAAGCTGCTGCCTCTGTGACCGCATTGAGGCACGTTCGCGTGTCTGCGAGTATATAGACGGCTCTTTCGCGTTCACTCCGAGGGAAACGGTCCGCTATTGCTTCTGTGCGCACAGACGCGATTCCCTTGTCTCTTGCGAACACAGGGAACTCTGTGCATCCAAATCTACAGGCTAAGGACGCGTCTGCATATGTTTTGGTGAACAATCGAGTGTGCGTGTTCTGACAGCTGCCTCTATGCAGACGTCTCCACAGAGCCACTTCTGAATGCCCCGCAGCCCAGGACTGAATGGATACACTAACAAGTGCACCGGTGTGAGCAACCACATATGCAGAAGGACGTCTTTCATCTCACAGAAGCGCGAACGTCTTGGCGTTCAAGCACATGGCAGAAACAAGGTGTGAACAGATGAGCTGCTGCTATTTTCTCCGTTCGGCATGCTTCGTTGTAGCTCTCTTGCCGGTCGCCGGCTTAGCGGCTTGCTTTGCGCGACTAGCTCTGGGGAGAGAAGGAGATAGCGCCGGAAACCTCGCCTTTTGCCTTCTTCGGCGCTGGAACCTGGTTGCTGCGCCTTCTCTTTGTCCATGTGCACACACACGATTCCTCAGCGAAAACCATGCAGAAACCTTTCCACGAGCACCCAGGGATGTGCACCCAGCACCACGTGCACGCACACGCAGCTAGAGAAAAGCACCTACCTTTTCACACACTGATGCCTAAGCAAACGCGTGGCCACACACACGCACACATCCGCAAGCGCGCCTACTCCCATCTATTGAGGGAAAGACGGACGAGCTCTTTGGTTGCTCTTCACAGGCTTGTCCCTGATCTATAGCTGAGGGCAAACACTTGTGTGCTTGTGGGAGAGCCTGTGTCTTTCCTGGAAGCGTTTGGGAGTTTTGCTCAGACGCGTGTTTCCTCAAGTTCAAGAATCAAGATCTAGGATACCTGCAGACAGGTGCCTGTTTGTGTGGAGACAGTCTGTTTGAAACTGTGTTCCTCAGCGCCCGCTCTTTCTCCCCGTCGCTCCACACGCCTGGGAGTCCCTTTCTTTCTCTCCACAAGCACGTGTGTTGACTTCGTCGCACATGTGCATCTGCACAAGCGTTGAGCTCAGCAGAGCGTGTCTCTTGACACTTGATGTGCGTTGGCTGTGTCTGCCTGCTCCAGTGAAGAGAGAAACGGGAAATCATCTTGGTAGAGGCAACAAAGCAAAAGCGAGGCAGGATTGACATCTGCTCAACAGAGACGGATTCCCTGCGCTGACACAGTTCACAGTTACACGAGAAGCAATCTGAGCGGTCCGTCGACCGGAGACGTGTTTCCCAAGAGGTCGTTTAGCGAGTGAACAGCAGTGTGCGCGACTTTCAGGAGTGTGCCTGGAAAGTGCCAGAATCACCAGGAGCATCTGTGCAAAAGCTGCTGCCTCTGTGACCGCATTGAGGCACGTTCGCGTGTCTGCGAGTATATAGACGGCTCTTTCGCGTTCACTCCGAGGGAAACGGTCCGCTATTGCTTCTGTGCGCACAGACGCGATTCCCTTGTCTCTTGCGAACACAGGGAACTCTGTGCATCCAAATCTACAGGCTAAGGACGCGTCTGCATATGTTTTGGTGAACAATCGAGTGTGCGTGTTCTGACAGCTGCCTCTATGCAGACGTCTCCACAGAGCCACTTCTGAATGCCCCGCAGCCCAGGACTGAATGGATACACTAACAAGTGCACCGGTGTGAGCAACCACATATGCAGAAGGACGTCTTTCATCTCACAGAAGCGCGAACGTCTTGGCGTTCAAGCACATGGCAGAAACAAGGTGTGAACAGATGAGCTGCTGCTATTTTCTCCGTTCGGCATGCTTCGTTGTAGCTCTCTTGCCGGTCGCCGGCTTAGCGGCTTGCTTTGCGCGACTAGCTCTGGGGAGAGAAGGAGATAGCGCCGGAAACCTCGCCTTTTGCCTTCTTCGGCGCTGGAACCTGGTTGCTGCGCCTTCTCTTTGTCCATGTGCACACACACGATTCCTCAGCGAAAACCATGCAGAAACCTTTCCACGAGCACCCAGGGATGTGCACCCAGCACCACGTGCACGCACACGCAGCTAGAGAAAAGCACCTACCTTTTCACACACTGATGCCTAAGCAAACGCGTGGCCACACACACGCACACATCCGCAAGCGCGCCTACTCCCATCTACTGAGAGAAAGACGGACGAGCTCTTTGGTTGCTCTTCACAGGCTTGTCCCTGATCTATAGCTGAGGGCAAACACTTGTGTGCTTGTGGGAGAGCCTGTGTCTTTCCTGGAAGCGTTTGGGAGTTTTGCTCAGACGCGTGTTTCCTCAAGTTCAAGAATCAAGATCTAGGATACCTGCAGACAGGTGCCTGTTTGTGTGGAGACAGTCTGTTTGAAACTGTGTTCCTCAGCGCCTGCTCTTTCTCCCCGTCGCTCCACACGCCTGGGAGTCCCTTTCTTTCTCTCCACAAGCACGTGTGTTGACTTCGTCGCACATGTGCATCTGCACAAGCGTTGAGCTCAGCAGAGCGTGTCTCTTGACACTTGATGTGCGTTGGCTGTGTCTGCCTGCTCCAGTGAAGAGAGAAACGGGAAATCATCTTGGTAGAGGCAACAAAGCAAAAGCGAGGCAGGATTGACATCTGCTCAACAGAGACGGATTCCCTGCGCTGACACAGTTCACAGTTACACGAGAAGCAATCTGAGCGGTCCGTCGACCGGAGACGTGTTTCCCAAGAGGTCGTTTAGCGAGTGAACAGCAGTGTGCGCGACTTTCAGGAGTGTGCCTGGAAAGTGCCAGAATCACCAGGAGCATCTGTGCAAAAGCTGCTGCCTCTGTGACCGCATTGAGGCACGTTCGCGTGTCTGCGAGTATATAGACGGCTCTTTCGCGTTCACTCCGAGGGAAACGGTCCGCTATTGCTTCTGTGCGCACAGACGCGATTCCCTTGTCTCTTGCGAACACAGGGAACTCTGTGCATCCAAATCTACAGGCTAAGGACGCGTCTGCATATGTTTTGGTGAACAATCGAGTGTGCGTGTTCTGACAGCTGCCTCTATGCAGACGTCTCCACAGAGCCACTTCTGAATGCCCCGCAGCCCAGGACTGAATGGATACACTAACAAGTGCACCGGTGTGAGCAACCACATATGCAGAAGGACGTCTTTCATCTCACAGAAGCGCGAACGTCTTGGCGTTCAAGCACATGGCAGAAACAAGGTGTGAACAGATGAGCTGCTGCTATTTTCTCCGTTCGGCATGCTTCGTTGTAGCTCTCTTGCCGGTCGCCGGCTTAGCGGCTTGCTTTGCGCGACTAGCTCTGGGGAGAGAAGGAGATAGCGCCGGAAACCTCGCCTTTTGCCTTCTTCGGCGCTGGAACCTGGTTGCTGCGCCTTCTCTTTGTCCATGTGCACACACACGATTCCTCAGCGAAAACCATGCAGAAACCTTTCCACGAGCACCCAGGGATGTGCACCCAGCACCACGTGCACGCACACGCAGCTAGAGAAAAGCACCTACCTTTTCACACACTGATGCCTAAGCAAACGCGTGGCCACACACACGCACACATCCGCAAGCGCGCCTACTCCCATCTATTGAGGGAAAGACGGACGAGCTCTTTGGTTGCTCTTCACAGGCTTGTCCCTGATCTATAGCTGAGGGCAAACACTTGTGTGCTTGTGGGAGAGCCTGTGTCTTTCCTGGAAGCGTTTGGGAGTTTTGCTCAGACGCGTGTTTCCTCAAGTTCAAGAATCAAGATCTAGGATACCTGCAGACAGGTGCCTGTTTGTGTGGAGACAGTCTGTTTGAAACTGTGTTCCTCAGCGCCCGCTCTTTCTCCCCGTCGCTCCACACGCCTGGGAGTCCCTTTCTTTCTCTCCACAAGCACGTGTGTTGACTTCGTCGCACATGTGCATCTGCACAAGCGTTGAGCTCAGCAGAGCGTGTCTCTTGACACTTGATGTGCGTTGGCTGTGTCTGCCTGCTCCAGTGAAGAGAGAAACGGGAAATCATCTTGGTAGAGGCAACAAAGCAAAAGCGAGGCAGGATTGACATCTGCTCAACAGAGACGGATTCCCTGCGCTGACACAGTTCACAGTTACACGAGAAGCAATCTGAGCGGTCCGTCGACCGGAGACGTGTTTCCCAAGAGGTCGTTTAGCGAGTGAACAGCAGTGTGCGCGACTTTCAGGAGTGTGCCTGGAAAGTGCCAGAATCACCAGGAGCATCTGTGCAAAAGCTGCTGCCTCTGTGACCGCATTGAGGCACGTTCGCGTGTCTGCGAGTATATAGACGGCTCTTTCGCGTTCACTCCGAGGGAAACGGTCCGCTATTGCTTCTGTGCGCACAGACGCGATTCCCTTGTCTCTTGCGAACACAGGGAACTCTGTGCATCCAAATCTACAGGCTAAGGACGCGTCTGCATATGTTTTGGTGAACAATCGAGTGTGCGTGTTCTGACAGCTGCCTCTATGCAGACGTCTCCACAGAGCCACTTCTGAATGCCCCGCAGCCCAGGACTGAATGGATACACTAACAAGTGCACCGGTGTGAGCAACCACATATGCAGAAGGACGTCTTTCATCTCACAGAAGCGCGAACGTCTTGGCGTTCAAGCACATGGCAGAAACAAGGTGTGAACAGATGAGCTGCTGCTATTTTCTCCGTTCGGCATGCTTCGTTGTAGCTCTCTTGCCGGTCGCCGGCTTAGCGGCTTGCTTTGCGCGACTAGCTCTGGGGAGAGAAGGAGATAGCGCCGGAAACCTCGCCTTTTGCCTTCTTCGGCGCTGGAACCTGGTTGCTGCGCCTTCTCTTTGTCCATGTGCACACACACGATTCCTCAGCGAAAACCATGCAGAAACCTTTCCACGAGCACCCAGGGATGTGCACCCAGCACCACGTGCACGCACACGCAGCTAGAGAAAAGCACCTACCTTTTCACACACTGATGCCTAAGCAAACGCGTGGCCACACACACGCACACATCCGCAAGCGCGCCTACTCCCATCTATTGAGGGAAAGACGGACGAGCTCTTTGGTTGCTCTTCACAGGCTTGTCCCTGATCTATAGCTGAGGGCAAACACTTGTGTGCTTGTGGGAGAGCCTGTGTCTTTCCTGGAAGCGTTTGGGAGTTTTGCTCAGACGCGTGTTTCCTCAAGTTCAAGAATCAAGATCTAGGATACCTGCAGACAGGTGCCTGTTTGTGTGGAGACAGTCTGTTTGAAACTGTGTTCCTCAGCGCCCGCTCTTTCTCCCCGTCGCTCCACACGCCTGGGAGTCCCTTTCTTTCTCTCCACAAGCACGTGTGTTGACTTCGTCGCACATGTGCATCTGCACAAGCGTTGAGCTCAGCAGAGCGTGTCTCTTGACACTTGATGTGCGTTGGCTGTGTCTGCCTGCTCCAGTGAAGAGAGAAACGGGAAATCATCTTGGTAGAGGCAACAAAGCAAAAGCGAGGCAGGATTGACATCTGCTCAACAGAGACGGATTCCCTGCGCTGACACAGTTCACAGTTACACGAGAAGCAATCTGAGCGGTCCGTCGACCGGAGACGTGTTTCCCAAGAGGTCGTTTAGCGAGTGAACAGCAGTGTGCGCGACTTTCAGGAGTGTGCCTGGAAAGTGCCAGAATCACCAGGAGCATCTGTGCAAAAGCTGCTGCCTCTGTGACCGCATTGAGGCACGTTCGCGTGTCTGCGAGTATATAGACGGCTCTTTCGCGTTCACTCCGAGGGAAACGGTCCGCTATTGCTTCTGTGCGCACAGACGCGATTCCCTTGTCTCTTGCGAACACAGGGAACTCTGTGCATCCAAATCTACAGGCTAAGGACGCGTCTGCATATGTTTTGGTGAACAATCGAGTGTGCGTGTTCTGACAGCTGCCTCTATGCAGACGTCTCCACAGAGCCACTTCTGAATGCCCCGCAGCCCAGGACTGAATGGATACACTAACAAGTGCACCGGTGTGAGCAACCACATATGCAGAAGGACGTCTTTCATCTCACAGAAGCGCGAACGTCTTGGCGTTCAAGCACATGGCAGAAACAAGGTGTGAACAGATGAGCTGCTGCTATTTTCTCCGTTCGGCATGCTTCGTTGTAGCTCTCTTGCCGGTCGCCGGCTTAGCGGCTTGCTTTGCGCGACTAGCTCTGGGGAGAGAAGGAGATAGCGCCGGAAACCTCGCCTTTTGCCTTCTTCGGCGCTGGAACCTGGTTGCTGCGCCTTCTCTTTGTCCATGTGCACACACACGATTCCTCAGCGAAAACCATGCAGAAACCTTTCCACGAGCACCCAGGGATGTGCACCCAGCACCACGTGCACGCACACGCAGCTAGAGAAAAGCACCTACCTTTTCACACACTGATGCCTAAGCAAACGCGTGGCCACACACACGCACACATCCGCAAGCGCGCCTACTCCCATCTATTGAGGGAAAGACGGACGAGCTCTTTGGTTGCTCTTCACAGGCTTGTCCCTGATCTATAGCTGAGGGCAAACACTTGTGTGCTTGTGGGAGAGCCTGTGTCTTTCCTGGAAGCGTTTGGGAGTTTTGCTCAGACGCGTGTTTCCTCAAGTTCAAGAATCAAGATCTAGGATACCTGCAGACAGGTGCCTGTTTGTGTGGAGACAGTCTGTTTGAAACTGTGTTCCTCAGCGCCCGCTCTTTCTCCCCGTCGCTCCACACGCCTGGGAGTCCCTTTCTTTCTCTCCACAAGCACGTGTGTTGACTTCGTCGCACATGTGCATCTGCACAAGCGTTGAGCTCAGCAGAGCGTGTCTCTTGACACTTGATGTGCGTTGGCTGTGTCTGCCTGCTCCAGTGAAGAGAGAAACGGGAAATCATCTTGGTAGAGGCAACAAAGCAAAAGCGAGGCAGGATTGACATCTGCTCAACAGAGACGGATTCCCTGCGCTGACACAGTTCACAGTTACACGAGAAGCAATCTGAGCGGTCCGTCGACCGGAGACGTGTTTCCCAAGAGGTCGTTTAGCGAGTGAACAGCAGTGTGCGCGACTTTCAGGAGTGTGCCTGGAAAGTGCCAGAATCACCAGGAGCATCTGTGCAAAAGCTGCTGCCTCTGTGACCGCATTGAGGCACGTTCGCGTGTCTGCGAGTATATAGACGGCTCTTTCGCGTTCACTCCGAGGGAAACGGTCCGCTATTGCTTCTGTGCGCACAGACGCGATTCCCTTGTCTCTTGCGAACACAGGGAACTCTGTGCATCCAAATCTACAGGCTAAGGACGCGTCTGCATATGTTTTGGTGAACAATCGAGTGTGCGTGTTCTGACAGCTGCCTCTATGCAGACGTCTCCACAGAGCCACTTCTGAATGCCCCGCAGCCCAGGACTGAATGGATACACTAACAAGTGCACCGGTGTGAGCAACCACATATGCAGAAGGACGTCTTTCATCTCACAGAATCGCGAACGTCTTGGCGTTCAAGCACATGGCAGAAACAAGGTGTGAACAGATGAGCTGCTGCTATTTTCTCCGTTCGGCATGCTTCGTTGTAGCTCTCTTGCCGGTCGCCGGCTTAGCGGCTTGCTTTGCGCGACTAGCTCTGGGGAGAGAAGGAGATAGCGCCGGAAACCTCGCCTTTTGCCTTCTTCGGCGCTGGAACCTGGTTGCTGCGCCTTCTCTTTGTCCATGTGCACACACACGATTCCTCAGCGAAAACCATGCAGAAACCTTTCCACGAGCACCCAGGGATGTGCACCCAGCACCACGTGCACGCACACGCAGCTAGAGAAAAGCACCTACCTTTTCACACACTGATGCCTAAGCAAACGCGTGGCCACACACACGCACACATCCGCAAGCGCGCCTACTCCCATCTATTGAGGGAAAGACGGACGAGCTCTTTGGTTGCTCTTCACAGGCTTGTCCCTGATCTATAGCTGAGGGCAAACACTTGTGTGCTTGTGGGAGAGCCTGTGTCTTTCCTGGAAGCGTTTGGGAGTTTTGCTCAGACGCGTGTTTCCTCAAGTTCAAGAATCAAGATCTAGGATACCTGCAGACAGGTGCCTGTTTGTGTGGAGACAGTCTGTTTGAAACTGTGTTCCTCAGCGCCCGCTCTTTCTCCCCGTCGCTCCACACGCCTGGGAGTCCCTTTCTTTCTCTCCACAAGCACGTGTGTTGACTTCGTCGCACATGTGCATCTGCACAAGCGTTGAGCTCAGCAGAGCGTGTCTCTTGACACTTGATGTGCGTTGGCTGTGTCTGCCTGCTCCAGTGAAGAGAGAAACGGGAAATCATCTTGGTAGAGGCAACAAAGCAAAAGCGAGGCAGGATTGACATCTGCTCAACAGAGACGGATTCCCTGCGCTGACACAGTTCACAGTTACACGAGAAGCAATCTGAGCGGTCCGTCGACCGGAGACGTTTTTCCCAAGAGGTCGTTTAGCGAGTGAACAGCAGTGTGCGCGACTTTCAGGAGTGTGCCTGGAAAGTGCCAGAATCACCAGGAGCATCTGTGCAAAAGCTGCTGCCTCTGTGACCGCATTGAGGCACGTTCCCGTGTCTGCGAGTATATAGACGGCTCTTTCGCGTTCACTCCGAGGGAAACGGTCCGCTATTGCTTCTGTGCGCACAGACGCGATTCCCTTGTCTCTTGCGAACACAGGGAACTCTGTGCATCCAAATCTACAGGCTAAGGACGCGTCTGCATATGTTTTGGTGAACAATCGAGTGTGCGTGTTCTGACAGCTGCCTCTATGCAGACGTCTCCACAGAGCCACTTCTGAATGCCCCGCAGCCCAGGACTGAATGGATACACTAACAAGTGCACCGGTGTGAGCAACCACATATGCAGAAGGACGTCTTTCATCTCACAGAAGCGCGAACGTCTTGGCGTTCAAGCACATGGCAGAAACAAGGTGTGAACAGATGAGCTGCTGCTATTTTCTCCGTTCGGCATGCTTCGTTGTAGCTCTCTTGCCGGTCGCCGGCTTAGCGGCTTGCTTTGCGCGACTAGCTCTGGGGAGAGAAGGAGATAGCGCCGGAAACCTCGCCTTTTGCCTTCTTCGGCGCTGGAACCTGGTTGCTGCGCCTTCTCTTTGTCCATGTGCACACACACGATTCCTCAGCGAAAACCATGCAGAAACCTTTCCACGAGCACCCAGGGATGTGCACCCAGCACCACGTGCACGCACACGCAGCTAGAGAAAAGCACCTACCTTTTCACACACTGATGCCTAAGCAAACGCGTGGCCACACACACGCACACATCCGCAAGCGCGCCTACTCCCATCTATTGAGGGAAAGACGGACGAGCTCTTTGGTTGCTCTTCACAGGCTTGTCCCTGATCTATAGCTGAGGGCAAACACTTGTGTGCTTGTGGGAGAGCCTGTGTCTTTCCTGGAAGCGTTTGGGAGTTTTGCTCAGACGCGTGTTTCCTCAAGTTCAAGAATCAAGATCTAGGATACCTGCAGACAGGTGCCTGTTTGTGTGGAGACAGTCTGTTTGAAACTGTGTTCCTCAGCGCCCGCTCTTTCTCCCCGTCGCTCCACACGCCTGGGAGTCCCTTTCTTTCTCTCCACAAGCACGTGTGTTGACTTCGTCGCACATGTGCATCTGCACAAGCGTTGAGCTCAGCAGAGCGTGTCTCTTGACACTTGATGTGCGTTGGCTGTGTCTGCCTGCTCCAGTGAAGAGAGAAACGGGAAATCATCTTGGTAGAGGCAACAAAGCAAAAGCGAGGCAGGATTGACATCTGCTCAACAGAGACGGATTCCCTGCGCTGACACAGTTCACAGTTACACGAGAAGCAATCTGAGCGGTCCGTCGACCGGAGACGTGTTTCCCAAGAGGTCGTTTAGCGAGTGAACAGCAGTGTGCGCGACTTTCAGGAGTGTGCCTGGAAAGTGCCAGAATCACCAGGAGCATCTGTGCAAAAGCTGCTGCCTCTGTGACCGCATTGAGGCACGTTCGCGTGTCTGCGAGTATATAGACGGCTCTTTCGCGTTCACTCCGAGGGAAACGGTCCGCTATTGCTTCTGTGCGCACAGACGCGATTCCCTTGTCTCTTGCGAACACAGGGAACTCTGTGCATCCAAATCTACAGGCTAAGGACGCGTCTGCATATGTTTTGGTGAACAATCGAGTGTGCGTGTTCTGACAGCTGCCTCTATGCAGACGTCTCCACAGAGCCACTTCTGAATGCCCCGCAGCCCAGGACTGAATGGATACACTAACAAGTGCACCGGTGTGAGCAACCACATATGCAGAAGGACGTCTTTCATCTCACAGAAGCGCGAACGTCTTGGCGTTCAAGCACATGGCAGAAACAAGGTGTGAACAGATGAGCTGCTGCTATTTTCTCCGTTCGGCATGCTTCGTTGTAGCTCTCTTGCCGGTCGCCGGCTTAGCGGCTTGCTTTGCGCGACTAGCTCTGGGGAGAGAAGGAGATAGCGCCGGAAACCTCGCCTTTTGCCTTCTTCGGCGCTGGAACCTGGTTGCTGCGCCTTCTCTTTGTCCATGTGCACACACACGATTCCTCAGCGAAAACCATGCAGAAACCTTTCCACGAGCACCCAGGGATGTGCACCCAGCACCACGTGCACGCACACGCAGCTAGAGAAAAGCACCTACCTTTTCACACACTGATGCCTAAGCAAACGCGTGGCCACACACACGCACACATCCGCAAGCGCGCCTACTCCCATCTATTGAGGGAAAGACGGACGAGCTCTTTGGTTGCTCTTCACAGGCTTGTCCCTGATCTATAGCTGAGGGCAAACACTTGTGTGCTTGTGGGAGAGCCTGTGTCTTTCCTGGAAGCGTTTGGGAGTTTTGCTCAGACGCGTGTTTCCTCAAGTTCAAGAATCAAGATCTAGGATACCTGCAGACAGGTGCCTGTTTGTGTGGAGACAGTCTGTTTGAAACTGTGTTCCTCAGCGCCCGCTCTTTCTCCCCGTCGCTCCACACGCCTGGGAGTCCCTTTCTTTCTCTCCACAAGCACGTGTGTTGACTTCGTCGCACATGTGCATCTGCACAAGCGTTGAGCTCAGCAGAGCGTGTCTCTTGACACTTGATGTGCGTTGGCTGTGTCTGCCTGCTCCAGTGAAGAGAGAAACGGGAAATCATCTTGGTAGAGGCAACAAAGCAAAGGCGAGGCAGGATTGACATCTGCTCAACAGAGACGGATTCCCTGCGCTGACACAGTTCACAGTTACACGAGAAGCAATCTGAGCGGTCCGTCGACCGGAGACGTGTTTCCCAAGAGGTCGTTTAGCGAGTGAACAGCAGTGTGCGCGACTTTCAGGAGTGTGCCTGGAAAGTGCCAGAATCACCAGGAGCATCTGTGCAAAAGCTGCTGCCTCTGTGACCGCATTGAGGCACGTTCGCGTGTCTGCGAGTATATAGACGGCTCTTTCGCGTTCACTCCGAGGGAAACGGTCCGCTATTGCTTCTGTGCGCACAGACGCGATTCCCTTGTCTCTTGCGAACACAGGGAACTCTGTGCATCCAAATCTACAGGCTAAGGACGCGTCTGCATATGTTTTGGTGAACAATCGAGTGTGCGTGTTCTGACAGCTGCCTCTATGCAGACGTCTCCACAGAGCCACTTCTGAATGCCCCGCAGCCCAGGACTGAATGGATACACTAACAAGTGCACCGGTGTGAGCAACCACATATGCAGAAGGACGTCTTTCATCTCACAGAAGCGCGAACGTCTTGGCGTTCAAGCACATGGCAGAAACAAGGTGTGAACAGATGAGCTGCTGCTATTTTCTCCGTTCGGCATGCTTCGTTGTAGCTCTCTTGCCGGTCGCCGGCTTAGCGGCTTGCTTTGCGCGACTAGCTCTGGGGAGAGAAGGAGATAGCGCCGGAAACCTCGCCTTTTGCCTTCTTCGGCGCTGGAACCTGGTTGCTGCGCCTTCTCTTTGTCCATGTGCACACACACGATTCCTCAGCGAAAACCATGCAGAAACCTTTCCACGAGCACCCAGGGATGTGCACCCAGCACCACGTGCACGCACACGCAGCTAGAGAAAAGCACCTACCTTTTCACACACTGATGCCTAAGCAAACGCGTGGCCACACACACGCACACATCCGCAAGCGCGCCTACTCCCATCTATTGAGGGAAAGACGGACGAGCTCTTTGGTTGCTCTTCACAGGCTTGTCCCTGATCTATAGCTGAGGGCAAACACTTGTGTGCTTGTGGGAGAGCCTGTGTCTTTCCTGGAAGCGTTTGGGAGTTTTGCTCAGACGCGTGTTTCCTCAAGTTCAAGAATCAAGATCTAGGATACCTGCAGACAGGTGCCTGTTTGTGTGGAGACAGTCTGTTTGAAACTGTGTTCCTCAGCGCCCGCTCTTTCTCCCCGTCGCTCCACACGCCTGGGAGTCCCTTTCTTTCTCTCCACAAGCACGTGTGTTGACTTCGTCGCACATGTGCATCTGCACAAGCGTTGAGCTCAGCAGAGCGTGTCTCTTGACACTTGATGTGCGTTGGCTGTGTCTGCCTGCTCCAGTGAAGAGAGAAACGGGAAATCATCTTGGTAGAGGCAACAAAGCAAAGGCGAGGCAGGATTGACATCTGCTCAACAGAGACGGATTCCCTGCGCTGACACAGTTCACAGTTACACGAGAAGCAATCTGAGCGGTCCGTCGACCGGAGACGTGTTTCCCAAGAGGTCGTTTAGCGAGTGAACAGCAGTGTGCGCGACTTTCAGGAGTGTGCCTGGAAAGTGCCAGAATCACCAGGAGCATCTGTGCAAAAGCTGCTGCCTCTGTGACCGCATTGAGGCACGTTCGCGTGTCTGCGAGTATATAGACGGCTCTTTCGCGTTCACTCCGAGGGAAACGGTCCGCTATTGCTTCTGTGCGCACAGACGCGATTCCCTTGTCTCTTGCGAACACAGGGAACTCTGTGCATCCAAATCTACAGGCTAAGGACGCGTCTGCATATGTTTTGGTGAACAATCGAGTGTGCGTGTTCTGACAGCTGCCTCTATGCAGACGTCTCCACAGAGCCACTTCTGAATGCCCCGCAGCCCAGGACTGAATGGATACACTAACAAGTGCACCGGTGTGAGCAACCACATATGCAGAAGGACGTCTTTCATCTCACAGAATCGCGAACGTCTTGGCGTTCAAGCACATGGCAGAAACAAGGTGTGAACAGATGAGCTGCTGCTATTTTCTCCGTTCGGCATGCTTCGTTGTAGCTCTCTTGCCGGTCGCCGGCTTAGCGGCTTGCTTTGCGCGACTAGCTCTGGGGAGAGAAGGAGATAGCGCCGGAAACCTCGCCTTTTGCCTTCTTCGGCGCTGGAACCTGGTTGCTGCGCCTTCTCTTTGTCCATGTGCACACACACGATTCCTCAGCGAAAACCATGCAGAAACCTTTCCACGAGCACCCAGGGATGTGCACCCAGCACCACGTGCACGCACACGCAGCTAGAGAAAAGCACCTACCTTTTCACACACTGATGCCTAAGCAAACGCGTGGCCACACACACGCACACATCCGCAAGCGCGCCTACTCCCATCTATTGAGGGAAAGACGGACGAGCTCTTTGGTTGCTCTTCACAGGCTTGTCCCTGATCTATAGCTGAGGGCAAACACTTGTGTGCTTGTGGGAGAGCCTGTGTCTTTCCTGGAAGCGTTTGGGAGTTTTGCTCAGACGCGTGTTTCCTCAAGTTCAAGAATCAAGATCTAGGATACCTGCAGACAGGTGCCTGTTTGTGTGGAGACAGTCTGTTTGAAACTGTGTTCCTCAGCGCCCGCTCTTTCTCCCCGTCGCTCCACACGCCTGGGAGTCCCTTTCTTTCTCTCCACAAGCACGTGTGTTGACTTCGTCGCACATGTGCATCTGCACAAGCGTTGAGCTCAGCAGAGCGTGTCTCTTGACACTTGATGTGCGTTGGCTGTGTCTGCCTGCTCCAGTGAAGAGAGAAACGGGAAATCATCTTGGTAGAGGCAACAAAGCAAAAGCGAGGCAGGATTGACATCTGCTCAACAGAGACGGATTCCCTGCGCTGACACAGTTCACAGTTACACGAGAAGCAATCTGAGCGGTCCGTCGACCGGAGACGTGTTTCCCAAGAGGTCGTTTAGCGAGTGAACAGCAGTGTGCGCGACTTTCAGGAGTGTGCCTGGAAAGTGCCAGAATCACCAGGAGCATCTGTGCAAAAGCTGCTGCCTCTGTGACCGCATTGAGGCACGTTCCCGTGTCTGCGAGTATATAGACGGCTCTTTCGCGTTCACTCCGAGGGAAACGGTCCGCTATTGCTTCTGTGCGCACAGACGCGATTCCCTTGTCTCTTGCGAACACAGGGAACTCTGTGCATCCAAATCTACAGGCTAAGGACGCGTCTGCATATGTTTTGGTGAACAATCGAGTGTGCGTGTTCTGACAGCTGCCTCTATGCAGACGTCTCCACAGAGCCACTTCTGAATGCCCCGCAGCCCAGGACTGAATGGATACACTAACAAGTGCACCGGTGTGAGCAACCACATATGCAGAAGGACGTCTTTCATCTCACAGAAGCGCGAACGTCTTGGCGTTCAAGCACATGGCAGAAACAAGGTGTGAACAGATGAGCTGCTGCTATTTTCTCCGTTCGGCATGCTTCGTTGTAGCTCTCTTGCCGGTCGCCGGCTTAGCGGCTTGCTTTGCGCGACTAGCTCTGGGGAGAGAAGGAGATAGCGCCGGAAACCTCGCCTTTTGCCTTCTTCGGCGCTGGAACCTGGTTGCTGCGCCTTCTCTTTGTCCATGTGCACACACACGATTCCTCAGCGAAAACCATGCAGAAACCTTTCCACGAGCACCCAGGGATGTGCACCCAGCACCACGTGCACGCACACGCAGCTAGAGAAAAGCACCTACCTTTTCACACACTGATGCCTAAGCAAACGCGTGGCCACACACACGCACACATCCGCAAGCGCGCCTACTCCCATCTACTGAGAGAAAGACGGACGAGCTCTTTGGTTGCTCTTCACAGGCTTGTCCCTGATCTATAGCTGAGGGCAAACACTTGTGTGCTTGTGGGAGAGCCTGTGTCTTTCCTGGAAGCGTTTGGGAGTTTTGCTCAGACGCGTGTTTCCTCAAGTTCAAGAATCAAGATCTAGGATACCTGCAGACAGGTGCCTGTTTGTGTGGAGACAGTCTGTTTGAAACTGTGCTCCTCAGCGCCCGCTCTTTCTCCCCGTCGCTCCACACGCCTGGGAGTCCCTTTCTTTCTCTCCACAAGCACGTGTGTTGACTTCGTCGCACATGTGCATCTGCACAAGCGTTGAGCTCAGCAGAGCGTGTCTCTTGACACTTGATGTGCGTTGGCTGTGTCTGCCTGCTCCAGTGAAGAGAGAAACGGGAAATCATCTTGGTAGAGGCAACAAAGCAAAAGCGAGGCAGGATTGACATCTGCTCAACAGAGACGGATTCCCTGCGCTGACACAGTTCACAGTTACACGAGAAGCAATCTGAGCGGTCCGTCGACCGGAGACGTGTTTCCCAAGAGGTCGTTTAGCGAGTGAACAGCAGTGTGCGCGACTTTCAGGAGTGTGCCTGGAAAGTGCCAGAATCACCAGGAGCATCTGTGCAAAAGCTGCTGCCTCTGTGACCGCATTGAGGCACGTTCGCGTGTCTGCGAGTATATAGACGGCTCTTTCGCGTTCACTCCGAGGGAAACGGTCCGCTATTGCTTCTGTGCGCACAGACGCGATTCCCTTGTCTCTTGTGAACACAGGGAACTCTGTGCATCCAAATCTACAGGCTAAGGACGCGTCTGCATATGTTTTGGTGAACAATCGAGTGTGCGTGTTCTGACAGCTGCCTCTATGCAGACGTCTCCACAGAGCCACTTCTGAATGCCCCGCAGCCCAGGACTGAATGGATACACTAACAAGTGCACCGGTGTGAGCAACCACATATGCAGAAGGACGTCTTTCATCTCACAGAAGCGCGAACGTCTTGGCGTTCAAGCACATGGCAGAAACAAGGTGTGAACAGATGAGCTGCTGCTATTTTCTCCGTTCGGCATGCTTCGTTGTAGCTCTCTTGCCGGTCGCCGGCTTAGCGGCTTGCTTTGCGCGACTAGCTCTGGGGAGAGAAGGAGATAGCGCCGGAAACCTCGCCTTTTGCCTTCTTCGGCGCTGGAACCTGGTTGCTGCGCCTTCTCTTTGTCCATGTGCACACACACGATTCCTCAGCGAAAACCATGCAGAAACCTTTCCACGAGCACCCAGGGATGTGCACCCAGCACCACGTGCACGCACACGCAGCTAGAGAAAAGCACCTACCTTTTCACACACTGATGCCTAAGCAAACGCGTGGCCACACACACGCACACATCCGCAAGCGCGCCTACTCCCATCTACTGAGAGAAAGACGGACGAGCTCTTTGGTTGCTCTTCACAGGCTTGTCCCTGATCTATAGCTGAGGGCAAACACTTGTGTGCTTGTGGGAGAGCCTGTGTCTTTCCTGGAAGCGTTTGGGAGTTTTGCTCAGACGCGTGTTTCCTCAAGTTCAAGAATCAAGATCTAGGATACCTGCAGACAGGTGCCTGTTTGTGTGGAGACAGTCTGTTTGAAACTGTGTTCCTCAGCGCCCGCTCTTTCTCCCCGTCGCTCCACACGCCTGGGAGTCCCTTTCTTTCTCTCCACAAGCACGTGTGTTGACTTCGTCGCACATGTGCATCTGCACAAGCGTTGAGCTCAGCAGAGCGTGTCTCTTGACACTTGATGTGCGTTGGCTGTGTCTGCCTGCTCCAGTGAAGAGAGAAACGGGAAATCATCTTGGTAGAGGCAACAAAGCAAAAGCGAGGCAGGATTGACATCTGCTCAACAGAGACGGATTCCCTGCGCTGACACAGTTCACAGTTACACGAGAAGCAATCTGAGCGGTCCGTCGACCGGAGACGTGTTTCCCAAGAGGTCGTTTAGCGAGTGAACAGCAGTGTGCGCGACTTTCAGGAGTGTGCCTGGAAAGTGCCAGAATCACCAGGAGCATCTGTGCAAAAGCTGCTGCCTCTGTGACCGCATTGAGGCACGTTCGCGTGTCTGCGAGTATATAGACGGCTCTTTCGCGTTCACTCCGAGGGAAACGGTCCGCTATTGCTTCTGTGCGCACAGACGCGATTCCCTTGTCTCTTGCGAACACAGGGAACTCTGTGCATCCAAATCTACAGGCTAAGGACGCGTCTGCATATGTTTTGGTGAACAATCGAGTGTGCGTGTTCTGACAGCTGCCTCTATGCAGACGTCTCCACAGAGCCACTTCTGAATGCCCCGCAGCCCAGGACTGAATGGATACACTAACAAGTGCACCGGTGTGAGCAACCACATATGCAGAAGGACGTCTTTCATCTCACAGAAGCGCGAACGTCTTGGCGTTCAAGCACATGGCAGAAACAAGGTGTGAACAGATGAGCTGCTGCTATTTTCTCCGTTCGGCATGCTTCGTTGTAGCTCTCTTGCCGGTCGCCGGCTTAGCGGCTTGCTTTGCGCGACTAGCTCTGGGGAGAGAAGGAGATAGCGCCGGAAACCTCGCCTTTTGCCTTCTTCGGCGCTGGAACCTGGTTGCTGCGCCTTCTCTTTGTCCATGTGCACACACACGATTCCTCAGCGAAAACCATGCAGAAACCTTTCCACGAGCACCCAGGGATGTGCACCCAGCACCACGTGCACGCACACGCAGCTAGAGAAAAGCACCTACCTTTTCACACACTGATGCCTAAGCAAACGCGTGGCCACACACACGCACACATCCGCAAGCGCGCCTACTCCCATCTATTGAGGGAAAGACGGACGAGCTCTTTGGTTGCTCTTCACAGGCTTGTCCCTGATCTATAGCTGAGGGCAAACACTTGTGTGCTTGTGGGAGAGCCTGTGTCTTTCCTGGAAGCGTTTGGGAGTTTTGCTCAGACGCGTGTTTCCTCAAGTTCAAGAATCAAGATCTAGGATACCTGCAGACAGGTGCCTGTTTGTGTGGAGACAGTCTGTTTGAAACTGTGTTCCTCAGCGCCCGCTCTTTCTCCCCGTCGCTCCACACGCCTGGGAGTCCCTTTCTTTCTCTCCACAAGCACGTGTGTTGACTTCGTCGCACATGTGCATCTGCACAAGCGTTGAGCTCAGCAGAGCGTGTCTCTTGACACTTGATGTGCGTTGGCTGTGTCTGCCTGCTCCAGTGAAGAGAGAAACGGGAAATCATCTTGGTAGAGGCAACAAAGCAAAAGCGAGGCAGGATTGACATCTGCTCAACAGAGACGGATTCCCTGCGCTGACACAGTTCACAGTTACACGAGAAGCAATCTGAGCGGTCCGTCGACCGGAGACGTGTTTCCCAAGAGGTCGTTTAGCGAGTGAACAGCAGTGTGCGCGACTTTCAGGAGTGTGCCTGGAAAGTGCCAGAATCACCAGGAGCATCTGTGCAAAAGCTGCTGCCTCTGTGACCGCATTGAGGCACGTTCGCGTGTCTGCGAGTATATAGACGGCTCTTTCGCGTTCACTCCGAGGGAAACGGTCCGCTATTGCTTCTGTGCGCACAGACGCGATTCCCTTGTCTCTTGCGAACACAGGGAACTCTGTGCATCCAAATCTACAGGCTAAGGACGCGTCTGCATATGTTTTGGTGAACAATCGAGTGTGCGTGTTCTGACAGCTGCCTCTATGCAGACGTCTCCACAGAGCCACTTCTGAATGCCCCGCAGCCCAGGACTGAATGGATACACTAACAAGTGCACCGGTGTGAGCAACCACATATGCAGAAGGACGTCTTTCATCTCACAGAAGCGCGAACGTCTTGGCGTTCAAGCACATGGCAGAAACAAGGTGTGAACAGATGAGCTGCTGCTATTTTCTCCGTTCGGCATGCTTCGTTGTAGCTCTCTTGCCGGTCGCCGGCTTAGCGGCTTGCTTTGCGCGACTAGCTCTGGGGAGAGAAGGAGATAGCGCCGGAAACCTCGCCTTTTGCCTTCTTCGGCGCTGGAACCTGGTTGCTGCGCCTTCTCTTTGTCCATGTGCACACACACGATTCCTCAGCGAAAACCATGCAGAAACCTTTCCACGAGCACCCAGGGATGTGCACCCAGCACCACGTGCACGCACACGCAGCTAGAGAAAAGCACCTACCTTTTCACACACTGATGCCTAAGCAAACGCGTGGCCACACACACGCACACATCCGCAAGCGCGCCTACTCCCATCTATTGAGGGAAAGACGGACGAGCTCTTTGGTTGCTCTTCACAGGCTTGTCCCTGATCTATAGCTGAGGGCAAACACTTGTGTGCTTGTGGGAGAGCCTGTGTCTTTCCTGGAAGCGTTTGGGAGTTTTGCTCAGACGCGTGTTTCCTCAAGTTCAAGAATCAAGATCTAGGATACCTGCAGACAGGTGCCTGTTTGTGTGGAGACAGTCTGTTTGAAACTGTGTTCCTCAGCGCCCGCTCTTTCTCCCCGTCGCTCCACACGCCTGGGAGTCCCTTTCTTTCTCTCCACAAGCACGTGTGTTGACTTCGTCGCACATGTGCATCTGCACAAGCGTTGAGCTCAGCAGAGCGTGTCTCTTGACACTTGATGTGCGTTGGCTGTGTCTGCCTGCTCCAGTGAAGAGAGAAACGGGAAATCATCTTGGTAGAGGCAACAAAGCAAAAGCGAGGCAGGATTGACATCTGCTCAACAGAGACGGATTCCCTGCGCTGACACAGTTCACAGTTACACGAGAAGCAATCTGAGCGGTCCGTCGACCGGAGACGTGTTTCCCAAGAGGTCGTTTAGCGAGTGAACAGCAGTGTGCGCGACTTTCAGGAGTGTGCCTGGAAAGTGCCAGAATCACCAGGAGCATCTGTGCAAAAGCTGCTGCCTCTGTGACCGCATTGAGGCACGTTCGCGTGTCTGCGAGTATATAGACGGCTCTTTCGCGTTCACTCCGAGGGAAACGGTCCGCTATTGCTTCTGTGCGCACAGACGCGATTCCCTTGTCTCTTGCGAACACAGGGAACTCTGTGCATCCAAATCTACAGGCTAAGGACGCGTCTGCATATGTTTTGGTGAACAATCGAGTGTGCGTGTTCTGACAGCTGCCTCTATGCAGACGTCTCCACAGAGCCACTTCTGAATGCCCCGCAGCCCAGGACTGAATGGATACACTAACAAGTGCACCGGTGTGAGCAACCACATATGCAGAAGGACGTCTTTCATCTCACAGAATCGCGAACGTCTTGGCGTTCAAGCACATGGCAGAAACAAGGTGTGAACAGATGAGCTGCTGCTATTTTCTCCGTTCGGCATGCTTCGTTGTAGCTCTCTTGCCGGTCGCCGGCTTAGCGGCTTGCTTTGCGCGACTAGCTCTGGGGAGAGAAGGAGATAGCGCCGGAAACCTCGCCTTTTGCCTTCTTCGGCGCTGGAACCTGGTTGCTGCGCCTTCTCTTTGTCCATGTGCACACACACGATTCCTCAGCGAAAACCATGCAGAAACCTTTCCACGAGCACCCAGGGATGTGCACCCAGCACCACGTGCACGCACACGCAGCTAGAGAAAAGCACCTACCTTTTCACACACTGATGCCTAAGCAAACGCGTGGCCACACACACGCACACATCCGCAAGCGCGCCTACTCCCATCTATTGAGGGAAAGACGGACGAGCTCTTTGGTTGCTCTTCACAGGCTTGTCCCTGATCTATAGCTGAGGGCAAACACTTGTGTGCTTGTGGGAGAGCCTGTGTCTTTCCTGGAAGCGTTTGGGAGTTTTGCTCAGACGCGTGTTTCCTCAAGTTCAAGAATCAAGATCTAGGATACCTGCAGACAGGTGCCTGTTTGTGTGGAGACAGTCTGTTTGAAACTGTGTTCCTCAGCGCCCGCTCTTTCTCCCCGTCACTCCACACGCCTGGGAGTCCCTTCCTTTCTCTCCACAAGCACGTGTGTTGACTTCGTCGCACATGTGCATCTGCACAAGCGTTGAGCTCAGCAGAGCGTGTCTCTTGACACTTGATGTGCGTTGGCTGCGTCTGCCTGCTCCAGTGAAGAGAGAAACGGGAAATCATCTTGGTAGAGGCAACAAAGCAAAAGCGAGGGAGGATTGACATCTGCTCAACAGAGACGGATTCCCTGCGCTGACACAGTTCACAGTTACACGAGAAGCAATCTGAGCGGTCCGTCGACCGGAGACGTGTTTCCCAAGAGGTCGTTTAGCGAGTGAACAGCAGTGTGCGCGACTTTCAGGAGTGTGCCTGGAAAGTGCCAGAATCACCAGGAGCATCTGTGCAAAAGCTGCTGCCTCTGTGACCGCATTGAGGCACGTTCGCGTGTCTGCGAGTATATAGACGGCTCTTTCGCGTTCACTCCGAGGGAAACGGTCCGCTATTGCTTCTGTGCGCACAGACGCGATTCCCTTGTCTCTTGCGAACACAGGGAACTCTGTGCATCCAAATCTACAGGCTAAGGACGCGTCTGCATATGTTTTGGTGAACAATCGAGTGTGCGTGTTCTGACAGCTGCCTCTATGCAGACGTCTCCACAGAGCCACTTCTGAATGCCCCGCAGCCCAGGACTGAATGGATACACTAACAAGTGCACCGGTGTGAGCAACCACATATGCAGAAGGACGTCTTTCATCTCACAGAAGCGCGAACGTCTTGGCGTTCAAGCACATGGCAGAAACAAGGTGTGAACAGATGAGCTGCTGCTATTTTCTCCGTTCGGCATGCTTCGTTGTAGCTCTCTTGCCGGTCGCCGGCTTAGCGGCTTGCTTTGCGCGACTAGCTCTGGGGAGAGAAGGAGATAGCGCCGGAAACCTCGCCTTTTGCCTTCTTCGGCGCTGGAACCTGGTTGCTGCGCCTTCTCTTTGTCCATGTGCACACACACGATTCCTCAGCGAAAACCATGCAGAAACCTTTCCACGAGCACCCAGGGATGTGCACCCAGCACCACGTGCACGCACACGCAGCTAGAGAAAAGCACCTACCTTTTCACACACTGATGCCTAAGCAAACGCGTGGCCACACACACGCACACATCCGCAAGCGCGCCTACTCCCATCTATTGAGGGAAAGACGGACGAGCTCTTTGGTTGCTCTTCACAGGCTTGTCCCTGATCTATAGCTGAGGGCAAACACTTGTGTGCTTGTGGGAGAGCCTGTGTCTTTCCTGGAAGCGTTTGGGAGTTTTGCTCAGACGCGTGTTTCCTCAAGTTCAAGAATCAAGATCTAGGATACCTGCAGACAGGTGCCTGTTTGTGTGGAGACAGTCTGTTTGAAACTGTGTTCCTCAGCGCCCGCTCTTTCTCCCCGTCGCTCCACACGCCTGGGAGTCCCTTTCTTTCTCTCCACAAGCACGTGTGTTGACTTCGTCGCACATGTGCATCTGCACAAGCGTTGAGCTCAGCAGAGCGTGTCTCTTGACACTTGATGTGCGTTGGCTGTGTCTGCCTGCTCCAGTGAAGAGAGAAACGGGAAATCATCTTGGTAGAGGCAACAAAGCAAAGGCGAGGCAGGATTGACATCTGCTCAACAGAGACGGATTCCCTGCGCTGACACAGTTCACAGTTACACGAGAAGCAATCTGAGCGGTCCGTCGACCGGAGACGTGTTTCCCAAGAGGTCGTTTAGCGAGTGAACAGCAGTGTGCGCGACTTTCAGGAGTGTGCCTGGAAAGTGCCAGAATCACCAGGAGCATCTGTGCAAAAGCTGCTGCCTCTGTGACCGCATTGAGGCACGTTCGCGTGTCTGCGAGTATATAGACGGCTCTTTCGCGTTCACTCCGAGGGAAACGGTCCGCTATTGCTTCTGTGCGCACAGACGCGATTCCCTTGTCTCTTGCGAACACAGGGAACTCTGTGCATCCAAATCTACAGGCTAAGGACGCGTCTGCATATGTTTTGGTGAACAATCGAGTGTGCGTGTTCTGACAGCTGCCTCTATGCAGACGTCTCCACAGAGCCACTTCTGAATGCCCCGCAGCCCAGGACTGAATGGATACACTAACAAGTGCACCGGTGTGAGCAACCACATATGCAGAAGGACGTCTTTCATCTCACAGAAGCGCGAACGTCTTGGCGTTCAAGCACATGGCAGAAACAAGGTGTGAACAGATGAGCTGCTGCTATTTTCTCCGTTCGGCATGCTTCGTTGTAGCTCTCTTGCCGGTCGCCGGCTTAGCGGCTTGCTTTGCGCGACTAGCTCTGGGGAGAGAAGGAGATAGCGCCGGAAACCTCGCCTTTTGCCTTCTTCGGCGCTGGAACCTGGTTGCTGCGCCTTCTCTTTGTCCATGTGCACACACACGATTCCTCAGCGAAAACCATGCAGAAACCTTTCCACGAGCACCCAGGGATGTGCACCCAGCACCACGTGCACGCACACGCAGCTAGAGAAAAGCACCTACCTTTTCACACACTGATGCCTAAGCAAACGCGTGGCCACACACACGCACACATCCGCAAGCGCGCCTACTCCCATCTATTGAGGGAAAGACGGACGAGCTCTTTGGTTGCTCTTCACAGGCTTGTCCCTGATCTATAGCTGAGGGCAAACACTTGTGTGCTTGTGGGAGAGCCTGTGTCTTTCCTGGAAGCGTTTGGGAGTTTTGCTCAGACGCGTGTTTCCTCAAGTTCAAGAATCAAGATCTAGGATACCTGCAGACAGGTGCCTGTTTGTGTGGAGACAGTCTGTTTGAAACTGTGTTCCTCAGCGCCCGCTCTTTCTCCCCGTCGCTCCACACGCCTGGGAGTCCCTTTCTTTCTCTCCACAAGCACGTGTGTTGACTTCGTCGCACATGTGCATCTGCACAAGCGTTGAGCTCAGCAGAGCGTGTCTCTTGACACTTGATGTGCGTTGGCTGTGTCTGCCTGCTCCAGTGAAGAGAGAAACGGGAAATCATCTTGGTAGAGGCAACAAAGCAAAGGCGAGGCAGGATTGACATCTGCTCAACAGAGACGGATTCCCTGCGCTGACACAGTTCACAGTTACACGAGAAGCAATCTGAGCGGTCCGTCGACCGGAGACGTGTTTCCCAAGAGGTCGTTTAGCGAGTGAACAGCAGTGTGCGCGACTTTCAGGAGTGTGCCTGGAAAGTGCCAGAATCACCAGGAGCATCTGTGCAAAAGCTGCTGCCTCTGTGACCGCATTGAGGCACGTTCGCGTGTCTGCGAGTATATAGACGGCTCTTTCGCGTTCACTCCGAGGGAAACGGTCCGCTATTGCTTCTGTGCGCACAGACGCGATTCCCTTGTCTCTTGCGAACACAGGGAACTCTGTGCATCCAAATCTACAGGCTAAGGACGCGTCTGCATATGTTTTGGTGAACAATCGAGTGTGCGTGTTCTGACAGCTGCCTCTATGCAGACGTCTCCACAGAGCCACTTCTGAATGCCCCGCAGCCCAGGACTGAATGGATACACTAACAAGTGCACCGGTGTGAGCAACCACATATGCAGAAGGACGTCTTTCATCTCACAGAAGCGCGAACGTCTTGGCGTTCAAGCACATGGCAGAAACAAGGTGTGAACAGATGAGCTGCTGCTATTTTCTCCGTTCGGCATGCTTCGTTGTAGCTCTCTTGCCGGTCGCCGGCTTAGCGGCTTGCTTTGCGCGACTAGCTCTGGGGAGAGAAGGAGATAGCGCCGGAAACCTCGCCTTTTGCCTTCTTCGGCGCTGGAACCTGGTTGCTGCGCCTTCTCTTTGTCCATGTGCACACACACGATTCCTCAGCGAAAACCATGCAGAAACCTTTCCACGAGCACCCAGGGATGTGCACCCAGCACCACGTGCACGCACACGCAGCTAGAGAAAAGCACCTACCTTTTCACACACTGATGCCTAAGCAAACGCGTGGCCACACACACGCACACATCCGCAAGCGCGCCTACTCCCATCTATTGAGGGAAAGACGGACGAGCTCTTTGGTTGCTCTTCACAGGCTTGTCCCTGATCTATAGCTGAGGGCAAACACTTGTGTGCTTGTGGGAGAGCCTGTGTCTTTCCTGGAAGCGTTTGGGAGTTTTGCTCAGACGCGTGTTTCCTCAAGTTCAAGAATCAAGATCTAGGATACCTGCAGACAGGTGCCTGTTTGTGTGGAGACAGTCTGTTTGAAACTGTGTTCCTCAGCGCCCGCTCTTTCTCCCCGTCGCTCCACACGCCTGGGAGTCCCTTTCTTTCTCTCCACAAGCACGTGTGTTGACTTCGTCGCACATGTGCATCTGCACAAGCGTTGAGCTCAGCAGAGCGTGTCTCTTGACACTTGATGTGCGTTGGCTGTGTCTGCCTGCTCCAGTGAAGAGAGAAACGGGAAATCATCTTGGTAGAGGCAACAAAGCAAAGGCGAGGCAGGATTGACATCTGCTCAACAGAGACGGATTCCCTGCGCTGACACAGTTCACAGTTACACGAGAAGCAATCTGAGCGGTCCGTCGACCGGAGACGTGTTTCCCAAGAGGTCGTTTAGCGAGTGAACAGCAGTGTGCGCGACTTTCAGGAGTGTGCCTGGAAAGTGCCAGAATCACCAGGAGCATCTGTGCAAAAGCTGCTGCCTCTGTGACCGCATTGAGGCACGTTCGCGTGTCTGCGAGTATATAGACGGCTCTTTCGCGTTCACTCCGAGGGAAACGGTCCGCTATTGCTTCTGTGCGCACAGACGCGATTCCCTTGTCTCTTGCGAACACAGGGAACTCTGTGCATCCAAATCTACAGGCTAAGGACGCGTCTGCATATGTTTTGGTGAACAATCGAGTGTGCGTGTTCTGACAGCTGCCTCTATGCAGACGTCTCCACAGAGCCACTTCTGAATGCCCCGCAGCCCAGGACTGAATGGATACACTAACAAGTGCACCGGTGTGAGCAACCACATATGCAGAAGGACGTCTTTCATCTCACAGAAGCGCGAACGTCTTGGCGTTCAAGCACATGGCAGAAACAAGGTGTGAACAGATGAGCTGCTGCTATTTTCTCCGTTCGGCATGCTTCGTTGTAGCTCTCTTGCCGGTCGCCGGCTTAGCGGCTTGCTTTGCGCGACTAGCTCTGGGGAGAGAAGGAGATAGCGCCGGAAACCTCGCCTTTTGCCTTCTTCGGCGCTGGAACCTGGTTGCTGCGCCTTCTCTTTGTCCATGTGCACACACACGATTCCTCAGCGAAAACCATGCAGAAACCTTTCCACGAGCACCCAGGGATGTGCACCCAGCACCACGTGCACGCACACGCAGCTAGAGAAAAGCACCTACCTTTTCACACACTGATGCCTAAGCAAACGCGTGGCCACACACACGCACACATCCGCAAGCGCGCCTACTCCCATCTATTGAGGGAAAGACGGACGAGCTCTTTGGTTGCTCTTCACAGGCTTGTCCCTGATCTATAGCTGAGGGCAAACACTTGTGTGCTTGTGGGAGAGCCTGTGTCTTTCCTGGAAGCGTTTGGGAGTTTTGCTCAGACGCGTGTTTCCTCAAGTTCAAGAATCAAGATCTAGGATACCTGCAGACAGGTGCCTGTTTGTGTGGAGACAGTCTGTTTGAAACTGTGTTCCTCAGCGCCCGCTCTTTCTCCCCGTCGCTCCACACGCCTGGGAGTCCCTTTCTTTCTCTCCACAAGCACGTGTGTTGACTTCGTCGCACATGTGCATCTGCACAAGCGTTGAGCTCAGCAGAGCGTGTCTCTTGACACTTGATGTGCGTTGGCTGTGTCTGCCTGCTCCAGTGAAGAGAGAAACGGGAAATCATCTTGGTAGAGGCAACAAAGCAAAAGCGAGGCAGGATTGACATCTGCTCAACAGAGACGGATTCCCTGCGCTGACACAGTTCACAGTTACACGAGAAGCAATCTGAGCGGTCCGTCGACCGGAGACGTGTTTCCCAAGAGGTCGTTTAGCGAGTGAACAGCAGTGTGCGCGACTTTCAGGAGTGTGCCTGGAAAGTGCCAGAATCACCAGGAGCATCTGTGCAAAAGCTGCTGCCTCTGTGACCGCATTGAGGCACGTTCCCGTGTCTGCGAGTATATAGACGGCTCTTTCGCGTTCACTCCGAGGGAAACGGTCCGCTATTGCTTCTGTGCGCACAGACGCGATTCCCTTGTCTCTTGCGAACACAGGGAACTCTGTGCATCCAAATCTACAGGCTAAGGACGCGTCTGCATATGTTTTGGTGAACAATCGAGTGTGCGTGTTCTGACAGCTGCCTCTATGCAGACGTCTCCACAGAGCCACTTCTGAATGCCCCGCAGCCCAGGACTGAATGGATACACTAACAAGTGCACCGGTGTGAGCAACCACATATGCAGAAGGACGTCTTTCATCTCACAGAAGCGCGAACGTCTTGGCGTTCAAGCACATGGCAGAAACAAGGTGTGAACAGATGAGCTGCTGCTATTTTCTCCGTTCGGCATGCTTCGTTGTAGCTCTCTTGCCGGTCGCCGGCTTAGCGGCTTGCTTTGCGCGACTAGCTCTGGGGAGAGAAGGAGATAGCGCCGGAAACCTCGCCTTTTGCCTTCTTCGGCGCTGGAACCTGGTTGCTGCGCCTTCTCTTTGTCCATGTGCACACACACGATTCCTCAGCGAAAACCATGCAGAAACCTTTCCACGAGCACCCAGGGATGTGCACCCAGCACCACGTGCACGCACACGCAGCTAGAGAAAAGCACCTACCTTTTCACACACTGATGCCTAAGCAAACGCGTGGCCACACACACGCACACATCCGCAAGCGCGCCTACTCCCATCTATTGAGGGAAAGACGGACGAGCTCTTTGGTTGCTCTTCACAGGCTTGTCCCTGATCTATAGCTGAGGGCAAACACTTGTGTGCTTGTGGGAGAGCCTGTGTCTTTCCTGGAAGCGTTTGGGAGTTTTGCTCAGACGCGTGTTTCCTCAAGTTCAAGAATCAAGATCTAGGATACCTGCAGACAGGTGCCTGTTTGTGTGGAGACAGTCTGTTTGAAACTGTGTTCCTCAGCGCCCGCTCTTTCTCCCCGTCGCTCCACACGCCTGGGAGTCCCTTTCTTTCTCTCCACAAGCACGTGTGTTGACTTCGTCGCACATGTGCATCTGCACAAGCGTTGAGCTCAGCAGAGCGTGTCTCTTGACACTTGATGTGCGTTGGCTGTGTCTGCCTGCTCCAGTGAAGAGAGAAACGGGAAATCATCTTGGTAGAGGCAACAAAGCAAAGGCGAGGCAGGATTGACATCTGCTCAACAGAGACGGATTCCCTGCGCTGACACAGTTCACAGTTACACGAGAAGCAATCTGAGCGGTCCGTCGACCGGAGACGTGTTTCCCAAGAGGTCGTTTAGCGAGTGAACAGCAGTGTGCGCGACTTTCAGGAGTGTGCCTGGAAAGTGCCAGAATCACCAGGAGCATCTGTGCAAAAGCTGCTGCCTCTGTGACCGCATTGAGGCACGTTCGCGTGTCTGCGAGTATATAGACGGCTCTTTCGCGTTCACTCCGAGGGAAACGGTCCGCTATTGCTTCTGTGCGCACAGACGCGATTCCCTTGTCTCTTGCGAACACAGGGAACTCTGTGCATCCAAATCTACAGGCTAAGGACGCGTCTGCATATGTTTTGGTGAACAATCGAGTGTGCGTGTTCTGACAGCTGCCTCTATGCAGACGTCTCCACAGAGCCACTTCTGAATGCCCCGCAGCCCAGGACTGAATGGATACACTAACAAGTGCACCGGTGTGAGCAACCACATATGCAGAAGGACGTCTTTCATCTCACAGAAGCGCGAACGTCTTGGCGTTCAAGCACATGGCAGAAACAAGGTGTGAACAGATGAGCTGCTGCTATTTTCTCCGTTCGGCATGCTTCGTTGTAGCTCTCTTGCCGGTCGCCGGCTTAGCGGCTTGCTTTGCGCGACTAGCTCTGGGGAGAGAAGGAGATAGCGCCGGAAACCTCGCCTTTTGCCTTCTTCGGCGCTGGAACCTGGTTGCTGCGCCTTCTCTTTGTCCATGTGCACACACACGATTCCTCAGCGAAAACCATGCAGAAACCTTTCCACGAGCACCCAGGGATGTGCACCCAGCACCACGTGCACGCACACGCAGCTAGAGAAAAGCACCTACCTTTTCACACACTGATGCCTAAGCAAACGCGTGGCCACACACACGCACACATCCGCAAGCGCGCCTACTCCCATCTATTGAGGGAAAGACGGACGAGCTCTTTGGTTGCTCTTCACAGGCTTGTCCCTGATCTATAGCTGAGGGCAAACACTTGTGTGCTTGTGGGAGAGCCTGTGTCTTTCCTGGAAGCGTTTGGGAGTTTTGCTCAGACGCGTGTTTCCTCAAGTTCAAGAATCAAGATCTAGGATACCTGCAGACAGGTGCCTGTTTGTGTGGAGACAGTCTGTTTGAAACTGTGTTCCTCAGCGCCCGCTCTTTCTCCCCGTCGCTCCACACGCCTGGGAGTCCCTTTCTTTCTCTCCACAAGCACGTGTGTTGACTTCGTCGCACATGTGCATCTGCACAAGCGTTGAGCTCAGCAGAGCGTGTCTCTTGACACTTGATGTGCGTTGGCTGTGTCTGCCTGCTCCAGTGAAGAGAGAAACGGGAAATCATCTTGGTAGAGGCAACAAAGCAAAGGCGAGGCAGGATTGACATCTGCTCAACAGAGACGGATTCCCTGCGCTGACACAGTTCACAGTTACACGAGAAGCAATCTGAGCGGTCCGTCGACCGGAGACGTGTTTCCCAAGAGGTCGTTTAGCGAGTGAACAGCAGTGTGCGCGACTTTCAGGAGTGTGCCTGGAAAGTGCCAGAATCACCAGGAGCATCTGTGCAAAAGCTGCTGCCTCTGTGACCGCATTGAGGCACGTTCGCGTGTCTGCGAGTATATAGACGGCTCTTTCGCGTTCACTCCGAGGGAAACGGTCCGCTATTGCTTCTGTGCGCACAGACGCGATTCCCTTGTCTCTTGCGAACACAGGGAACTCTGTGCATCCAAATCTACAGGCTAAGGACGCGTCTGCATATGTTTTGGTGAACAATCGAGTGTGCGTGTTCTGACAGCTGCCTCTATGCAGACGTCTCCACAGAGCCACTTCTGAATGCCCCGCAGCCCAGGACTGAATGGATACACTAACAAGTGCACCGGTGTGAGCAACCACATATGCAGAAGGACGTCTTTCATCTCACAGAATCGCGAACGTCTTGGCGTTCAAGCACATGGCAGAAACAAGGTGTGAACAGATGAGCTGCTGCTATTTTCTCCGTTCGGCATGCTTCGTTGTAGCTCTCTTGCCGGTCGCCGGCTTAGCGGCTTGCTTTGCGCGACTAGCTCTGGGGAGAGAAGGAGATAGCGCCGGAAACCTCGCCTTTTGCCTTCTTCGGCGCTGGAACCTGGTTGCTGCGCCTTCTCTTTGTCCATGTGCACACACACGATTCCTCAGCGAAAACCATGCAGAAACCTTTCCACGAGCACCCAGGGATGTGCACCCAGCACCACGTGCACGCACACGCAGCTAGAGAAAAGCACCTACCTTTTCACACACTGATGCCTAAGCAAACGCGTGGCCACACACACGCACACATCCGCAAGCGCGCCTACTCCCATCTATTGAGGGAAAGACGGACGAGCTCTTTGGTTGCTCTTCACAGGCTTGTCCCTGATCTATAGCTGAGGGCAAACACTTGTGTGCTTGTGGGAGAGCCTGTGTCTTTCCTGGAAGCGTTTGGGAGTTTTGCTCAGACGCGTGTTTCCTCAAGTTCAAGAATCAAGATCTAGGATACCTGCAGACAGGTGCCTGTTTGTGTGGAGACAGTCTGTTTGAAACTGTGTTCCTCAGCGCCCGCTCTTTCTCCCCGTCGCTCCACACGCCTGGGAGTCCCTTTCTTTCTCTCCACAAGCACGTGTGTTGACTTCGTCGCACATGTGCATCTGCACAAGCGTTGAGCTCAGCAGAGCGTGTCTCTTGACACTTGATGTGCGTTGGCTGTGTCTGCCTGCTCCAGTGAAGAGAGAAACGGGAAATCATCTTGGTAGAGGCAACAAAGCAAAGGCGAGGCAGGATTGACATCTGCTCAACAGAGACGGATTCCCTGCGCTGACACAGTTCACAGTTACACGAGAAGCAATCTGAGCGGTCCGTCGACCGGAGACGTGTTTCCCAAGAGGTCGTTTAGCGAGTGAACAGCAGTGTGCGCGACTTTCAGGAGTGTGCCTGGAAAGTGCCAGAATCACCAGGAGCATCTGTGCAAAAGCTGCTGCCTCTGTGACCGCATTGAGGCACGTTCGCGTGTCTGCGAGTATATAGACGGCTCTTTCGCGTTCACTCCGAGGGAAACGGTCCGCTATTGCTTCTGTGCGCACAGACGCGATTCCCTTGTCTCTTGCGAACACAGGGAACTCTGTGCATCCAAATCTACAGGCTAAGGACGCGTCTGCATATGTTTTGGTGAACAATCGAGTGTGCGTGTTCTGACAGCTGCCTCTATGCAGACGTCTCCACAGAGCCACTTCTGAATGCCCCGCAGCCCAGGACTGAATGGATACACTAACAAGTGCACCGGTGTGAGCAACCACATATGCAGAAGGACGTCTTTCATCTCACAGAAGCGCGAACGTCTTGGCGTTCAAGCACATGGCAGAAACAAGGTGTGAACAGATGAGCTGCTGCTATTTTCTCCGTTCGGCATGCTTCGTTGTAGCTCTCTTGCCGGTCGCCGGCTTAGCGGCTTGCTTTGCGCGACTAGCTCTGGGGAGAGAAGGAGATAGCGCCGGAAACCTCGCCTTTTGCCTTCTTCGGCGCTGGAACCTGGTTGCTGCGCCTTCTCTTTGTCCATGTGCACACACACGATTCCTCAGCGAAAACCATGCAGAAACCTTTCCACGAGCACCCAGGGATGTGCACCCAGCACCACGTGCACGCACACGCAGCTAGAGAAAAGCACCTACCTTTTCACACACTGATGCCTAAGCAAACGCGTGGCCACACACACGCACACATCCGCAAGCGCGCCTACTCCCATCTATTGAGGGAAAGACGGACGAGCTCTTTGGTTGCTCTTCACAGGCTTGTCCCTGATCTATAGCTGAGGGCAAACACTTGTGTGCTTGTGGGAGAGCCTGTGTCTTTCCTGGAAGCGTTTGGGAGTTTTGCTCAGACGCGTGTTTCCTCAAGTTCAAGAATCAAGATCTAGGATACCTGCAGACAGGTGCCTGTTTGTGTGGAGACAGTCTGTTTGAAACTGTGTTCCTCAGCGCCCGCTCTTTCTCCCCGTCGCTCCACACGCCTGGGAGTCCCTTTCTTTCTCTCCACAAGCACGTGTGTTGACTTCGTCGCACATGTGCATCTGCACAAGCGTTGAGCTCAGCAGAGCGTGTCTCTTGACACTTGATGTGCGTTGGCTGTGTCTGCCTGCTCCAGTGAAGAGAGAAACGGGAAATCATCTTGGTAGAGGCAACAAAGCAAAGGCGAGGCAGGATTGACATCTGCTCAACAGAGACGGATTCCCTGCGCTGACACAGTTCACAGTTACACGAGAAGCAATCTGAGCGGTCCGTCGACCGGAGACGTGTTTCCCAAGAGGTCGTTTAGCGAGTGAACAGCAGTGTGCGCGACTTTCAGGAGTGTGCCTGGAAAGTGCCAGAATCACCAGGAGCATCTGTGCAAAAGCTGCTGCCTCTGTGACCGCATTGAGGCACGTTCGCGTGTCTGCGAGTATATAGACGGCTCTTTCGCGTTCACTCCGAGGGAAACGGTCCGCTATTGCTTCTGTGCGCACAGACGCGATTCCCTTGTCTCTTGCGAACACAGGGAACTCTGTGCATCCAAATCTACAGGCTAAGGACGCGTCTGCATATGTTTTGGTGAACAATCGAGTGTGCGTGTTCTGACAGCTGCCTCTATGCAGACGTCTCCACAGAGCCACTTCTGAATGCCCCGCAGCCCAGGACTGAATGGATACACTAACAAGTGCACCGGTGTGAGCAACCACATATGCAGAAGGACGTCTTTCATCTCACAGAAGCGCGAACGTCTTGGCGTTCAAGCACATGGCAGAAACAAGGTGTGAACAGATGAGCTGCTGCTATTTTCTCCGTTCGGCATGCTTCGTTGTAGCTCTCTTGCCGGTCGCCGGCTTAGCGGCTTGCTTTGCGCGACTAGCTCTGGGGAGAGAAGGAGATAGCGCCGGAAACCTCGCCTTTTGCCTTCTTCGGCGCTGGAACCTGGTTGCTGCGCCTTCTCTTTGTCCATGTGCACACACACGATTCCTCAGCGAAAACCATGCAGAAACCTTTCCACGAGCACCCAGGGATGTGCACCCAGCACCACGTGCACGCACACGCAGCTAGAGAAAAGCACCTACCTTTTCACACACTGATGCCTAAGCAAACGCGTGGCCACACACACGCACACATCCGCAAGCGCGCCTACTCCCATCTATTGAGGGAAAGACGGACGAGCTCTTTGGTTGCTCTTCACAGGCTTGTCCCTGATCTATAGCTGAGGGCAAACACTTGTGTGCTTGTGGGAGAGCCTGTGTCTTTCCTGGAAGCGTTTGGGAGTTTTGCTCAGACGCGTGTTTCCTCAAGTTCAAGAATCAAGATCTAGGATACCTGCAGACAGGTGCCTGTTTGTGTGGAGACAGTCTGTTTGAAACTGTGTTCCTCAGCGCCCGCTCTTTCTCCCCGTCGCTCCACACGCCTGGGAGTCCCTTTCTTTCTCTCCACAAGCACGTGTGTTGACTTCGTCGCACATGTGCATCTGCACAAGCGTTGAGCTCAGCAGAGCGTGTCTCTTGACACTTGATGTGCGTTGGCTGTGTCTGCCTGCTCCAGTGAAGAGAGAAACGGGAAATCATCTTGGTAGAGGCAACAAAGCAAAGGCGAGGCAGGATTGACATCTGCTCAACAGAGACGGATTCCCTGCGCTGACACAGTTCACAGTTACACGAGAAGCAATCTGAGCGGTCCGTCGACCGGAGACGTGTTTCCCAAGAGGTCGTTTAGCGAGTGAACAGCAGTGTGCGCGACTTTCAGGAGTGTGCCTGGAAAGTGCCAGAATCACCAGGAGCATCTGTGCAAAAGCTGCTGCCTCTGTGACCGCATTGAGGCACGTTCGCGTGTCTGCGAGTATATAGACGGCTCTTTCGCGTTCACTCCGAGGGAAACGGTCCGCTATTGATTCTGTGCGCACAGACGCGATTCCCTTGTCTCTTGCGAACACAGGGAACTCTGTGCATCCAAATCTACAGGCTAAGGACGCGTCTGCATATGTTTTGGTGAACAATCGAGTGTGCGTGTTCTGACAGCTGCCTCTATGCAGACGTCTCCACAGAGCCACTTCTGAATGCCCCGCAGCCCAGGACTGAATGGATACACTAACAAGTGCACCGGTGTGAGCAACCACATATGCAGAAGGACGTCTTTCATCTCACAGAAGCGCGAACGTCTTGGCGTTCAAGCACATGGCAGAAACAAGGTGTGAACAGATGAGCTGCTGCTATTTTCTCCGTTCGGCATGCTTCGTTGTAGCTCTCTTGCCGGTCGCCGGCTTAGCGGCTTGCTTTGCGCGACTAGCTCTGGGGAGAGAAGGAGATAGCGCCGGAAACCTCGCCTTTTGCCTTCTTCGGCGCTGGAACCTGGTTGCTGCGCCTTCTCTTTGTCCATGTGCACACACACGATTCCTCAGCGAAAACCATGCAGAAACCTTTCCACGAGCACCCAGGGATGTGCACCCAGCACCACGTGCACGCACACGCAGCTAGAGAAAAGCACCTACCTTTTCACACACTGATGCCTAAGCAAACGCGTGGCCACACACACGCACACATCCGCAAGCGCGCCTACTCCCATCTATTGAGGGAAAGACGGACGAGCTCTTTGGTTGCTCTTCACAGGCTTGTCCCTGATCTATAGCTGAGGGCAAACACTTGTGTGCTTGTGGGAGAGCCTGTGTCTTTCCTGGAAGCGTTTGGGAGTTTTGCTCAGACGCGTGTTTCCTCAAGTTCAAGAATCAAGATCTAGGATACCTGCAGACAGGTGCCTGTTTGTGTGGAGACAGTCTGTTTGAAACTGTGTTCCTCAGCGCCCGCTCTTTCTCCCCGTCGCTCCACACGCCTGGGAGTCCCTTTCTTTCTCTCCACAAGCACGTGTGTTGACTTCGTCGCACATGTGCATCTGCACAAGCGTTGAGCTCAGCAGAGCGTGTCTCTTGACACTTGATGTGCGTTGGCTGTGTCTGCCTGCTCCAGTGAAGAGAGAAACGGGAAATCATCTTGGTAGAGGCAACAAAGCAAAAGCGAGGCAGGATTGACATCTGCTCAACAGAGACGGATTCCCTGCGCTGACACAGTTCACAGTTACACGAGAAGCAATCTGAGCGGTCCGTCGACCGGAGACGTGTTTCCCAAGAGGTCGTTTAGCGAGTGAACAGCAGTGTGCGCGACTTTCAGGAGTGTGCCTGGAAAGTGCCAGAATCACCAGGAGCATCTGTGCAAAAGCTGCTGCCTCTGTGACCGCATTGAGGCACGTTCGCGTGTCTGCGAGTATATAGACGGCTCTTTCGCGTTCACTCCGAGGGAAACGGTCCGCTATTGCTTCTGTGCGCACAGACGCGATTCCCTTGTCTCTTGCGAACACAGGGAACTCTGTGCATCCAAATCTACAGGCTAAGGACGCGTCTGCATATGTTTTGGTGAACAATCGAGTGTGCGTGTTCTGACAGCTGCCTCTATGCAGACGTCTCCACAGAGCCACTTCTGAATGCCCCGCAGCCCAGGACTGAATGGATACACTAACAAGTGCACCGGTGTGAGCAACCACATATGCAGAAGGACGTCTTTCATCTCACAGAAGCGCGAACGTCTTGGCGTTCAAGCACATGGCAGAAACAAGGTGTGAACAGATGAGCTGCTGCTATTTTCTCCGTTCGGCATGCTTCGTTGTAGCTCTCTTGCCGGTCGCCGGCTTAGCGGCTTGCTTTGCGCGACTAGCTCTGGGGAGAGACGGAGATAGCGCCGGAAACCTCGCCTTTTGCCTTCTTCGGCGCTGGAACCTGGTTGCTGCGCCTTCTCTTTGTCCATGTGCACACACACGATTCCTCAGCGAAAACCATGCAGAAACCTTTCCACGAGCACCCAGGGATGTGCACCCAGCACCACGTGCACGCACACGCAGCTAGAGAAAAGCACCTACCTTTTCACACACTGATGCCTAAGCAAACGCGTGGCCACACACACGCACACATCCGCAAGCGCGCCTACTCCCATCTATTGAGGGAAAGACGGACGAGCTCTTTGGTTGCTCTTCACAGGCTTGTCCCTGATCTATAGCTGAGGGCAAACACTTGTGTGCTTGTGGGAGAGCCTGTGTCTTTCCTGGAAGCGTTTGGGAGTTTTGCTCAGACGCGTGTTTCCTCAAGTTCAAGAATCAAGATCTAGGATACCTGCAGACAGGTGCCTGTTTGTGTGGAGACAGTCTGTTTGAAACTGTGTTCCTCAGCGCCCGCTCTTTCTCCCCGTCGCTCCACACGCCTGGGAGTCCCTTTCTTTCTCTCCACAAGCACGTGTGTTGACTTCGTCGCACATGTGCATCTGCACAAGCGTTGAGCTCAGCAGAGCGTGTCTCTTGACACTTGATGTGCGTTGGCTGTGTCTGCCTGCTCCAGTGAAGAGAGAAACGGGAAATCATCTTGGTAGAGGCAACAAAGCAAAGGCGAGGCAGGATTGACATCTGCTCAACAGAGACGGATTCCCTGCGCTGACACAGTTCACAGTTACACGAGAAGCAATCTGAGCGGTCCGTCGACCGGAGACGTGTTTCCCAAGAGGTCGTTTAGCGAGTGAACAGCAGTGTGCGCGACTTTCAGGAGTGTGCCTGGAAAGTGCCAGAATCACCAGGAGCATCTGTGCAAAAGCTGCTGCCTCTGTGACCGCATTGAGGCACGTTCGCGTGTCTGCGAGTATATAGACGGCTCTTTCGCGTTCACTCCGAGGGAAACGGTCCGCTATTGCTTCTGTGCGCACAGACGCGATTCCCTTGTCTCTTGCGAACACAGGGAACTCTGTGCATCCAAATCTACAGGCTAAGGACGCGTCTGCATATGTTTTGGTGAACAATCGAGTGTGCGTGTTCTGACAGCTGCCTCTATGCAGACGTCTCCACAGAGCCACTTCTGAATGCCCCGCAGCCCAGGACTGAATGGATACACTAACAAGTGCACCGGTGTGAGCAACCACATATGCAGAAGGACGTCTTTCATCTCACAGAATCGCGAACGTCTTGGCGTTCAAGCACATGGCAGAAACAAGGTGTGAACAGATGAGCTGCTGCTATTTTCTCCGTTCGGCATGCTTCGTTGTAGCTCTCTTGCCGGTCGCCGGCTTAGCGGCTTGCTTTGCGCGACTAGCTCTGGGGAGAGAAGGAGATAGCGCCGGAAACCTCACCTTTTGCCTTCTTCGGCGCTGGAACCTGGTTGCTGCGCCTTCTCTTTGTCCATGTGCACACACACGATTCCTCAGCGAAAACCATGCAGAAACCTTTCCACGAGCACCCAGGGATGTGCACCCAGCACCACGTGCACGCACACGCAGCTAGAGAAAAGCACCTACCTTTTCACACACTGATGCCTAAGCAAACGCGTGGCCACACACACGCACACATCCGCAAGCGCGCCTACTCCCATCTATTGAGGGAAAGACGGACGAGCTCTTTGGTTGCTCTTCACAGGCTTGTCCCTGATCTATAGCTGAGGGCAAACACTTGTGTGCTTGTGGGAGAGCCTGTGTCTTTCCTGGAAGCGTTTGGGAGTTTTGCTCAGACGCGTGTTTCCTCAAGTTCAAGAATCAAGATCTAGGATACCTGCAGACAGGTGCCTGTTTGTGTGGAGACAGTCTGTTTGAAACTGTGTTCCTCAGCGCCCGCTCTTTCTCCCCGTCGCTCCACACGCCTGGGAGTCCCTTTCTTTCTCTCCACAAGCACGTGTGTTGACTTCGTCGCACATGTGCATCTGCACAAGCGTTGAGCTCAGCAGAGCGTGTCTCTTGACACTTGATGTGCGTTGGCTGTGTCTGCCTGCTCCAGTGAAGAGAGAAACGGGAAATCATCTTGGTAGAGGCAACAAAGCAAAGGCGAGGCAGGATTGACATCTGCTCAACAGAGACGGATTCCCTGCGCTGACACAGTTCACAGTTACACGAGAAGCAATCTGAGCGGTCCGTCGACCGGAGACGTGTTTCCCAAGAGGTCGTTTAGCGAGTGAACAGCAGTGTGCGCGACTTTCAGGAGTGTGCCTGGAAAGTGCCAGAATCACCAGGAGCATCTGTGCAAAAGCTGCTGCCTCTGTGACCGCATTGAGGCACGTTCGCGTGTCTGCGAGTATATAGACGGCTCTTTCGCGTTCACTCCGAGGGAAACGGTCCGCTATTGCTTCTGTGCGCACAGACGCGATTCCCTTGTCTCTTGCGAACACAGGGAACTCTGTGCATCCAAATCTACAGGCTAAGGACGCGTCTGCATATGTTTTGGTGAACAATCGAGTGTGCGTGTTCTGACAGCTGCCTCTATGCAGACGTCTCCACAGAGCCACTTCTGAATGCCCCGCAGCCCAGGACTGAATGGATACACTAACAAGTGCACCGGTGTGAGCAACCACATATGCAGAAGGACGTCTTTCATCTCACAGAATCGCGAACGTCTTGGCGTTCAAGCACATGGCAGAAACAAGGTGTGAACAGATGAGCTGCTGCTATTTTCTCCGTTCGGCATGCTTCGTTGTAGCTCTCTTGCCGGTCGCCGGCTTAGCGGCTTGCTTTGCGCGACTAGCTCTGGGGAGAGAAGGAGATAGCGCCGGAAACCTCGCCTTTTGCCTTCTTCGGCGCTGGAACCTGGTTGCTGCGCCTTCTCTTTGTCCATGTGCACACACACGATTCCTCAGCGAAAACCATGCAGAAACCTTTCCACGAGCACCCAGGGATGTGCACCCAGCACCACGTGCACGCACACGCAGCTAGAGAAAAGCACCTACCTTTTCACACACTGATGCCTAAGCAAACGCGTGGCCACACACACGCACACATCCGCAAGCGCGCCTACTCCCATCTATTGAGGGAAAGACGGACGAGCTCTTTGGTTGCTCTTCACAGGCTTGTCCCTGATCTATAGCTGAGGGCAAACACTTGTGTGCTTGTGGGAGAGCCTGTGTCTTTCCTGGAAGCGTTTGGGAGTTTTGCTCAGACGCGTGTTTCCTCAAGTTCAAGAATCAAGATCTAGGATACCTGCAGACAGGTGCCTGTTTGTGTGGAGACAGTCTGTTTGAAACTGTGTTCCTCAGCGCCCGCTCTTTCTCCCCGTCGCTCCACACGCCTGGGAGTCCCTTTCTTTCTCTCCACAAGCACGTGTGTTGACTTCGTCGCACATGTGCATCTGCACAAGCGTTGAGCTCAGCAGAGCGTGTCTCTTGACACTTGATGTGCGTTGGCTGTGTCTGCCTGCTCCAGTGAAGAGAGAAACGGGAAATCATCTTGGTAGAGGCAACAAAGCAAAGGCGAGGCAGGATTGACATCTGCTCAACAGAGACGGATTCCCTGCGCTGACACAGTTCACAGTTACACGAGAAGCAATCTGAGCGGTCCGTCGACCGGAGACGTGTTTCCCAAGAGGTCGTTTAGCGAGTGAACAGCAGTGTGCGCGACTTTCAGGAGTGTGCCTGGAAAGTGCCAGAATCACCAGGAGCATCTGTGCAAAAGCTGCTGCCTCTGTGACCGCATTGAGGCACGTTCGCGTGTCTGCGAGTATATAGACGGCTCTTTCGCGTTCACTCCGAGGGAAACGGTCCGCTATTGCTTCTGTGCGCACAGACGCGATTCCCTTGTCTCTTGCGAACACAGGGAACTCTGTGCATCCAAATCTACAGGCTAAGGACGCGTCTGCATATGTTTTGGTGAACAATCGAGTGTGCGTGTTCTGACAGCTGCCTCTATGCAGACGTCTCCACAGAGCCACTTCTGAATGCCCCGCAGCCCAGGACTGAATGGATACACTAACAAGTGCACCGGTGTGAGCAACCACATATGCAGAAGGACGTCTTTCATCTCACAGAAGCGCGAACGTCTTGGCGTTCAAGCACATGGCAGAAACAAGGTGTGAACAGATGAGCTGCTGCTATTTTCTCCGTTCGGCATGCTTCGTTGTAGCTCTCTTGCCGGTCGCCGGCTTAGCGGCTTGCTTTGCGCGACTAGCTCTGGGGAGAGAAGGAGATAGCGCCGGAAACCTCGCCTTTTGCCTTCTTCGGCGCTGGAACCTGGTTGCTGCGCCTTCTCTTTGTCCATGTGCACACACACGATTCCTCAGCGAAAACCATGCAGAAACCTTTCCACGAGCACCCAGGGATGTGCACCCAGCACCACGTGCACGCACACGCAGCTAGAGAAAAGCACCTACCTTTTCACACACTGATGCCTAAGCAAACGCGTGGCCACACACACGCACACATCCGCAAGCGCGCCTACTCCCATCTATTGAGGGAAAGACGGACGAGCTCTTTGGTTGCTCTTCACAGGCTTGTCCCTGATCTATAGCTGAGGGCAAACACTTGTGTGCTTGTGGGAGAGCCTGTGTCTTTCCTGGAAGCGTTTGGGAGTTTTGCTCAGACGCGTGTTTCCTCAAGTTCAAGAATCAAGATCTAGGATACCTGCAGACAGGTGCCTGTTTGTGTGGAGACAGTCTGTTTGAAACTGTGTTCCTCAGCGCCCGCTCTTTCTCCCCGTCGCTCCACACGCCTGGGAGTCCCTTTCTTTCTCTCCACAAGCACGTGTGTTGACTTCGTCGCACATGTGCATCTGCACAAGCGTTGAGCTCAGCAGAGCGTGTCTCTTGACACTTGATGTGCGTTGGCTGTGTCTGCCTGCTCCAGTGAAGAGAGAAACGGGAAATCATCTTGGTAGAGGCAACAAAGCAAAGGCGAGGCAGGATTGACATCTGCTCAACAGAGACGGATTCCCTGCGCTGACACAGTTCACAGTTACACGAGAAGCAATCTGAGCGGTCCGTCGACCGGAGACGTGTTTCCCAAGAGGTCGTTTAGCGAGTGAACAGCAGTGTGCGCGACTTTCAGGAGTGTGCCTGGAAAGTGCCAGAATCACCAGGAGCATCTGTGCAAAAGCTGCTGCCTCTGTGACCGCATTGAGGCACGTTCGCGTGTCTGCGAGTATATAGACGGCTCTTTCGCGTTCACTCCGAGGGAAACGGTCCGCTATTGCTTCTGTGCGCACAGACGCGATTCCCTTGTCTCTTGCGAACACAGGGAACTCTGTGCATCCAAATCTACAGGCTAAGGACGCGTCTGCATATGTTTTGGTGAACAATCGAGTGTGCGTGTTCTGACAGCTGCCTCTATGCAGACGTCTCCACAGAGCCACTTCTGAATGCCCCGCAGCCCAGGACTGAATGGATACACTAACAAGTGCACCGGTGTGAGCAACCACATATGCAGAAGGACGTCTTTCATCTCACAGAAGCGCGAACGTCTTGGCGTTCAAGCACATGGCAGAAACAAGGTGTGAACAGATGAGCTGCTGCTATTTTCTCCGTTCGGCATGCTTCGTTGTAGCTCTCTTGCCGGTCGCCGGCTTAGCGGCTTGCTTTGCGCGACTAGCTCTGGGGAGAGAAGGAGATAGCGCCGGAAACCTCGCCTTTTGCCTTCTTCGGCGCTGGAACCTGGTTGCTGCGCCTTCTCTTTGTCCATGTGCACACACACGATTCCTCAGCGAAAACCATGCAGAAACCTTTCCACGAGCACCCAGGGATGTGCACCCAGCACCACGTGCACGCACACGCAGCTAGAGAAAAGCACCTACCTTTTCACACACTGATGCCTAAGCAAACGCGTGGCCACACACACGCACACATCCGCAAGCGCGCCTACTCCCATCTATTGAGGGAAAGACGGACGAGCTCTTTGGTTGCTCTTCACAGGCTTGTCCCTGATCTATAGCTGAGGGCAAACACTTGTGTGCTTGTGGGAGAGCCTGTGTCTTTCCTGGAAGCGTTTGGGAGTTTTGCTCAGACGCGTGTTTCCTCAAGTTCAAGAATCAAGATCTAGGATACCTGCAGACAGGTGCCTGTTTGTGTGGAGACAGTCTGTTTGAAACTGTGTTCCTCAGCGCCCGCTCTTTCTCCCCGTCGCTCCACACGCCTGGGAGTCCCTTTCTTTCTCTCCACAAGCACGTGTGTTGACTTCGTCGCACATGTGCATCTGCACAAGCGTTGAGCTCAGCAGAGCGTGTCTCTTGACACTTGATGTGCGTTGGCTGTGTCTGCCTGCTCCAGTGAAGAGAGAAACGGGAAATCATCTTGGTAGAGGCAACAAAGCAAAGGCGAGGCAGGATTGACATCTGCTCAACAGAGACGGATTCCCTGCGCTGACACAGTTCACAGTTACACGAGAAGCAATCTGAGCGGTCCGTCGACCGGAGACGTGTTTCCCAAGAGGTCGTTTAGCGAGTGAACAGCAGTGTGCGCGACTTTCAGGAGTGTGCCTGGAAAGTGCCAGAATCACCAGGAGCATCTGTGCAAAAGCTGCTGCCTCTGTGACCGCATTGAGGCACGTTCGCGTGTCTGCGAGTATATAGACGGCTCTTTCGCGTTCACTCCGAGGGAAACGGTCCGCTATTGCTTCTGTGCGCACAGACGCGATTCCCTTGTCTCTTGCGAACACAGGGAACTCTGTGCATCCAAATCTACAGGCTAAGGACGCGTCTGCATATGTTTTGGTGAACAATCGAGTGTGCGTGTTCTGACAGCTGCCTCTATGCAGACGTCTCCACAGAGCCACTTCTGAATGCCCCGCAGCCCAGGACTGAATGGATACACTAACAAGTGCACCGGTGTGAGCAACCACATATGCAGAAGGACGTCTTTCATCTCACAGAATCGCGAACGTCTTGGCGTTCAAGCACATGGCAGAAACAAGGTGTGAACAGATGAGCTGCTGCTATTTTCTCCGTTCGGCATGCTTCGTTGTAGCTCTCTTGCCGGTCGCCGGCTTAGCGGCTTGCTTTGCGCGACTAGCTCTGGGGAGAGAAGGAGATAGCGCCGGAAACCTCGCCTTTTGCCTTCTTCGGCGCTGGAACCTGGTTGCTGCGCCTTCTCTTTGTCCATGTGCACACACACGATTCCTCAGCGAAAACCATGCAGAAACCTTTCCACGAGCACCCAGGGATGTGCACCCAGCACCACGTGCACGCACACGCAGCTAGAGAAAAGCACCTACCTTTTCACACACTGATGCCTAAGCAAACGCGTGGCCACACACACGCACACATCCGCAAGCGCGCCTACTCCCATCTATTGAGGGAAAGACGGACGAGCTCTTTGGTTGCTCTTCACAGGCTTGTCCCTGATCTATAGCTGAGGGCAAACACTTGTGTGCTTGTGGGAGAGCCTGTGTCTTTCCTGGAAGCGTTTGGGAGTTTTGCTCAGACGCGTGTTTCCTCAAGTTCAAGAATCAAGATCTAGGATACCTGCAGACAGGTGCCTGTTTGTGTGGAGACAGTCTGTTTGAAACTGTGCTCCTCAGCGCCCGCTCTTTCTCCCCGTCGCTCCACACGCCTGGGAGTCCCTTTCTTTCTCTCCACAAGCACGTGTGTTGACTTCGTCGCACATGTGCATCTGCACAAGCGTTGAGCTCAGCAGAGCGTGTCTCTTGACACTTGATGTGCGTTGGCTGTGTCTGCCTGCTCCAGTGAAGAGAGAAACGGGAAATCATCTTGGTAGAGGCAACAAAGCAAAAGCGAGGCAGGATTGACATCTGCTCAACAGAGACGGATTCCCTGCGCTGACACAGTTCACAGTTACACGAGAAGCAATCTGAGCGGTCCGTCGACCGGAGACGTGTTTCCCAAGAGGTCGTTTAGCGAGTGAACAGCAGTGTGCGCGACTTTCAGGAGTGTGCCTGGAAAGTGCCAGAATCACCAGGAGCATCTGTGCAAAAGCTGCTGCCTCTGTGACCGCATTGAGGCACGTTCCCGTGTCTGCGAGTATATAGACGGCTCTTTCGCGTTCACTCCGAGGGAAACGGTCCGCTATTGCTTCTGTGCGCACAGACGCGATTCCCTTGTCTCTTGCGAACACAGGGAACTCTGTGCATCCAAATCTACAGGCTAAGGACGCGTCTGCATATGTTTTGGTGAACAATCGAGTGTGCGTGTTCTGACAGCTGCCTCTATGCAGACGTCTCCACAGAGCCACTTCTGAATGCCCCGCAGCCCAGGACTGAATGGATACACTAACAAGTGCACCGGTGTGAGCAACCACATATGCAGAAGGACGTCTTTCATCTCACAGAAGCGCGAACGTCTTGGCGTTCAAGCACATGGCAGAAACAAGGTGTGAACAGATGAGCTGCTGCTATTTTCTCCGTTCGGCATGCTTCGTTGTAGCTCTCTTGCCGGTCGCCGGCTTAGCGGCTTGCTTTGCGCGACTAGCTCTGGGGAGAGAAGGAGATAGCGCCGGAAACCTCGCCTTTTGCCTTCTTCGGCGCTGGAACCTGGTTGCTGCGCCTTCTCTTTGTCCATGTGCACACACACGATTCCTCAGCGAAAACCATGCAGAAACCTTTCCACGAGCACCCAGGGATGTGCACCCAGCACCACGTGCACGCACACGCAGCTAGAGAAAAGCACCTACCTTTTCACACACTGATGCCTAAGCAAACGCGTGGCCACACACACGCACACATCCGCAAGCGCGCCTACTCCCATCTATTGAGGGAAAGACGGACGAGCTCTTTGGTTGCTCTTCACAGGCTTGTCCCTGATCTATAGCTGAGGGCAAACACTTGTGTGCTTGTGGGAGAGCCTGTGTCTTTCCTGGAAGCGTTTGGGAGTTTTGCTCAGACGCGTGTTTCCTCAAGTTCAAGAATCAAGATCTAGGATACCTGCAGACAGGTGCCTGTTTGTGTGGAGACAGTCTGTTTGAAACTGTGTTCCTCAGCGCCCGCTCTTTCTCCCCGTCGCTCCACACGCCTGGGAGTCCCTTTCTTTCTCTCCACAAGCACGTGTGTTGACTTCGTCGCACATGTGCATCTGCACAAGCGTTGAGCTCAGCAGAGCGTGTCTCTTGACACTTGATGTGCGTTGGCTGTGTCTGCCTGCTCCAGTGAAGAGAGAAACGGGAAATCATCTTGGTAGAGGCAACAAAGCAAAGGCGAGGCAGGATTGACATCTGCTCAACAGAGACGGATTCCCTGCGCTGACACAGTTCACAGTTACACGAGAAGCAATCTGAGCGGTCCGTCGACCGGAGACGTGTTTCCCAAGAGGTCGTTTAGCGAGTGAACAGCAGTGTGCGCGACTTTCAGGAGTGTGCCTGGAAAGTGCCAGAATCACCAGGAGCATCTGTGCAAAAGCTGCTGCCTCTGTGACCGCATTGAGGCACGTTCGCGTGTCTGCGAGTATATAGACGGCTCTTTCGCGTTCACTCCGAGGGAAACGGTCCGCTATTGCTTCTGTGCGCACAGACGCGATTCCCTTGTCTCTTGCGAACACAGGGAACTCTGTGCATCCAAATCTACAGGCTAAGGACGCGTCTGCATATGTTTTGGTGAACAATCGAGTGTGCGTGTTCTGACAGCTGCCTCTATGCAGACGTCTCCACAGAGCCACTTCTGAATGCCCCGCAGCCCAGGACTGAATGGATACACTAACAAGTGCACCGGTGTGAGCAACCACATATGCAGAAGGACGTCTTTCATCTCACAGAAGCGCGAACGTCTTGGCGTTCAAGCACATGGCAGAAACAAGGTGTGAACAGATGAGCTGCTGCTATTTTCTCCGTTCGGCATGCTTCGTTGTAGCTCTCTTGCCGGTCGCCGGCTTAGCGGCTTGCTTTGCGCGACTAGCTCTGGGGAGAGAAGGAGATAGCGCCGGAAACCTCGCCTTTTGCCTTCTTCGGCGCTGGAACCTGGTTGCTGCGCCTTCTCTTTGTCCATGTGCACACACACGATTCCTCAGCGAAAACCATGCAGAAACCTTTCCACGAGCACCCAGGGATGTGCACCCAGCACCACGTGCACGCACACGCAGCTAGAGAAAAGCACCTACCTTTTCACACACTGATGCCTAAGCAAACGCGTGGCCACACACACGCACACATCCGCAAGCGCGCCTACTCCCATCTATTGAGGGAAAGACGGACGAGCTCTTTGGTTGCTCTTCACAGGCTTGTCCCTGATCTATAGCTGAGGGCAAACACTTGTGTGCTTGTGGGAGAGCCTGTGTCTTTCCTGGAAGCGTTTGGGAGTTTTGCTCAGACGCGTGTTTCCTCAAGTTCAAGAATCAAGATCTAGGATACCTGCAGACAGGTGCCTGTTTGTGTGGAGACAGTCTGTTTGAAACTGTGTTCCTCAGCGCCCGCTCTTTCTCCCCGTCGCTCCACACGCCTGGGAGTCCCTTTCTTTCTCTCCACAAGCACGTGTGTTGACTTCGTCGCACATGTGCATCTGCACAAGCGTTGAGCTCAGCAGAGCGTGTCTCTTGACACTTGATGTGCGTTGGCTGTGTCTGCCTGCTCCAGTGAAGAGAGAAACGGGAAATCATCTTGGTAGAGGCAACAAAGCAAAGGCGAGGCAGGATTGACATCTGCTCAACAGAGACGGATTCCCTGCGCTGACACAGTTCACAGTTACACGAGAAGCAATCTGAGCGGTCCGTCGACCGGAGACGTGTTTCCCAAGAGGTCGTTTAGCGAGTGAACAGCAGTGTGCGCGACTTTCAGGAGTGTGCCTGGAAAGTGCCAGAATCACCAGGAGCATCTGTGCAAAAGCTGCTGCCTCTGTGACCGCATTGAGGCACGTTCGCGTGTCTGCGAGTATATAGACGGCTCTTTCGCGTTCACTCCGAGGGAAACGGTCCGCTATTGCTTCTGTGCGCACAGACGCGATTCCCTTGTCTCTTGCGAACACAGGGAACTCTGTGCATCCAAATCTACAGGCTAAGGACGCGTCTGCATATGTTTTGGTGAACAATCGAGTGTGCGTGTTCTGACAGCTGCCTCTATGCAGACGTCTCCACAGAGCCACTTCTGAATGCCCCGCAGCCCAGGACTGAATGGATACACTAACAAGTGCACCGGTGTGAGCAACCACATATGCAGAAGGACGTCTTTCATCTCACAGAATCGCGAACGTCTTGGCGTTCAAGCACATGGCAGAAACAAGGTGTGAACAGATGAGCTGCTGCTATTTTCTCCGTTCGGCATGCTTCGTTGTAGCTCTCTTGCCGGTCGCCGGCTTAGCGGCTTGCTTTGCGCGACTAGCTCTGGGGAGAGAAGGAGATAGCGCCGGAAACCTCGCCTTTTGCCTTCTTCGGCGCTGGAACCTGGTTGCTGCGCCTTCTCTTTGTCCATGTGCACACACACGATTCCTCAGCGAAAACCATGCAGAAACCTTTCCACGAGCACCCAGGGATGTGCACCCAGCACCACGTGCACGCACACGCAGCTAGAGAAAAGCACCTACCTTTTCACACACTGATGCCTAAGCAAACGCGTGGCCACACACACGCACACATCCGCAAGCGCGCCTACTCCCATCTATTGAGGGAAAGACGGACGAGCTCTTTGGTTGCTCTTCACAGGCTTGTCCCTGATCTATAGCTGAGGGCAAACACTTGTGTGCTTGTGGGAGAGCCTGTGTCTTTCCTGGAAGCGTTTGGGAGTTTTGCTCAGACGCGTGTTTCCTCAAGTTCAAGAATCAAGATCTAGGATACCTGCAGACAGGTGCCTGTTTGTGTGGAGACAGTCTGTTTGAAACTGTGTTCCTCAGCGCCCGCTCTTTCTCCCCGTCGCTCCACACGCCTGGGAGTCCCTTTCTTTCTCTCCACAAGCACGTGTGTTGACTTCGTCGCACATGTGCATCTGCACAAGCGTTGAGCTCAGCAGAGCGTGTCTCTTGACACTTGATGTGCGTTGGCTGTGTCTGCCTGCTCCAGTGAAGAGAGAAACGGGAAATCATCTTGGTAGAGGCAACAAAGCAAAGGCGAGGCAGGATTGACATCTGCTCAACAGAGACGGATTCCCTGCGCTGACACAGTTCACAGTTACACGAGAAGCAATCTGAGCGGTCCGTCGACCGGAGACGTGTTTCCCAAGAGGTCGTTTAGCGAGTGAACAGCAGTGTGCGCGACTTTCAGGAGTGTGCCTGGAAAGTGCCAGAATCACCAGGAGCATCTGTGCAAAAGCTGCTGCCTCTGTGACCGCATTGAGGCACGTTCGCGTGTCTGCGAGTATATAGACGGCTCTTTCGCGTTCACTCCGAGGGAAACGGTCCGCTATTGCTTCTGTGCGCACAGACGCGATTCCCTTGTCTCTTGCGAACACAGGGAACTCTGTGCATCCAAATCTACAGGCTAAGGACGCGTCTGCATATGTTTTGGTGAACAATCGAGTGTGCGTGTTCTGACAGCTGCCTCTATGCAGACGTCTCCACAGAGCCACTTCTGAATGCCCCGCAGCCCAGGACTGAATGGATACACTAACAAGTGCACCGGTGTGAGCAACCACATATGCAGAAGGACGTCTTTCATCTCACAGAAGCGCGAACGTCTTGGCGTTCAAGCACATGGCAGAAACAAGGTGTGAACAGATGAGCTGCTGCTATTTTCTCCGTTCGGCATGCTTCGTTGTAGCTCTCTTGCCGGTCGCCGGCTTAGCGGCTTGCTTTGCGCGACTAGCTCTGGGGAGAGAAGGAGATAGCGCCGGAAACCTCGCCTTTTGCCTTCTTCGGCGCTGGAACCTGGTTGCTGCGCCTTCTCTTTGTCCATGTGCACACACACGATTCCTCAGCGAAAACCATGCAGAAACCTTTCCACGAGCACCCAGGGATGTGCACCCAGCACCACGTGCACGCACACGCAGCTAGAGAAAAGCACCTACCTTTTCACACACTGATGCCTAAGCAAACGCGTGGCCACACACACGCACACATCCGCAAGCGCGCCTACTCCCATCTACTGAGAGAAAGACGGACGAGCTCTTTGGTTGCTCTTCACAGGCTTGTCCCTGATCTATAGCTGAGGGCAAACACTTGTGTGCTTGTGGGAGAGCCTGTGTCTTTCCTGGAAGCGTTTGGGAGTTTTGCTCAGACGCGTGTTTCCTCAAGTTCAAGAATCAAGATCTAGGATACCTGCAGACAGGTGCCTGTTTGTGTGGAGACAGTCTGTTTGAAACTGTGCTCCTCAGCGCCCGCTCTTTCTCCCCGTCGCTCCACACGCCTGGGAGTCCCTTTCTTTCTCTCCACAAGCACGTGTGTTGACTTCGTCGCACATGTGCATCTGCACAAGCGTTGAGCTCAGCAGAGCGTGTCTCTTGACACTTGATGTGCGTTGGCTGTGTCTGCCTGCTCCAGTGAAGAGAGAAACGGGAAATCATCTTGGTAGAGGCAACAAAGCAAAAGCGAGGCAGGATTGACATCTGCTCAACAGAGACGGATTCCCTGAGCTGACACAGTTCACAGTTACACGAGAAGCAATCTGAGCGGTCCGTCGACCGGAGACGTGTTTCCCAAGAGGTCGTTTAGCGAGTGAACAGCAGTGTGCGCGACTTTCAGGAGTGTGCCTGGAAAGTGCCAGAATCACCAGGAGCATCTGTGCAAAAGCTGCTGCCTCTGTGACCGCATTGAGGCACGTTCGCGTGTCTGCGAGTATATAGACGGCTCTTTCGCGTTCACTCCGAGGGAAACGGTCCGCTATTGCTTCTGTGCGCACAGACGCGATTCCCTTGTCTCTTGCGAACACAGGGAACTCTGTGCATCCAAATCTACAGGCTAAGGACGCGTCTGCATATGTTTTGGTGAACAATCGAGTGTGCGTGTTCTGACAGCTGCCTCTATGCAGACGTCTCCACAGAGCCACTTCTGAATGCCCCGCAGCCCAGGACTGAATGGATACACTAACAAGTGCACCGGTGTGAGCAACCACATATGCAGAAGGACGTCTTTCATCTCACAGAAGCGCGAACGTCTTGGCGTTCAAGCACATGGCAGAAACAAGGTGTGAACAGATGAGCTGCTGCTATTTTCTCCGTTCGGCATGCTTCGTTGTAGCTCTCTTGCCGGTCGCCGGCTTAGCGGCTTGCTTTGCGCGACTAGCTCTGGGGAGAGAAGGAGATAGCGCCGGAAACCTCGCCTTTTGCCTTCTTCGGCGCTGGAACCTGGTTGCTGCGCCTTCTCTTTGTCCATGTGCACACACACGATTCCTCAGCGAAAACCATGCAGAAACCTTTCCACGAGCACCCAGGGATGTGCACCCAGCACCACGTGCACGCACACGCAGCTAGAGAAAAGCACCTACCTTTTCACACACTGATGCCTAAGCAAACGCGTGGCCACACACACGCACACATCCGCAAGCGCGCCTACTCCCATCTATTGAGGGAAAGACGGACGAGCTCTTTGGTTGCTCTTCACAGGCTTGTCCCTGATCTATAGCTGAGGGCAAACACTTGTGTGCTTGTGGGAGAGCCTGTGTCTTTCCTGGAAGCGTTTGGGAGTTTTGCTCAGACGCGTGTTTCCTCAAGTTCAAGAATCAAGATCTAGGATACCTGCAGACAGGTGCCTGTTTGTGTGGAGACAGTCTGTTTGAAACTGTGTTCCTCAGCGCCCGCTCTTTCTCCCCGTCGCTCCACACGCCTGGGAGTCCCTTTCTTTCTCTCCACAAGCACGTGTGTTGACTTCGTCGCACATGTGCATCTGCACAAGCGTTGAGCTCAGCAGAGCGTGTCTCTTGACACTTGATGTGCGTTGGCTGTGTCTGCCTGCTCCAGTGAAGAGAGAAACGGGAAATCATCTTGGTAGAGGCAACAAAGCAAAGGCGAGGCAGGATTGACATCTGCTCAACAGAGACGGATTCCCTGCGCTGACACAGTTCACAGTTACACGAGAAGCAATCTGAGCGGTCCGTCGACCGGAGACGTGTTTCCCAAGAGGTCGTTTAGCGAGTGAACAGCAGTGTGCGCGACTTTCAGGAGTGTGCCTGGAAAGTGCCAGAATCACCAGGAGCATCTGTGCAAAAGCTGCTGCCTCTGTGACCGCATTGAGGCACGTTCGCGTGTCTGCGAGTATATAGACGGCTCTTTCGCGTTCACTCCGAGGGAAACGGTCCGCTATTGCTTCTGTGCGCACAGACGCGATTCCCTTGTCTCTTGCGAACACAGGGAACTCTGTGCATCCAAATCTACAGGCTAAGGACGCGTCTGCATATGTTTTGGTGAACAATCGAGTGTGCGTGTTCTGACAGCTGCCTCTATGCAGACGTCTCCACAGAGCCACTTCTGAATGCCCCGCAGCCCAGGACTGAATGGATACACTAACAAGTGCACCGGTGTGAGCAACCACATATGCAGAAGGACGTCTTTCATCTCACAGAAGCGCGAACGTCTTGGCGTTCAAGCACATGGCAGAAACAAGGTGTGAACAGATGAGCTGCTGCTATTTTCTCCGTTCGGCATGCTTCGTTGTAGCTCTCTTGCCGGTCGCCGGCTTAGCGGCTTGCTTTGCGCGACTAGCTCTGGGGAGAGAAGGAGATAGCGCCGGAAACCTCGCCTTTTGCCTTCTTCGGCGCTGGAACCTGGTTGCTGCGCCTTCTCTTTGTCCATGTGCACACACACGATTCCTCAGCGAAAACCATGCAGAAACCTTTCCACGAGCACCCAGGGATGTGCACCCAGCACCACGTGCACGCACACGCAGCTAGAGAAAAGCACCTACCTTTTCACACACTGATGCCTAAGCAAACGCGTGGCCACACACACGCACACATCCGCAAGCGCGCCTACTCCCATCTATTGAGGGAAAGACGGACGAGCTCTTTGGTTGCTCTTCACAGGCTTGTCCCTGATCTATAGCTGAGGGCAAACACTTGTGTGCTTGTGGGAGAGCCTGTGTCTTTCCTGGAAGCGTTTGGGAGTTTTGCTCAGACGCGTGTTTCCTCAAGTTCAAGAATCAAGATCTAGGATACCTGCAGACAGGTGCCTGTTTGTGTGGAGACAGTCTGTTTGAAACTGTGTTCCTCAGCGCCCGCTCTTTCTCCCCGTCGCTCCACACGCCTGGGAGTCCCTTTCTTTCTCTCCACAAGCACGTGTGTTGACTTCGTCGCACATGTGCATCTGCACAAGCGTTGAGCTCAGCAGAGCGTGTCTCTTGACACTTGATGTGCGTTGGCTGTGTCTGCCTGCTCCAGTGAAGAGAGAAACGGGAAATCATCTTGGTAGAGGCAACAAAGCAAAAGCGAGGCAGGATTGACATCTGCTCAACAGAGACGGATTCCCTGCGCTGACACAGTTCACAGTTACACGAGAAGCAATCTGAGCGGTCCGTCGACCGGAGACGTGTTTCCCAAGAGGTCGTTTAGCGAGTGAACAGCAGTGTGCGCGACTTTCAGGAGTGTGCCTGGAAAGTGCCAGAATCACCAGGAGCATCTGTGCAAAAGCTGCTGCCTCTGTGACCGCATTGAGGCACGTTCGCGTGTCTGCGAGTATATAGACGGCTCTTTCGCGTTCACTCCGAGGGAAACGGTCCGCTATTGCTTCTGTGCGCACAGACGCGATTCCCTTGTCTCTTGCGAACACAGGGAACTCTGTGCATCCAAATCTACAGGCTAAGGACGCGTCTGCATATGTTTTGGTGAACAATCGAGTGTGCGTGTTCTGACAGCTGCCTCTATGCAGACGTCTCCACAGAGCCACTTCTGAATGCCCCGCAGCCCAGGACTGAATGGATACACTAACAAGTGCACCGGTGTGAGCAACCACATATGCAGAAGGACGTCTTTCATCTCACAGAAGCGCGAACGTCTTGGCGTTCAAGCACATGGCAGAAACAAGGTGTGAACAGATGAGCTGCTGCTATTTTCTCCGTTCGGCATGCTTCGTTGTAGCTCTCTTGCCGGTCGCCGGCTTAGCGGCTTGCTTTGCGCGACTAGCTCTGGGGAGAGAAGGAGATAGCGCCGGAAACCTCGCCTTTTGCCTTCTTCGGCGCTGGAACCTGGTTGCTGCGCCTTCTCTTTGTCCATGTGCACACACACGATTCCTCAGCGAAAACCATGCAGAAACCTTTCCACGAGCACCCAGGGATGTGCACCCAGCACCACGTGCACGCACACGCAGCTAGAGAAAAGCACCTACCTTTTCACACACTGATGCCTAAGCAAACGCGTGGCCACACACACGCACACATCCGCAAGCGCGCCTACTCCCATCTATTGAGGGAAAGACGGACGAGCTCTTTGGTTGCTCTTCACAGGCTTGTCCCTGATCTATAGCTGAGGGCAAACACTTGTGTGCTTGTGGGAGAGCCTGTGTCTTTCCTGGAAGCGTTTGGGAGTTTTGCTCAGACGCGTGTTTCCTCAAGTTCAAGAATCAAGATCTAGGATACCTGCAGACAGGTGCCTGTTTGTGTGGAGACAGTCTGTTTGAAACTGTGTTCCTCAGCGCCCGCTCTTTCTCCCCGTCGCTCCACACGCCTGGGAGTCCCTTTCTTTCTCTCCACAAGCACGTGTGTTGACTTCGTCGCACATGTGCATCTGCACAAGCGTTGAGCTCAGCAGAGCGTGTCTCTTGACACTTGATGTGCGTTGGCTGTGTCTGCCTGCTCCAGTGAAGAGAGAAACGGGAAATCATCTTGGTAGAGGCAACAAAGCAAAGGCGAGGCAGGATTGACATCTGCTCAACAGAGACGGATTCCCTGCGCTGACACAGTTCACAGTTACACGAGAAGCAATCTGAGCGGTCCGTCGACCGGAGACGTGTTTCCCAAGAGGTCGTTTAGCGAGTGAACAGCAGTGTGCGCGACTTTCAGGAGTGTGCCTGGAAAGTGCCAGAATCACCAGGAGCATCTGTGCAAAAGCTGCTGCCTCTGTGACCGCATTGAGGCACGTTCGCGTGTCTGCGAGTATATAGACGGCTCTTTCGCGTTCACTCCGAGGGAAACGGTCCGCTATTGCTTCTGTGCGCACAGACGCGATTCCCTTGTCTCTTGCGAACACAGGGAACTCTGTGCATCCAAATCTACAGGCTAAGGACGCGTCTGCATATGTTTTGGTGAACAATCGAGTGTGCGTGTTCTGACAGCTGCCTCTATGCAGACGTCTCCACAGAGCCACTTCTGAATGCCCCGCAGCCCAGGACTGAATGGATACACTAACAAGTGCACCGGTGTGAGCAACCACATATGCAGAAGGACGTCTTTCATCTCACAGAAGCGCGAACGTCTTGGCGTTCAAGCACATGGCAGAAACAAGGTGTGAACAGATGAGCTGCTGCTATTTTCTCCGTTCGGCATGCTTCGTTGTAGCTCTCTTGCCGGTCGCCGGCTTAGCGGCTTGCTTTGCGCGACTAGCTCTGGGGAGAGAAGGAGATAGCGCCGGAAACCTCGCCTTTTGCCTTCTTCGGCGCTGGAACCTGGTTGCTGCGCCTTCTCTTTGTCCATGTGCACACACACGATTCCTCAGCGAAAACCATGCAGAAACCTTTCCACGAGCACCCAGGGATGTGCACCCAGCACCACGTGCACGCACACGCAGCTAGAGAAAAGCACCTACCTTTTCACACACTGATGCCTAAGCAAACGCGTGGCCACACACACGCACACATCCGCAAGCGCGCCTACTCCCATCTATTGAGGGAAAGACGGACGAGCTCTTTGGTTGCTCTTCACAGGCTTGTCCCTGATCTATAGCTGAGGGCAAACACTTGTGTGCTTGTGGGAGAGCCTGTGTCTTTCCTGGAAGCGTTTGGGAGTTTTGCTCAGACGCGTGTTTCCTCAAGTTCAAGAATCAAGATCTAGGATACCTGCAGACAGGTGCCTGTTTGTGTGGAGACAGTCTGTTTGAAACTGTGTTCCTCAGCGCCCGCTCTTTCTCCCCGTCGCTCCACACGCCTGGGAGTCCCTTTCTTTCTCTCCACAAGCACGTGTGTTGACTTCGTCGCACATGTGCATCTGCACAAGCGTTGAGCTCAGCAGAGCGTGTCTCTTGACACTTGATGTGCGTTGGCTGTGTCTGCCTGCTCCAGTGAAGAGAGAAACGGGAAATCATCTTGGTAGAGGCAACAAAGCAAAGGCGAGGCAGGATTGACATCTGCTCAACAGAGACGGATTCCCTGCGCTGACACAGTTCACAGTTACACGAGAAGCAATCTGAGCGGTCCGTCGACCGGAGACGTGTTTCCCAAGAGGTCGTTTAGCGAGTGAACAGCAGTGTGCGCGACTTTCAGGAGTGTGCCTGGAAAGTGCCAGAATCACCAGGAGCATCTGTGCAAAAGCTGCTGCCTCTGTGACCGCATTGAGGCACGTTCGCGTGTCTGCGAGTATATAGACGGCTCTTTCGCGTTCACTCCGAGGGAAACGGTCCGCTATTGCTTCTGTGCGCACAGACGCGATTCCCTTGTCTCTTGCGAACACAGGGAACTCTGTGCATCCAAATCTACAGGCTAAGGACGCGTCTGCATATGTTTTGGTGAACAATCGAGTGTGCGTGTTCTGACAGCTGCCTCTATGCAGACGTCTCCACAGAGCCACTTCTGAATGCCCCGCAGCCCAGGACTGAATGGATACACTAACAAGTGCACCGGTGTGAGCAACCACATATGCAGAAGGACGTCTTTCATCTCACAGAATCGCGAACGTCTTGGCGTTCAAGCACATGGCAGAAACAAGGTGTGAACAGATGAGCTGCTGCTATTTTCTCCGTTCGGCATGCTTCGTTGTAGCTCTCTTGCCGGTCGCCGGCTTAGCGGCTTGCTTTGCGCGACTAGCTCTGGGGAGAGAAGGAGATAGCGCCGGAAACCTCGCCTTTTGCCTTCTTCGGCGCTGGAACCTGGTTGCTGCGCCTTCTCTTTGTCCATGTGCACACACACGATTCCTCAGCGAAAACCATGCAGAAACCTTTCCACGAGCACCCAGGGATGTGCACCCAGCACCACGTGCACGCACACGCAGCTAGAGAAAAGCACCTACCTTTTCACACACTGATGCCTAAGCAAACGCGTGGCCACACACACGCACACATCCGCAAGCGCGCCTACTCCCATCTATTGAGGGAAAGACGGACGAGCTCTTTGGTTGCTCTTCACAGGCTTGTCCCTGATCTATAGCTGAGGGCAAACACTTGTGTGCTTGTGGGAGAGCCTGTGTCTTTCCTGGAAGCGTTTGGGAGTTTTGCTCAGACGCGTGTTTCCTCAAGTTCAAGAATCAAGATCTAGGATACCTGCAGACAGGTGCCTGTTTGTGTGGAGACAGTCTGTTTGAAACTGTGTTCCTCAGCGCCCGCTCTTTCTCCCCGTCGCTCCACACGCCTGGGAGTCCCTTTCTTTCTCTCCACAAGCACGTGTGTTGACTTCGTCGCACATGTGCATCTGCACAAGCGTTGAGCTCAGCAGAGCGTGTCTCTTGACACTTGATGTGCGTTGGCTGTGTCTGCCTGCTCCAGTGAAGAGAGAAACGGGAAATCATCTTGGTAGAGGCAACAAAGCAAAGGCGAGGCAGGATTGACATCTGCTCAACAGAGACGGATTCCCTGCGCTGACACAGTTCACAGTTACACGAGAAGCAATCTGAGCGGTCCGTCGACCGGAGACGTGTTTCCCAAGAGGTCGTTTAGCGAGTGAACAGCAGTGTGCGCGACTTTCAGGAGTGTGCCTGGAAAGTGCCAGAATCACCAGGAGCATCTGTGCAAAAGCTGCTGCCTCTGTGACCGCATTGAGGCACGTTCGCGTGTCTGCGAGTATATAGACGGCTCTTTCGCGTTCACTCCGAGGGAAACGGTCCGCTATTGCTTCTGTGCGCACAGACGCGATTCCCTTGTCTCTTGCGAACACAGGGAACTCTGTGCATCCAAATCTACAGGCTAAGGACGCGTCTGCATATGTTTTGGTGAACAATCGAGTGTGCGTGTTCTGACAGCTGCCTCTATGCAGACGTCTCCACAGAGCCACTTCTGAATGCCCCGCAGCCCAGGACTGAATGGATACACTAACAAGTGCACCGGTGTGAGCAACCACATATGCAGAAGGACGTCTTTCATCTCACAGAAGCGCGAACGTCTTGGCGTTCAAGCACATGGCAGAAACAAGGTGTGAACAGATGAGCTGCTGCTATTTTCTCCGTTCGGCATGCTTCGTTGTAGCTCTCTTGCCGGTCGCCGGCTTAGCGGCTTGCTTTGCGCGACTAGCTCTGGGGAGAGAAGGAGATAGCGCCGGAAACCTCGCCTTTTGCCTTCTTCGGCGCTGGAACCTGGTTGCTGCGCCTTCTCTTTGTCCATGTGCACACACACGATTCCTCAGCGAAAACCATGCAGAAACCTTTCCACGAGCACCCAGGGATGTGCACCCAGCACCACGTGCACGCACACGCAGCTAGAGAAAAGCACCTACCTTTTCACACACTGATGCCTAAGCAAACGCGTGGCCACACACACGCACACATCCGCAAGCGCGCCTACTCCCATCTATTGAGGGAAAGACGGACGAGCTCTTTGGTTGCTCTTCACAGGCTTGTCCCTGATCTATAGCTGAGGGCAAACACTTGTGTGCTTGTGGGAGAGCCTGTGTCTTTCCTGGAAGCGTTTGGGAGTTTTGCTCAGACGCGTGTTTCCTCAAGTTCAAGAATCAAGATCTAGGATACCTGCAGACAGGTGCCTGTTTGTGTGGAGACAGTCTGTTTGAAACTGTGTTCCTCAGCGCCCGCTCTTTCTCCCCGTCGCTCCACACGCCTGGGAGTCCCTTTCTTTCTCTCCACAAGCACGTGTGTTGACTTCGTCGCACATGTGCATCTGCACAAGCGTTGAGCTCAGCAGAGCGTGTCTCTTGACACTTGATGTGCGTTGGCTGTGTCTGCCTGCTCCAGTGAAGAGAGAAACGGGAAATCATCTTGGTAGAGGCAACAAAGCAAAGGCGAGGCAGGATTGACATCTGCTCAACAGAGACGGATTCCCTGCGCTGACACAGTTCACAGTTACACGAGAAGCAATCTGAGCGGTCCGTCGACCGGAGACGTGTTTCCCAAGAGGTCGTTTAGCGAGTGAACAGCAGTGTGCGCGACTTTCAGGAGTGTGCCTGGAAAGTGCCAGAATCACCAGGAGCATCTGTGCAAAAGCTGCTGCCTCTGTGACCGCATTGAGGCACGTTCGCGTGTCTGCGAGTATATAGACGGCTCTTTCGCGTTCACTCCGAGGGAAACGGTCCGCTATTGCTTCTGTGCGCACAGACGCGATTCCCTTGTCTCTTGCGAACACAGGGAACTCTGTGCATCCAAATCTACAGGCTAAGGACGCGTCTGCATATGTTTTGGTGAACAATCGAGTGTGCGTGTTCTGACAGCTGCCTCTATGCAGACGTCTCCACAGAGCCACTTCTGAATGCCCCGCAGCCCAGGACTGAATGGATACACTAACAAGTGCACCGGTGTGAGCAACCACATATGCAGAAGGACGTCTTTCATCTCACAGAAGCGCGAACGTCTTGGCGTTCAAGCACATGGCAGAAACAAGGTGTGAACAGATGAGCTGCTGCTATTTTCTCCGTTCGGCATGCTTCGTTGTAGCTCTCTTGCCGGTCGCCGGCTTAGCGGCTTGCTTTGCGCGACTAGCTCTGGGGAGAGAAGGAGATAGCGCCGGAAACCTCGCCTTTTGCCTTCTTCGGCGCTGGAACCTGGTTGCTGCGCCTTCTCTTTGTCCATGTGCACACACACGATTCCTCAGCGAAAACCATGCAGAAACCTTTCCACGAGCACCCAGGGATGTGCACCCAGCACCACGTGCACGCACACGCAGCTAGAGAAAAGCACCTACCTTTTCACACACTGATGCCTAAGCAAACGCGTGGCCACACACACGCACACATCCGCAAGCGCGCCTACTCCCATCTATTGAGGGAAAGACGGACGAGCTCTTTGGTTGCTCTTCACAGGCTTGTCCCTGATCTATAGCTGAGGGCAAACACTTGTGTGCTTGTGGGAGAGCCTGTGTCTTTCCTGGAAGCGTTTGGGAGTTTTGCTCAGACGCGTGTTTCCTCAAGTTCAAGAATCAAGATCTAGGATACCTGCAGACAGGTGCCTGTTTGTGTGGAGACAGTCTGTTTGAAACTGTGTTCCTCAGCGCCCGCTCTTTCTCCCCGTCGCTCCACACGCCTGGGAGTCCCTTTCTTTCTCTCCACAAGCACGTGTGTTGACTTCGTCGCACATGTGCATCTGCACAAGCGTTGAGCTCAGCAGAGCGTGTCTCTTGACACTTGATGTGCGTTGGCTGTGTCTGCCTGCTCCAGTGAAGAGAGAAACGGGAAATCATCTTGGTAGAGGCAACAAAGCAAAGGCGAGGCAGGATTGACATCTGCTCAACAGAGACGGATTCCCTGCGCTGACACAGTTCACAGTTACACGAGAAGCAATCTGAGCGGTCCGTCGACCGGAGACGTGTTTCCCAAGAGGTCGTTTAGCGAGTGAACAGCAGTGTGCGCGACTTTCAGGAGTGTGCCTGGAAAGTGCCAGAATCACCAGGAGCATCTGTGCAAAAGCTGCTGCCTCTGTGACCGCATTGAGGCACGTTCGCGTGTCTGCGAGTATATAGACGGCTCTTTCGCGTTCACTCCGAGGGAAACGGTCCGCTATTGCTTCTGTGCGCACAGACGCGATTCCCTTGTCTCTTGCGAACACAGGGAACTCTGTGCATCCAAATCTACAGGCTAAGGACGCGTCTGCATATGTTTTGGTGAACAATCGAGTGTGCGTGTTCTGACAGCTGCCTCTATGCAGACGTCTCCACAGAGCCACTTCTGAATGCCCCGCAGCCCAGGACTGAATGGATACACTAACAAGTGCACCGGTGTGAGCAACCACATATGCAGAAGGACGTCTTTCATCTCACAGAAGCGCGAACGTCTTGGCGTTCAAGCACATGGCAGAAACAAGGTGTGAACAGATGAGCTGCTGCTATTTTCTCCGTTCGGCATGCTTCGTTGTAGCTCTCTTGCCGGTCGCCGGCTTAGCGGCTTGCTTTGCGCGACTAGCTCTGGGGAGAGAAGGAGATAGCGCCGGAAACCTCGCCTTTTGCCTTCTTCGGCGCTGGAACCTGGTTGCTGCGCCTTCTCTTTGTCCATGTGCACACACACGATTCCTCAGCGAAAACCATGCAGAAACCTTTCCACGAGCACCCAGGGATGTGCACCCAGCACCACGTGCACGCACACGCAGCTAGAGAAAAGCACCTACCTTTTCACACACTGATGCCTAAGCAAACGCGTGGCCACACACACGCACACATCCGCAAGCGCGCCTACTCCCATCTATTGAGGGAAAGACGGACGAGCTCTTTGGTTGCTCTTCACAGGCTTGTCCCTGATCTATAGCTGAGGGCAAACACTTGTGTGCTTGTGGGAGAGCCTGTGTCTTTCCTGGAAGCGTTTGGGAGTTTTGCTCAGACGCGTGTTTCCTCAAGTTCAAGAATCAAGATCTAGGATACCTGCAGACAGGTGCCTGTTTGTGTGGAGACAGTCTGTTTGAAACTGTGTTCCTCAGCGCCCGCTCTTTCTCCCCGTCGCTCCACACGCCTGGGAGTCCCTTTCTTTCTCTCCACAAGCACGTGTGTTGACTTCGTCGCACATGTGCATCTGCACAAGCGTTGAGCTCAGCAGAGCGTGTCTCTTGACACTTGATGTGCGTTGGCTGTGTCTGCCTGCTCCAGTGAAGAGAGAAACGGGAAATCATCTTGGTAGAGGCAACAAAGCAAAGGCGAGGCAGGATTGACATCTGCTCAACAGAGACGGATTCCCTGCGCTGACACAGTTCACAGTTACACGAGAAGCAATCTGAGCGGTCAGTCGACCGGAGACGTGTTTCCCAAGAGGTCGTTTAGCGAGTGAACAGCAGTGTGCGCGACTTTCAGGAGTGTGCCTGGAAAGTGCCAGAATCACCAGGAGCATCTGTGCAAAAGCTGCTGCCTCTGTGACCGCATTGAGGCACGTTCGCGTGTCTGCGAGTATATAGACGGCTCTTTCGCGTTCACTCCGAGGGAAACGGTCCGCTATTGCTTCTGTGCGCACAGACGCGATTCCCTTGTCTCTTGCGAACACAGGGAACTCTGTGCATCCAAATCTACAGGCTAAGGACGCGTCTGCATATGTTTTGGTGAACAATCGAGTGTGCGTGTTCTGACAGCTGCCTCTATGCAGACGTCTCCACAGAGCCACTTCTGAATGCCCCGCAGCCCAGGACTGAATGGATACACTAACAAGTGCACCGGTGTGAGCAACCACATATGCAGAAGGACGTCTTTCATCTCACAGAAGCGCGAACGTCTTGGCGTTCAAGCACATGGCAGAAACAAGGTGTGAACAGATGAGCTGCTGCTATTTTCTCCGTTCGGCATGCTTCGTTGTAGCTCTCTTGCCGGTCGCCGGCTTAGCGGCTTGCTTTGCGCGACTAGCTCTGGGGAGAGAAGGAGATAGCGCCGGAAACCTCGCCTTTTGCCTTCTTCGGCGCTGGAACCTGGTTGCTGCGCCTTCTCTTTGTCCATGTGCACACACACGATTCCTCAGCGAAAACCATGCAGAAACCTTTCCACGAGCACCCAGGGATGTGCACCCAGCACCACGTGCACGCACACGCAGCTAGAGAAAAGCACCTACCTTTTCACACACTGATGCCTAAGCAAACGCGTGGCCACACACACGCACACATCCGCAAGCGCGCCTACTCCCATCTATTGAGGGAAAGACGGACGAGCTCTTTGGTTGCTCTTCACAGGCTTGTCCCTGATCTATAGCTGAGGGCAAACACTTGTGTGCTTGTGGGAGAGCCTGTGTCTTTCCTGGAAGCGTTTGGGAGTTTTGCTCAGACGCGTGTTTCCTCAAGTTCAAGAATCAAGATCTAGGATACCTGCAGACAGGTGCCTGTTTGTGTGGAGACAGTCTGTTTGAAACTGTGTTCCTCAGCGCCCGCTCTTTCTCCCCGTCGCTCCACACGCCTGGGAGTCCCTTTCTTTCTCTCCACAAGCACGTGTGTTGACTTCGTCGCACATGTGCATCTGCACAAGCGTTGAGCTCAGCAGAGCGTGTCTCTTGACACTTGATGTGCGTTGGCTGTGTCTGCCTGCTCCAGTGAAGAGAGAAACGGGAAATCATCTTGGTAGAGGCAACAAAGCAAAGGCGAGGCAGGATTGACATCTGCTCAACAGAGACGGATTCCCTGCGCTGACACAGTTCACAGTTACACGAGAAGCAATCTGAGCGGTCCGTCGACCGGAGACGTGTTTCCCAAGAGGTCGTTTAGCGAGTGAACAGCAGTGTGCGCGACTTTCAGGAGTGTGCCTGGAAAGTGCCAGAATCACCAGGAGCATCTGTGCAAAAGCTGCTGCCTCTGTGACCGCATTGAGGCACGTTCGCGTGTCTGCGAGTATATAGACGGCTCTTTCGCGTTCACTCCGAGGGAAACGGTCCGCTATTGCTTCTGTGCGCACAGACGCGATTCCCTTGTCTCTTGCGAACACAGGGAACTCTGTGCATCCAAATCTACAGGCTAAGGACGCGTCTGCATATGTTTTGGTGAACAATCGAGTGTGCGTGTTCTGACAGCTGCCTCTATGCAGACGTCTCCACAGAGCCACTTCTGAATGCCCCGCAGCCCAGGACTGAATGGATACACTAACAAGTGCACCGGTGTGAGCAACCACATATGCAGAAGGACGTCTTTCATCTCACAGAAGCGCGAACGTCTTGGCGTTCAAGCACATGGCAGAAACAAGGTGTGAACAGATGAGCTGCTGCTATTTTCTCCGTTCGGCATGCTTCGTTGTAGCTCTCTTGCCGGTCGCCGGCTTAGCGGCTTGCTTTGCGCGACTAGCTCTGGGGAGAGAAGGAGATAGCGCCGGAAACCTCGCCTTTTGCCTTCTTCGGCGCTGGAACCTGGTTGCTGCGCCTTCTCTTTGTCCATGTGCACACACACGATTCCTCAGCGAAAACCATGCAGAAACCTTTCCACGAGCACCCAGGGATGTGCACCCAGCACCACGTGCACGCACACGCAGCTAGAGAAAAGCACCTACCTTTTCACACACTGATGCCTAAGCAAACGCGTGGCCACACACACGCACACATCCGCAAGCGCGCCTACTCCCATCTATTGAGGGAAAGACGGACGAGCTCTTTGGTTGCTCTTCACAGGCTTGTCCCTGATCTATAGCTGAGGGCAAACACTTGTGTGCTTGTGGGAGAGCCTGTGTCTTTCCTGGAAGCGTTTGGGAGTTTTGCTCAGACGCGTGTTTCCTCAAGTTCAAGAATCAAGATCTAGGATACCTGCAGACAGGTGCCTGTTTGTGTGGAGACAGTCTGTTTGAAACTGTGTTCCTCAGCGCCCGCTCTTTCTCCCCGTCGCTCCACACGCCTGGGAGTCCCTTTCTTTCTCTCCACAAGCACGTGTGTTGACTTCGTCGCACATGTGCATCTGCACAAGCGTTGAGCTCAGCAGAGCGTGTCTCTTGACACTTGATGTGCGTTGGCTGTGTCTGCCTGCTCCAGTGAAGAGAGAAACGGGAAATCATCTTGGTAGAGGCAACAAAGCAAAGGCGAGGCAGGATTGACATCTGCTCAACAGAGACGGATTCCCTGCGCTGACACAGTTCACAGTTACACGAGAAGCAATCTGAGCGGTCCGTCGACCGGAGACGTGTTTCCCAAGAGGTCGTTTAGCGAGTGAACAGCAGTGTGCGCGACTTTCAGGAGTGTGCCTGGAAAGTGCCAGAATCACCAGGAGCATCTGTGCAAAAGCTGCTGCCTCTGTGACCGCATTGAGGCACGTTCGCGTGTCTGCGAGTATATAGACGGCTCTTTCGCGTTCACTCCGAGGGAAACGGTCCGCTATTGCTTCTGTGCGCACAGACGCGATTCCCTTGTCTCTTGCGAACACAGGGAACTCTGTGCATCCAAATCTACAGGCTAAGGACGCGTCTGCATATGTTTTGGTGAACAATCGAGTGTGCGTGTTCTGACAGCTGCCTCTATGCAGACGTCTCCACAGAGCCACTTCTGAATGCCCCGCAGCCCAGGACTGAATGGATACACTAACAAGTGCACCGGTGTGAGCAACCACATATGCAGAAGGACGTCTTTCATCTCACAGAAGCGCGAACGTCTTGGCGTTCAAGCACATGGCAGAAACAAGGTGTGAACAGATGAGCTGCTGCTATTTTCTCCGTTCGGCATGCTTCGTTGTAGCTCTCTTGCCGGTCGCCGGCTTAGCGGCTTGCTTTGCGCGACTAGCTCTGGGGAGAGAAGGAGATAGCGCCGGAAACCTCGCCTTTTGCCTTCTTCGGCGCTGGAACCTGGTTGCTGCGCCTTCTCTTTGTCCATGTGCACACACACGATTCCTCAGCGAAAACCATGCAGAAACCTTTCCACGAGCACCCAGGGATGTGCACCCAGCACCACGTGCACGCACACGCAGCTAGAGAAAAGCACCTACCTTTTCACACACTGATGCCTAAGCAAACGCGTGGCCACACACACGCACACATCCGCAAGCGCGCCTACTCCCATCTATTGAGGGAAAGACGGACGAGCTCTTTGGTTGCTCTTCACAGGCTTGTCCCTGATCTATAGCTGAGGGCAAACACTTGTGTGCTTGTGGGAGAGCCTGTGTCTTTCCTGGAAGCGTTTGGGAGTTTTGCTCAGACGCGTGTTTCCTCAAGTTCAAGAATCAAGATCTAGGATACCTGCAGACAGGTGCCTGTTTGTGTGGAGACAGTCTGTTTGAAACTGTGTTCCTCAGCGCCCGCTCTTTCTCCCCGTCGCTCCACACGCCTGGGAGTCCCTTTCTTTCTCTCCACAAGCACGTGTGTTGACTTCGTCGCACATGTGCATCTGCACAAGCGTTGAGCTCAGCAGAGCGTGTCTCTTGACACTTGATGTGCGTTGGCTGTGTCTGCCTGCTCCAGTGAAGAGAGAAACGGGAAATCATCTTGGTAGAGGCAACAAAGCAAAAGCGAGGCAGGATTGACATCTGCTCAACAGAGACGGATTCCCTGCGCTGACACAGTTCACAGTTACACGAGAAGCAATCTGAGCGGTCCGTCGACCGGAGACGTGTTTCCCAAGAGGTCGTTTAGCGAGTGAACAGCAGTGTGCGCGACTTTCAGGAGTGTGCCTGGAAAGTGCCAGAATCACCAGGAGCATCTGTGCAAAAGCTGCTGCCTCTGTGACCGCATTGAGGCACGTTCGCGTGTCTGCGAGTATATAGACGGCTCTTTCGCGTTCACTCCGAGGGAAACGGTCCGCTATTGCTTCTGTGCGCACAGACGCGATTCCCTTGTCTCTTGCGAACACAGGGAACTCTGTGCATCCAAATCTACAGGCTAAGGACGCGTCTGCATATGTTTTGGTGAACAATCGAGTGTGCGTGTTCTGACAGCTGCCTCTATGCAGACGTCTCCACAGAGCCACTTCTGAATGCCCCGCAGCCCAGGACTGAATGGATACACTAACAAGTGCACCGGTGTGAGCAACCACATATGCAGAAGGACGTCTTTCATCTCACAGAAGCGCGAACGTCTTGGCGTTCAAGCACATGGCAGAAACAAGGTGTGAACAGATGAGCTGCTGCTATTTTCTCCGTTCGGCATGCTTCGTTGTAGCTCTCTTGCCGGTCGCCGGCTTAGCGGCTTGCTTTGCGCGACTAGCTCTGGGGAGAGAAGGAGATAGCGCCGGAAACCTCGCCTTTTGCCTTCTTCGGCGCTGGAACCTGGTTGCTGCGCCTTCTCTTTGTCCATGTGCACACACACGATTCCTCAGCGAAAACCATGCAGAAACCTTTCCACGAGCACCCAGGGATGTGCACCCAGCACCACGTGCACGCACACGCAGCTAGAGAAAAGCACCTACCTTTTCACACACTGATGCCTAAGCAAACGCGTGGCCACACACACGCACACATCCGCAAGCGCGCCTACTCCCATCTATTGAGGGAAAGACGGACGAGCTCTTTGGTTGCTCTTCACAGGCTTGTCCCTGATCTATAGCTGAGGGCAAACACTTGTGTGCTTGTGGGAGAGCCTGTGTCTTTCCTGGAAGCGTTTGGGAGTTTTGCTCAGACGCGTGTTTCCTCAAGTTCAAGAATCAAGATCTAGGATACCTGCAGACAGGTGCCTGTTTGTGTGGAGACAGTCTGTTTGAAACTGTGTTCCTCAGCGCCCGCTCTTTCTCCCCGTCGCTCCACACGCCTGGGAGTCCCTTTCTTTCTCTCCACAAGCACGTGTGTTGACTTCGTCGCACATGTGCATCTGCACAAGCGTTGAGCTCAGCAGAGCGTGTCTCTTGACACTTGATGTGCGTTGGCTGTGTCTGCCTGCTCCAGTGAAGAGAGAAACGGGAAATCATCTTGGTAGAGGCAACAAAGCAAAGGCGAGGCAGGATTGACATCTGCTCAACAGAGACGGATTCCCTGCGCTGACACAGTTCACAGTTACACGAGAAGCAATCTGAGCGGTCCGTCGACCGGAGACGTGTTTCCCAAGAGGTCGTTTAGCGAGTGAACAGCAGTGTGCGCGACTTTCAGGAGTGTGCCTGGAAAGTGCCAGAATCACCAGGAGCATCTGTGCAAAAGCTGCTGCCTCTGTGACCGCATTGAGGCACGTTCGCGTGTCTGCGAGTATATAGACGGCTCTTTCGCGTTCACTCCGAGGGAAACGGTCCGCTATTGCTTCTGTGCGCACAGACGCGATTCCCTTGTCTCTTGCGAACACAGGGAACTCTGTGCATCCAAATCTACAGGCTAAGGACGCGTCTGCATATGTTTTGGTGAACAATCGAGTGTGCGTGTTCTGACAGCTGCCTCTATGCAGACGTCTCCACAGAGCCACTTCTGAATGCCCCGCAGCCCAGGACTGAATGGATACACTAACAAGTGCACCGGTGTGAGCAACCACATATGCAGAAGGACGTCTTTCATCTCACAGAAGCGCGAACGTCTTGGCGTTCAAGCACATGGCAGAAACAAGGTGTGAACAGATGAGCTGCTGCTATTTTCTCCGTTCGGCATGCTTCGTTGTAGCTCTCTTGCCGGTCGCCGGCTTAGCGGCTTGCTTTGCGCGACTAGCTCTGGGGAGAGAAGGAGATAGCGCCGGAAACCTCGCCTTTTGCCTTCTTCGGCGCTGGAACCTGGTTGCTGCGCCTTCTCTTTGTCCATGTGCACACACACGATTCCTCAGCGAAAACCATGCAGAAACCTTTCCACGAGCACCCAGGGATGTGCACCCAGCACCACGTGCACGCACACGCAGCTAGAGAAAAGCACCTACCTTTTCACACACTGATGCCTAAGCAAACGCGTGGCCACACACACGCACACATCCGCAAGCGCGCCTACTCCCATCTATTGAGGGAAAGACGGACGAGCTCTTTGGTTGCTCTTCACAGGCTTGTCCCTGATCTATAGCTGAGGGCAAACACTTGTGTGCTTGTGGGAGAGCCTGTGTCTTTCCTGGAAGCGTTTGGGAGTTTTGCTCAGACGCGTGTTTCCTCAAGTTCAAGAATCAAGATCTAGGATACCTGCAGACAGGTGCCTGTTTGTGTGGAGACAGTCTGTTTGAAACTGTGTTCCTCAGCGCCCGCTCTTTCTCCCCGTCGCTCCACACGCCTGGGAGTCCCTTTCTTTCTCTCCACAAGCACGTGTGTTGACTTCGTCGCACATGTGCATCTGCACAAGCGTTGAGCTCAGCAGAGCGTGTCTCTTGACACTTGATGTGCGTTGGCTGTGTCTGCCTGCTCCAGTGAAGAGAGAAACGGGAAATCATCTTGGTAGAGGCAACAAAGCAAAGGCGAGGCAGGATTGACATCTGCTCAACAGAGACGGATTCCCTGCGCTGACACAGTTCACAGTTACACGAGAAGCAATCTGAGCGGTCCGTCGACCGGAGACGTGTTTCCCAAGAGGTCGTTTAGCGAGTGAACAGCAGTGTGCGCGACTTTCAGGAGTGTGCCTGGAAAGTGCCAGAATCACCAGGAGCATCTGTGCAAAAGCTGCTGCCTCTGTGACCGCATTGAGGCACGTTCGCGTGTCTGCGAGTATATAGACGGCTCTTTCGCGTTCACTCCGAGGGAAACGGTCCGCTATTGCTTCTGTGCGCACAGACGCGATTCCCTTGTCTCTTGCGAACACAGGGAACTCTGTGCATCCAAATCTACAGGCTAAGGACGCGTCTGCATATGTTTTGGTGAACAATCGAGTGTGCGTGTTCTGACAGCTGCCTCTATGCAGACGTCTCCACAGAGCCACTTCTGAATGCCCCGCAGCCCAGGACTGAATGGATACACTAACAAGTGCACCGGTGTGAGCAACCACATATGCAGAAGGACGTCTTTCATCTCACAGAAGCGCGAACGTCTTGGCGTTCAAGCACATGGCAGAAACAAGGTGTGAACAGATGAGCTGCTGCTATTTTCTCCGTTCGGCATGCTTCGTTGTAGCTCTCTTGCCGGTCGCCGGCTTAGCGGCTTGCTTTGCGCGACTAGCTCTGGGGAGAGAAGGAGATAGCGCCGGAAACCTCGCCTTTTGCCTTCTTCGGCGCTGGAACCTGGTTGCTGCGCCTTCTCTTTGTCCATGTGCACACACACGATTCCTCAGCGAAAACCATGCAGAAACCTTTCCACGAGCACCCAGGGATGTGCACCCAGCACCACGTGCACGCACACGCAGCTAGAGAAAAGCACCTACCTTTTCACACACTGATGCCTAAGCAAACGCGTGGCCACACACACGCACACATCCGCAAGCGCGCCTACTCCCATCTATTGAGGGAAAGACGGACGAGCTCTTTGGTTGCTCTTCACAGGCTTGTCCCTGATCTATAGCTGAGGGCAAACACTTGTGTGCTTGTGGGAGAGCCTGTGTCTTTCCTGGAAGCGTTTGGGAGTTTTGCTCAGACGCGTGTTTCCTCAAGTTCAAGAATCAAGATCTAGGATACCTGCAGACAGGTGCCTGTTTGTGTGGAGACAGTCTGTTTGAAACTGTGTTCCTCAGCGCCCGCTCTTTCTCCCCGTCGCTCCACACGCCTGGGAGTCCCTTTCTTTCTCTCCACAAGCACGTGTGTTGACTTCGTCGCACATGTGCATCTGCACAAGCGTTGAGCTCAGCAGAGCGTGTCTCTTGACACTTGATGTGCGTTGGCTGTGTCTGCCTGCTCCAGTGAAGAGAGAAACGGGAAATCATCTTGGTAGAGGCAACAAAGCAAAGGCGAGGCAGGATTGACATCTGCTCAACAGAGACGGATTCCCTGCGCTGACACAGTTCACAGTTACACGAGAAGCAATCTGAGCGGTCCGTCGACCGGAGACGTGTTTCCCAAGAGGTCGTTTAGCGAGTGAACAGCAGTGTGCGCGACTTTCAGGAGTGTGCCTGGAAAGTGCCAGAATCACCAGGAGCATCTGTGCAAAAGCTGCTGCCTCTGTGACCGCATTGAGGCACGTTCGCGTGTCTGCGAGTATATAGACGGCTCTTTCGCGTTCACTCCGAGGGAAACGGTCCGCTATTGCTTCTGTGCGCACAGACGCGATTCCCTTGTCTCTTGCGAACACAGGGAACTCTGTGCATCCAAATCTACAGGCTAAGGACGCGTCTGCATATGTTTTGGTGAACAATCGAGTGTGCGTGTTCTGACAGCTGCCTCTATGCAGACGTCTCCACAGAGCCACTTCTGAATGCCCCGCAGCCCAGGACTGAATGGATACACTAACAAGTGCACCGGTGTGAGCAACCACATATGCAGAAGGACGTCTTTCATCTCACAGAAGCGCGAACGTCTTGGCGTTCAAGCACATGGCAGAAACAAGGTGTGAACAGATGAGCTGCTGCTATTTTCTCCGTTCGGCATGCTTCGTTGTAGCTCTCTTGCCGGTCGCCGGCTTAGCGGCTTGCTTTGCGCGACTAGCTCTGGGGAGAGAAGGAGATAGCGCCGGAAACCTCGCCTTTTGCCTTCTTCGGCGCTGGAACCTGGTTGCTGCGCCTTCTCTTTGTCCATGTGCACACACACGATTCCTCAGCGAAAACCATGCAGAAACCTTTCCACGAGCACCCAGGGATGTGCACCCAGCACCACGTGCACGCACACGCAGCTAGAGAAAAGCACCTACCTTTTCACACACTGATGCCTAAGCAAACGCGTGGCCACACACACGCACACATCCGCAAGCGCGCCTACTCCCATCTATTGAGGGAAAGACGGACGAGCTCTTTGGTTGCTCTTCACAGGCTTGTCCCTGATCTATAGCTGAGGGCAAACACTTGTGTGCTTGTGGGAGAGCCTGTGTCTTTCCTGGAAGCGTTTGGGAGTTTTGCTCAGACGCGTGTTTCCTCAAGTTCAAGAATCAAGATCTAGGATACCTGCAGACAGGTGCCTGTTTGTGTGGAGACAGTCTGTTTGAAACTGTGTTCCTCAGCGCCCGCTCTTTCTCCCCGTCGCTCCACACGCCTGGGAGTCCCTTTCTTTCTCTCCACAAGCACGTGTGTTGACTTCGTCGCACATGTGCATCTGCACAAGCGTTGAGCTCAGCAGAGCGTGTCTCTTGACACTTGATGTGCGTTGGCTGTGTCTGCCTGCTCCAGTGAAGAGAGAAACGGGAAATCATCTTGGTAGAGGCAACAAAGCAAAGGCGAGGCAGGATTGACATCTGCTCAACAGAGACGGATTCCCTGCGCTGACACAGTTCACAGTTACACGAGAAGCAATCTGAGCGGTCCGTCGACCGGAGACGTGTTTCCCAAGAGGTCGTTTAGCGAGTGAACAGCAGTGTGCGCGACTTTCAGGAGTGTGCCTGGAAAGTGCCAGAATCACCAGGAGCATCTGTGCAAAAGCTGCTGCCTCTGTGACCGCATTGAGGCACGTTCGCGTGTCTGCGAGTATATAGACGGCTCTTTCGCGTTCACTCCGAGGGAAACGGTCCGCTATTGCTTCTGTGCGCACAGACGCGATTCCCTTGTCTCTTGCGAACACAGGGAACTCTGTGCATCCAAATCTACAGGCTAAGGACGCGTCTGCATATGTTTTGGTGAACAATCGAGTGTGCGTGTTCTGACAGCTGCCTCTATGCAGACGTCTCCACAGAGCCACTTCTGAATGCCCCGCAGCCCAGGACTGAATGGATACACTAACAAGTGCACCGGTGTGAGCAACCACATATGCAGAAGGACGTCTTTCATCTCACAGAAGCGCGAACGTCTTGGCGTTCAAGCACATGGCAGAAACAAGGTGTGAACAGATGAGCTGCTGCTATTTTCTCCGTTCGGCATGCTTCGTTGTAGCTCTCTTGCCGGTCGCCGGCTTAGCGGCTTGCTTTGCGCGACTAGCTCTGGGGAGAGAAGGAGATAGCGCCGGAAACCTCGCCTTTTGCCTTCTTCGGCGCTGGAACCTGGTTGCTGCGCCTTCTCTTTGTCCATGTGCACACACACGATTCCTCAGCGAAAACCATGCAGAAACCTTTCCACGAGCACCCAGGGATGTGCACCCAGCACCACGTGCACGCACACGCAGCTAGAGAAAAGCACCTACCTTTTCACACACTGATGCCTAAGCAAACGCGTGGCCACACACACGCACACATCCGCAAGCGCGCCTACTCCCATCTATTGAGGGAAAGACGGACGAGCTCTTTGGTTGCTCTTCACAGGCTTGTCCCTGATCTATAGCTGAGGGCAAACACTTGTGTGCTTGTGGGAGAGCCTGTGTCTTTCCTGGAAGCGTTTGGGAGTTTTGCTCAGACGCGTGTTTCCTCAAGTTCAAGAATCAAGATCTAGGATACCTGCAGACAGGTGCCTGTTTGTGTGGAGACAGTCTGTTTGAAACTGTGTTCCTCAGCGCCCGCTCTTTCTCCCCGTCGCTCCACACGCCTGGGAGTCCCTTTCTTTCTCTCCACAAGCACGTGTGTTGACTTCGTCGCACATGTGCATCTGCACAAGCGTTGAGCTCAGCAGAGCGTGTCTCTTGACACTTGATGTGCGTTGGCTGTGTCTGCCTGCTCCAGTGAAGAGAGAAACGGGAAATCATCTTGGTAGAGGCAACAAAGCAAAGGCGAGGCAGGATTGACATCTGCTCAACAGAGACGGATTCCCTGCGCTGACACAGTTCACAGTTACACGAGAAGCAATCTGAGCGGTCCGTCGACCGGAGACGTGTTTCCCAAGAGGTCGTTTAGCGAGTGAACAGCAGTGTGCGCGACTTTCAGGAGTGTGCCTGGAAAGTGCCAGAATCACCAGGAGCATCTGTGCAAAAGCTGCTGCCTCTGTGACCGCATTGAGGCACGTTCGCGTGTCTGCGAGTATATAGACGGCTCTTTCGCGTTCACTCCGAGGGAAACGGTCCGCTATTGCTTCTGTGCGCACAGACGCGATTCCCTTGTCTCTTGCGAACACAGGGAACTCTGTGCATCCAAATCTACAGGCTAAGGACGCGTCTGCATATGTTTTGGTGAACAATCGAGTGTGCGTGTTCTGACAGCTGCCTCTATGCAGACGTCTCCACAGAGCCACTTCTGAATGCCCCGCAGCCCAGGACTGAATGGATACACTAACAAGTGCACCGGTGTGAGCAACCACATATGCAGAAGGACGTCTTTCATCTCACAGAAGCGCGAACGTCTTGGCGTTCAAGCACATGGCAGAAACAAGGTGTGAACAGATGAGCTGCTGCTATTTTCTCCGTTCGGCATGCTTCGTTGTAGCTCTCTTGCCGGTCGCCGGCTTAGCGGCTTGCTTTGCGCGACTAGCTCTGGGGAGAGAAGGAGATAGCGCCGGAAACCTCGCCTTTTGCCTTCTTCGGCGCTGGAACCTGGTTGCTGCGCCTTCTCTTTGTCCATGTGCACACACACGATTCCTCAGCGAAAACCATGCAGAAACCTTTCCACGAGCACCCAGGGATGTGCACCCAGCACCACGTGCACGCACACGCAGCTAGAGAAAAGCACCTACCTTTTCACACACTGATGCCTAAGCAAACGCGTGGCCACACACACGCACACATCCGCAAGCGCGCCTACTCCCATCTATTGAGGGAAAGACGGACGAGCTCTTTGGTTGCTCTTCACAGGCTTGTCCCTGATCTATAGCTGAGGGCAAACACTTGTGTGCTTGTGGGAGAGCCTGTGTCTTTCCTGGAAGCGTTTGGGAGTTTTGCTCAGACGCGTGTTTCCTCAAGTTCAAGAATCAAGATCTAGGATACCTGCAGACAGGTGCCTGTTTGTGTGGAGACAGTCTGTTTGAAACTGTGTTCCTCAGCGCCCGCTCTTTCTCCCCGTCGCTCCACACGCCTGGGAGTCCCTTTCTTTCTCTCCACAAGCACGTGTGTTGACTTCGTCGCACATGTGCATCTGCACAAGCGTTGAGCTCAGCAGAGCGTGTCTCTTGACACTTGATGTGCGTTGGCTGTGTCTGCCTGCTCCAGTGAAGAGAGAAACGGGAAATCATCTTGGTAGAGGCAACAAAGCAAAGGCGAGGCAGGATTGACATCTGCTCAACAGAGACGGATTCCCTGCGCTGACACAGTTCACAGTTACACGAGAAGCAATCTGAGCGGTCCGTCGACCGGAGACGTGTTTCCCAAGAGGTCGTTTAGCGAGTGAACAGCAGTGTGCGCGACTTTCAGGAGTGTGCCTGGAAAGTGCCAGAATCACCAGGAGCATCTGTGCAAAAGCTGCTGCCTCTGTGACCGCATTGAGGCACGTTCGCGTGTCTGCGAGTATATAGACGGCTCTTTCGCGTTCACTCCGAGGGAAACGGTCCGCTATTGCTTCTGTGCGCACAGACGCGATTCCCTTGTCTCTTGCGAACACAGGGAACTCTGTGCATCCAAATCTACAGGCTAAGGACGCGTCTGCATATGTTTTGGTGAACAATCGAGTGTGCGTGTTCTGACAGCTGCCTCTATGCAGACGTCTCCACAGAGCCACTTCTGAATGCCCCGCAGCCCAGGACTGAATGGATACACTAACAAGTGCACCGGTGTGAGCAACCACATATGCAGAAGGACGTCTTTCATCTCACAGAAGCGCGAACGTCTTGGCGTTCAAGCACATGGCAGAAACAAGGTGTGAACAGATGAGCTGCTGCTATTTTCTCCGTTCGGCATGCTTCGTTGTAGCTCTCTTGCCGGTCGCCGGCTTAGCGGCTTGCTTTGCGCGACTAGCTCTGGGGAGAGAAGGAGATAGCGCCGGAAACCTCGCCTTTTGCCTTCTTCGGCGCTGGAACCTGGTTGCTGCGCCTTCTCTTTGTCCATGTGCACACACACGATTCCTCAGCGAAAACCATGCAGAAACCTTTCCACGAGCACCCAGGGATGTGCACCCAGCACCACGTGCACGCACACGCAGCTAGAGAAAAGCACCTACCTTTTCACACACTGATGCCTAAGCAAACGCGTGGCCACACACACGCACACATCCGCAAGCGCGCCTACTCCCATCTATTGAGGGAAAGACGGACGAGCTCTTTGGTTGCTCTTCACAGGCTTGTCCCTGATCTATAGCTGAGGGCAAACACTTGTGTGCTTGTGGGAGAGCCTGTGTCTTTCCTGGAAGCGTTTGGGAGTTTTGCTCAGACGCGTGTTTCCTCAAGTTCAAGAATCAAGATCTAGGATACCTGCAGACAGGTGCCTGTTTGTGTGGAGACAGTCTGTTTGAAACTGTGTTCCTCAGCGCCCGCTCTTTCTCCCCGTCGCTCCACACGCCTGGGAGTCCCTTTCTTTCTCTCCACAAGCACGTGTGTTGACTTCGTCGCACATGTGCATCTGCACAAGCGTTGAGCTCAGCAGAGCGTGTCTCTTGACACTTGATGTGCGTTGGCTGTGTCTGCCTGCTCCAGTGAAGAGAGAAACGGGAAATCATCTTGGTAGAGGCAACAAAGCAAAGGCGAGGCAGGATTGACATCTGCTCAACAGAGACGGATTCCCTGCGCTGACACAGTTCACAGTTACACGAGAAGCAATCTGAGCGGTCCGTCGACCGGAGACGTGTTTCCCAAGAGGTCGTTTAGCGAGTGAACAGCAGTGTGCGCGACTTTCAGGAGTGTGCCTGGAAAGTGCCAGAATCACCAGGAGCATCTGTGCAAAAGCTGCTGCCTCTGTGACCGCATTGAGGCACGTTCGCGTGTCTGCGAGTATATAGACGGCTCTTTCGCGTTCACTCCGAGGGAAACGGTCCGCTATTGCTTCTGTGCGCACAGACGCGATTCCCTTGTCTCTTGCGAACACAGGGAACTCTGTGCATCCAAATCTACAGGCTAAGGACGCGTCTGCATATGTTTTGGTGAACAATCGAGTGTGCGTGTTCTGACAGCTGCCTCTATGCAGACGTCTCCACAGAGCCACTTCTGAATGCCCCGCAGCCCAGGACTGAATGGATACACTAACAAGTGCACCGGTGTGAGCAACCACATATGCAGAAGGACGTCTTTCATCTCACAGAAGCGCGAACGTCTTGGCGTTCAAGCACATGGCAGAAACAAGGTGTGAACAGATGAGCTGCTGCTATTTTCTCCGTTCGGCATGCTTCGTTGTAGCTCTCTTGCCGGTCGCCGGCTTAGCGGCTTGCTTTGCGCGACTAGCTCTGGGGAGAGAAGGAGATAGCGCCGGAAACCTCGCCTTTTGCCTTCTTCGGCGCTGGAACCTGGTTGCTGCGCCTTCTCTTTGTCCATGTGCACACACACGATTCCTCAGCGAAAACCATGCAGAAACCTTTCCACGAGCACCCAGGGATGTGCACCCAGCACCACGTGCACGCACACGCAGCTAGAGAAAAGCACCTACCTTTTCACACACTGATGCCTAAGCAAACGCGTGGCCACACACACGCACACATCCGCAAGCGCGCCTACTCCCATCTATTGAGGGAAAGACGGACGAGCTCTTTGGTTGCTCTTCACAGGCTTGTCCCTGATCTATAGCTGAGGGCAAACACTTGTGTGCTTGTGGGAGAGCCTGTGTCTTTCCTGGAAGCGTTTGGGAGTTTTGCTCAGACGCGTGTTTCCTCAAGTTCAAGAATCAAGATCTAGGATACCTGCAGACAGGTGCCTGTTTGTGTGGAGACAGTCTGTTTGAAACTGTGTTCCTCAGCGCCCGCTCTTTCTCCCCGTCGCTCCACACGCCTGGGAGTCCCTTTCTTTCTCTCCACAAGCACGTGTGTTGACTTCGTCGCACATGTGCATCTGCACAAGCGTTGAGCTCAGCAGAGCGTGTCTCTTGACACTTGATGTGCGTTGGCTGTGTCTGCCTGCTCCAGTGAAGAGAGAAACGGGAAATCATCTTGGTAGAGGCAACAAAGCAAAAGCGAGGCAGGATTGACATCTGCTCAACAGAGACGGATTCCCTGCGCTGACACAGTTCACAGTTACACGAGAAGCAATCTGAGCGGTCCGTCGACCGGAGACGTGTTTCCCAAGAGGTCGTTTAGCGAGTGAACAGCAGTGTGCGCGACTTTCAGGAGTGTGCCTGGAAAGTGCCAGAATCACCAGGAGCATCTGTGCAAAAGCTGCTGCCTCTGTGACCGCATTGAGGCACGTTCGCGTGTCTGCGAGTATATAGACGGCTCTTTCGCGTTCACTCCGAGGGAAACGGTCCGCTATTGCTTCTGTGCGCACAGACGCGATTCCCTTGTCTCTTGCGAACACAGGGAACTCTGTGCATCCAAATCTACAGGCTAAGGACGCGTCTGCATATGTTTTGGTGAACAATCGAGTGTGCGTGTTCTGACAGCTGCCTCTATGCAGACGTCTCCACAGAGCCACTTCTGAATGCCCCGCAGCCCAGGACTGAATGGATACACTAACAAGTGCACCGGTGTGAGCAACCACATATGCAGAAGGACGTCTTTCATCTCACAGAAGCGCGAACGTCTTGGCGTTCAAGCACATGGCAGAAACAAGGTGTGAACAGATGAGCTGCTGCTATTTTCTCCGTTCGGCATGCTTCGTTGTAGCTCTCTTGCCGGTCGCCGGCTTAGCGGCTTGCTTTGCGCGACTAGCTCTGGGGAGAGAAGGAGATAGCGCCGGAAACCTCGCCTTTTGCCTTCTTCGGTGCTGGAACCTGGTTGCTGCGCCTTCTCTTTGTCCATGTGCACACACACGATTCCTCAGCGAAAACCATGCAGAAACCTTTCCACGAGCACCCAGGGATGTGCACCCAGCACCACGTGCACGCACACGCAGCTAGAGAAAAGCACCTACCTTTTCACACACTGATGCCTAAGCAAACGCGTGGCCACACACACGCACACATCCGCAAGCGCGCCTACTCCCATCTATTGAGGGAAAGACGGACGAGCTCTTTGGTTGCTCTTCACAGGCTTGTCCCTGATCTATAGCTGAGGGCAAACACTTGTGTGCTTGTGGGAGAGCCTGTGTCTTTCCTGGAAGCGTTTGGGAGTTTTGCTCAGACGCGTGTTTCCTCAAGTTCAAGAATCAAGATCTAGGATACCTGCAGACAGGTGCCTGTTTGTGTGGAGACAGTCTGTTTGAAACTGTGTTCCTCAGCGCCCGCTCTTTCTCCCCGTCGCTCCACACGCCTGGGAGTCCCTTTCTTTCTCTCCACAAGCACGTGTGTTGACTTCGTCGCACATGTGCATCTGCACAAGCGTTGAGCTCAGCAGAGCGTGTCTCTTGACACTTGATGTGCGTTGGCTGTGTCTGCCTGCTCCAGTGAAGAGAGAAACGGGAAATCATCTTGGTAGAGGCAACAAAGCAAAGGCGAGGCAGGATTGACATCTGCTCAACAGAGACGGATTCCCTGCGCTGACACAGTTCACAGTTACACGAGAAGCAATCTGAGCGGTCCGTCGACCGGAGACGTGTTTCCCAAGAGGTCGTTTAGCGAGTGAACAGCAGTGTGCGCGACTTTCAGGAGTGTGCCTGGAAAGTGCCAGAATCACCAGGAGCATCTGTGCAAAAGCTGCTGCCTCTGTGACCGCATTGAGGCACGTTCGCGTGTCTGCGAGTATATAGACGGCTCTTTCGCGTTCACTCCGAGGGAAACGGTCCGCTATTGCTTCTGTGCGCACAGACGCGATTCCCTTGTCTCTTGCGAACACAGGGAACTCTGTGCATCCAAATCTACAGGCTAAGGACGCGTCTGCATATGTTTTGGTGAACAATCGAGTGTGCGTGTTCTGACAGCTGCCTCTATGCAGACGTCTCCACAGAGCCACTTCTGAATGCCCCGCAGCCCAGGACTGAATGGATACACTAACAAGTGCACCGGTGTGAGCAACCACATATGCAGAAGGACGTCTTTCATCTCACAGAAGCGCGAACGTCTTGGCGTTCAAGCACATGGCAGAAACAAGGTGTGAACAGATGAGCTGCTGCTATTTTCTCCGTTCGGCATGCTTCGTTGTAGCTCTCTTGCCGGTCGCCGGCTTAGCGGCTTGCTTTGCGCGACTAGCTCTGGGGAGAGAAGGAGATAGCGCCGGAAACCTCGCCTTTTGCCTTCTTCGGCGCTGGAACCTGGTTGCTGCGCCTTCTCTTTGTCCATGTGCACACACACGATTCCTCAGCGAAAACCATGCAGAAACCTTTCCACGAGCACCCAGGGATGTGCACCCAGCACCACGTGCACGCACACGCAGCTAGAGAAAAGCACCTACCTTTTCACACACTGATGCCTAAGCAAACGCGTGGCCACACACACGCACACATCCGCAAGCGCGCCTACTCCCATCTATTGAGGGAAAGACGGACGAGCTCTTTGGTTGCTCTTCACAGGCTTGTCCCTGATCTATAGCTGAGGGCAAACACTTGTGTGCTTGTGGGAGAGCCTGTGTCTTTCCTGGAAGCGTTTGGGAGTTTTGCTCAGACGCGTGTTTCCTCAAGTTCAAGAATCAAGATCTAGGATACCTGCAGACAGGTGCCTGTTTGTGTGGAGACAGTCTGTTTGAAACTGTGTTCCTCAGCGCCCGCTCTTTCTCCCCGTCGCTCCACACGCCTGGGAGTCCCTTTCTTTCTCTCCACAAGCACGTGTGTTGACTTCGTCGCACATGTGCATCTGCACAAGCGTTGAGCTCAGCAGAGCGTGTCTCTTGACACTTGATGTGCGTTGGCTGTGTCTGCCTGCTCCAGTGAAGAGAGAAACGGGAAATCATCTTGGTAGAGGCAACAAAGCAAAGGCGAGGCAGGATTGACATCTGCTCAACAGAGACGGATTCCCTGCGCTGACACAGTTCACAGTTACACGAGAAGCAATCTGAGCGGTCCGTCGACCGGAGACGTGTTTCCCAAGAGGTCGTTTAGCGAGTGAACAGCAGTGTGCGCGACTTTCAGGAGTGTGCCTGGAAAGTGCCAGAATCACCAGGAGCATCTGTGCAAAAGCTGCTGCCTCTGTGACCGCATTGAGGCACGTTCGCGTGTCTGCGAGTATATAGACGGCTCTTTCGCGTTCACTCCGAGGGAAACGGTCCGCTATTGCTTCTGTGCGCACAGACGCGATTCCCTTGTCTCTTGCGAACACAGGGAACTCTGTGCATCCAAATCTACAGGCTAAGGACGCGTCTGCATATGTTTTGGTGAACAATCGAGTGTGCGTGTTCTGACAGCTGCCTCTATGCAGACGTCTCCACAGAGCCACTTCTGAATGCCCCGCAGCCCAGGACTGAATGGATACACTAACAAGTGCACCGGTGTGAGCAACCACATATGCAGAAGGACGTCTTTCATCTCACAGAAGCGCGAACGTCTTGGCGTTCAAGCACATGGCAGAAACAAGGTGTGAACAGATGAGCTGCTGCTATTTTCTCCGTTCGGCATGCTTCGTTGTAGCTCTCTTGCCGGTCGCCGGCTTAGCGGCTTGCTTTGCGCGACTAGCTCTGGGGAGAGAAGGAGATAGCGCCGGAAACCTCGCCTTTTGCCTTCTTCGGCGCTGGAACCTGGTTGCTGCGCCTTCTCTTTGTCCATGTGCACACACACGATTCCTCAGCGAAAACCATGCAGAAACCTTTCCACGAGCACCCAGGGATGTGCACCCAGCACCACGTGCACGCACACGCAGCTAGAGAAAAGCACCTACCTTTTCACACACTGATGCCTAAGCAAACGCGTGGCCACACACACGCACACATCCGCAAGCGCGCCTACTCCCATCTATTGAGGGAAAGACGGACGAGCTCTTTGGTTGCTCTTCACAGGCTTGTCCCTGATCTATAGCTGAGGGCAAACACTTGTGTGCTTGTGGGAGAGCCTGTGTCTTTCCTGGAAGCGTTTGGGAGTTTTGCTCAGACGCGTGTTTCCTCAAGTTCAAGAATCAAGATCTAGGATACCTGCAGACAGGTGCCTGTTTGTGTGGAGACAGTCTGTTTGAAACTGTGTTCCTCAGCGCCCGCTCTTTCTCCCCGTCGCTCCACACGCCTGGGAGTCCCTTTCTTTCTCTCCACAAGCACGTGTGTTGACTTCGTCGCACATGTGCATCTGCACAAGCGTTGAGCTCAGCAGAGCGTGTCTCTTGACACTTGATGTGCGTTGGCTGTGTCTGCCTGCTCCAGTGAAGAGAGAAACGGGAAATCATCTTGGTAGAGGCAACAAAGCAAAGGCGAGGCAGGATTGACATCTGCTCAACAGAGACGGATTCCCTGCGCTGACACAGTTCACAGTTACACGAGAAGCAATCTGAGCGGTCCGTCGACCGGAGACGTGTTTCCCAAGAGGTCGTTTAGCGAGTGAACAGCAGTGTGCGCGACTTTCAGGAGTGTGCCTGGAAAGTGCCAGAATCACCAGGAGCATCTGTGCAAAAGCTGCTGCCTCTGTGACCGCATTGAGGCACGTTCGCGTGTCTGCGAGTATATAGACGGCTCTTTCGCGTTCACTCCGAGGGAAACGGTCCGCTATTGCTTCTGTGCGCACAGACGCGATTCCCTTGTCTCTTGCGAACACAGGGAACTCTGTGCATCCAAATCTACAGGCTAAGGACGCGTCTGCATATGTTTTGGTGAACAATCGAGTGTGCGTGTTCTGACAGCTGCCTCTATGCAGACGTCTCCACAGAGCCACTTCTGAATGCCCCGCAGCCCAGGACTGAATGGATACACTAACAAGTGCACCGGTGTGAGCAACCACATATGCAGAAGGACGTCTTTCATCTCACAGAAGCGCGAACGTCTTGGCGTTCAAGCACATGGCAGAAACAAGGTGTGAACAGATGAGCTGCTGCTATTTTCTCCGTTCGGCATGCTTCGTTGTAGCTCTCTTGCCGGTCGCCGGCTTAGCGGCTTGCTTTGCGCGACTAGCTCTGGGGAGAGAAGGAGATAGCGCCGGAAACCTCGCCTTTTGCCTTCTTCGGCGCTGGAACCTGGTTGCTGCGCCTTCTCTTTGTCCATGTGCACACACACGATTCCTCAGCGAAAACCATGCAGAAACCTTTCCACGAGCACCCAGGGATGTGCACCCAGCACCACGTGCACGCACACGCAGCTAGAGAAAAGCACCTACCTTTTCACACACTGAAGCCTAAGCAAACGCGTGGCCACACACACGCACACATCCGCAAGCGCGCCTACTCCCATCTATTGAGGGAAAGACGGACGAGCTCTTTGGTTGCTCTTCACAGGCTTGTCCCTGATCTATAGCTGAGGGCAAACACTTGTGTGCTTGTGGGAGAGCCTGTGTCTTTCCTGGAAGCGTTTGGGAGTTTTGCTCAGACGCGTGTTTCCTCAAGTTCAAGAATCAAGATCTAGGATACCTGCAGACAGGTGCCTGTTTGTGTGGAGACAGTCTGTTTGAAACTGTGTTCCTCAGCGCCCGCTCTTTCTCCCCGTCGCTCCACACGCCTGGGAGTCCCTTTCTTTCTCTCCACAAGCACGTGTGTTGACTTCGTCGCACATGTGCATCTGCACAAGCGTTGAGCTCAGCAGAGCGTGTCTCTTGACACTTGATGTGCGTTGGCTGTGTCTGCCTGCTCCAGTGAAGAGAGAAACGGGAAATCATCTTGGTAGAGGCAACAAAGCAAAGGCGAGGCAGGATTGACATCTGCTCAACAGAGACGGATTCCCTGCGCTGACACAGTTCACAGTTACACGAGAAGCAATCTGAGCGGTCCGTCGACCGGAGACGTGTTTCCCAAGAGGTCGTTTAGCGAGTGAACAGCAGTGTGCGCGACTTTCAGGAGTGTGCCTGGAAAGTGCCAGAATCACCAGGAGCATCTGTGCAAAAGCTGCTGCCTCTGTGACCGCATTGAGGCACGTTCGCGTGTCTGCGAGTATATAGACGGCTCTTTCGCGTTCACTCCGAGGGAAACGGTCCGCTATTGCTTCTGTGCGCACAGACGCGATTCCCTTGTCTCTTGCGAACACAGGGAACTCTGTGCATCCAAATCTACAGGCTAAGGACGCGTCTGCATATGTTTTGGTGAACAATCGAGTGTGCGTGTTCTGACAGCTGCCTCTATGCAGACGTCTCCACAGAGCCACTTCTGAATGCCCCGCAGCCCAGGACTGAATGGATACACTAACAAGTGCACCGGTGTGAGCAACCACATATGCAGAAGGACGTCTTTCATCTCACAGAAGCGCGAACGTCTTGGCGTTCAAGCACATGGCAGAAACAAGGTGTGAACAGATGAGCTGCTGCTATTTTCTCCGTTCGGCATGCTTCGTTGTAGCTCTCTTGCCGGTCGCCGGCTTAGCGGCTTGCTTTGCGCGACTAGCTCTGGGGAGAGAAGGAGATAGCGCCGGAAACCTCGCCTTTTGCCTTCTTCGGCGCTGGAACCTGGTTGCTGCGCCTTCTCTTTGTCCATGTGCACACACACGATTCCTCAGCGAAAACCATGCAGAAACCTTTCCACGAGCACCCAGGGATGTGCACCCAGCACCACGTGCACGCACACGCAGCTAGAGAAAAGCACCTACCTTTTCACACACTGAAGCCTAAGCAAACGCGTGGCCACACACACGCACACATCCGCAAGCGCGCCTACTCCCATCTATTGAGGGAAAGACGGACGAGCTCTTTGGTTGCTCTTCACAGGCTTGTCCCTGATCTATAGCTGAGGGCAAACACTTGTGTGCTTGTGGGAGAGCCTGTGTCTTTCCTGGAAGCGTTTGGGAGTTTTGCTCAGACGCGTGTTTCCTCAAGTTCAAGAATCAAGATCTAGGATACCTGCAGACAGGTGCCTGTTTGTGTGGAGACAGTCTGTTTGAAACTGTGTTCCTCAGCGCCCGCTCTTTCTCCCCGTCGCTCCACACGCCTGGGAGTCCCTTTCTTTCTCTCCACAAGCACGTGTGTTGACTTCGTCGCACATGTGCATCTGCACAAGCGTTGAGCTCAGCAGAGCGTGTCTCTTGACACTTGATGTGCGTTGGCTGTGTCTGCCTGCTCCAGTGAAGAGAGAAACGGGAAATCATCTTGGTAGAGGCAACAAAGCAAAGGCGAGGCAGGATTGACATCTGCTCAACAGAGACGGATTCCCTGCGCTGACACAGTTCACAGTTACACGAGAAGCAATCTGAGCGGTCCGTCGACCGGAGACGTGTTTCCCAAGAGGTCGTTTAGCGAGTGAACAGCAGTGTGCGCGACTTTCAGGAGTGTGCCTGGAAAGTGCCAGAATCACCAGGAGCATCTGTGCAAAAGCTGCTGCCTCTGTGACCGCATTGAGGCACGTTCGCGTGTCTGCGAGTATATAGACGGCTCTTTCGCGTTCACTCCGAGGGAAACGGTCCGCTATTGCTTCTGTGCGCACAGACGCGATTCCCTTGTCTCTTGCGAACACAGGGAACTCTGTGCATCCAAATCTACAGGCTAAGGACGCGTCTGCATATGTTTTGGTGAACAATCGAGTGTGCGTGTTCTGACAGCTGCCTCTATGCAGACGTCTCCACAGAGCCACTTCTGAATGCCCCGCAGCCCAGGACTGAATGGATACACTAACAAGTGCACCGGTGTGAGCAACCACATATGCAGAAGGACGTCTTTCATCTCACAGAAGCGCGAACGTCTTGGCGTTCAAGCACATGGCAGAAACAAGGTGTGAACAGATGAGCTGCTGCTATTTTCTCCGTTCGGCATGCTTCGTTGTAGCTCTCTTGCCGGTCGCCGGCTTAGCGGCTTGCTTTGCGCGACTAGCTCTGGGGAGAGAAGGAGATAGCGCCGGAAACCTCGCCTTTTGCCTTCTTCGGCGCTGGAACCTGGTTGCTGCGCCTTCTCTTTGTCCATGTGCACACACACGATTCCTCAGCGAAAACCATGCAGAAACCTTTCCACGAGCACCCAGGGATGTGCACCCAGCACCACGTGCACGCACACGCAGCTAGAGAAAAGCACCTACCTTTTCACACACTGATGCCTAAGCAAACGCGTGGCCACACACACGCACACATCCGCAAGCGCGCCTACTCCCATCTATTGAGGGAAAGACGGACGAGCTCTTTGGTTGCTCTTCACAGGCTTGTCCCTGATCTATAGCTGAGGGCAAACACTTGTGTGCTTGTGGGAGAGCCTGTGTCTTTCCTGGAAGCGTTTGGGAGTTTTGCTCAGACGCGTGTTTCCTCAAGTTCAAGAATCAAGATCTAGGATACCTGCAGACAGGTGCCTGTTTGTGTGGAGACAGTCTGTTTGAAACTGTGTTCCTCAGCGCCCGCTCTTTCTCCCCGTCGCTCCACACGCCTGGGAGTCCCTTTCTTTCTCTCCACAAGCACGTGTGTTGACTTCGTCGCACATGTGCATCTGCACAAGCGTTGAGCTCAGCAGAGCGTGTCTCTTGACACTTGATGTGCGTTGGCTGTGTCTGCCTGCTCCAGTGAAGAGAGAAACGGGAAATCATCTTGGTAGAGGCAACAAAGCAAAGGCGAGGCAGGATTGACATCTGCTCAACAGAGACGGATTCCCTGCGCTGACACAGTTCACAGTTACACGAGAAGCAATCTGAGCGGTCCGTCGACCGGAGACGTGTTTCCCAAGAGGTCGTTTAGCGAGTGAACAGCAGTGTGCGCGACTTTCAGGAGTGTGCCTGGAAAGTGCCAGAATCACCAGGAGCATCTGTGCAAAAGCTGCTGCCTCTGTGACCGCATTGAGGCACGTTCGCGTGTCTGCGAGTATATAGACGGCTCTTTCGCGTTCACTCCGAGGGAAACGGTCCGCTATTGCTTCTGTGCGCACAGACGCGATTCCCTTGTCTCTTGCGAACACAGGGAACTCTGTGCATCCAAATCTACAGGCTAAGGACGCGTCTGCATATGTTTTGGTGAACAATCGAGTGTGCGTGTTCTGACAGCTGCCTCTATGCAGACGTCTCCACAGAGCCACTTCTGAATGCCCCGCAGCCCAGGACTGAATGGATACACTAACAAGTGCACCGGTGTGAGCAACCACATATGCAGAAGGACGTCTTTCATCTCACAGAAGCGCGAACGTCTTGGCGTTCAAGCACATGGCAGAAACAAGGTGTGAACAGATGAGCTGCTGCTATTTTCTCCGTTCGGCATGCTTCGTTGTAGCTCTCTTGCCGGTCGCCGGCTTAGCGGCTTGCTTTGCGCGACTAGCTCTGGGGAGAGAAGGAGATAGCGCCGGAAACCTCGCCTTTTGCCTTCTTCGGCGCTGGAACCTGGTTGCTGCGCCTTCTCTTTGTCCATGTGCACACACACGATTCCTCAGCGAAAACCATGCAGAAACCTTTCCACGAGCACCCAGGGATGTGCACCCAGCACCACGTGCACGCACACGCAGCTAGAGAAAAGCACCTACCTTTTCACACACTGATGCCTAAGCAAACGCGTGGCCACACACACGCACACATCCGCAAGCGCGCCTACTCCCATCTACTGAGAGAAAGACGGACGAGCTCTTTGGTTGCTCTTCACAGGCTTGTCCCTGATCTATAGCTGAGGGAAAACACTTGTGTGCTTGTGGGAGAGCCTGTGTCTTTCCTGGAAGCGTTTGGGAGTTTTGCTCAGACGCGTGTTTCCTCAAGTTCAAGAATCAAGATCTAGGATACCTGCAGACAGGTGCCTGTTTGTGTGGAGACAGTCTGTTTGAAACTGTGCTCCTCAGCGCCCGCTCTTTCTCCCCGTCGCTCCACACGCCTGGGAGTCCCTTTCTTTCTCTCCACAAGCACGTGTGTTGACTTCGTCGCACATGTGCATCTGCACAAGCGTTGAGCTCAGCAGAGCGTGTCTCTTGACACTTGATGTGCGTTGGCTGTGTCTGCCTGCTCCAGTGAAGAGAGAAACGGGAAATCATCTTGGTAGAGGCAACAAAGCAAAGGCGAGGCAGGATTGACATCTGCTCAACAGAGACGGATTCCCTGCGCTGACACAGTTCACAGTTACACGAGAAGCAATCTGAGCGGTCCGTCGACCGGAGACGTGTTTCCCAAGAGGTCGTTTAGCGAGTGAACAGCAGTGTGCGCGACTTTCAGGAGTGTGCCTGGAAAGTGCCAGAATCACCAGGAGCATCTGTGCAAAAGCTGCTGCCTCTGTGACCGCATTGAGGCACGTTCGCGTGTCTGCGAGTATATAGACGGCTCTTTCGCGTTCACTCCGAGGGAAACGGTCCGCTATTGCTTCTGTGCGCACAGACGCGATTCCCTTGTCTCTTGCGAACACAGGGAACTCTGTGCATCCAAATCTACAGGCTAAGGACGCGTCTGCATATGTTTTGGTGAACAATCGAGTGTGCGTGTTCTGACAGCTGCCTCTATGCAGACGTCTCCACAGAGCCACTTCTGAATGCCCCGCAGCCCAGGACTGAATGGATACACTAACAAGTGCACCGGTGTGAGCAACCACATATGCAGAAGGACGTCTTTCATCTCACAGAAGCGCGAACGTCTTGGCGTTCAAGCACATGGCAGAAACAAGGTGTGAACAGATGAGCTGCTGCTATTTTCTCCGTTCGGCATGCTTCGTTGTAGCTCTCTTGCCGGTCGCCGGCTTAGCGGCTTGCTTTGCGCGACTAGCTCTGGGGAGAGAAGGAGATAGCGCCGGAAACCTCGCCTTTTGCCTTCTTCGGCGCTGGAACCTGGTTGCTGCGCCTTCTCTTTGTCCATGTGCACACACACGATTCCTCAGCGAAAACCATGCAGAAACCTTTCCACGAGCACCCAGGGATGTGCACCCAGCACCACGTGCACGCACACGCAGCTAGAGAAAAGCACCTACCTTTTCACACACTGATGCCTAAGCAAACGCGTGGCCACACACACGCACACATCCGCAAGCGCGCCTACTCCCATCTACTGAGGGAAAGACGGACGAGCTCTTTGGTTGCTCTTCACAGGCTTGTCCCTGATCTATAGCTGAGGGCAAACACTTGTGTGCTTGTGGGAGAGCCTGTGTCTTTCCTGGAAGCGTTTGGGAGTTTTGCTCAGACGCGTGTTTCCTCAAGTTCAAGAATCAAGATCTAGGATACCTGCAGACAGGTGCCTGTTTGTGTGGAGACAGTCTGTTTGAAACTGTGCTCCTCAGCGCCCGCTCTTTCTCCCCGTCGCTCCACACGCCTGGGAGTCCCTTTCTTTCTCTCCACAAGCACGTGTGTTGACTTCGTCGCACATGTGCATCTGCACAAGCGTTGAGCTCAGCAGAGCGTGTCTCTTGACACTTGATGTGCGTTGGCTGTGTCTGCCTGCTCCAGTGAAGAGAGAAACGGGAAATCATCTTGGTAGAGGCAACAAAGCAAAAGCGAGGCAGGATTGACATCTGCTCAACAGAGACGGATTCCCTGCGCTGACACAGTTCACAGTTACACGAGAAGCAATCTGAGCGGTCCGTCGACCGGAGACGTGTTTCCCAAGAGGTCGTTTAGCGAGTGAACAGCAGTGTGCGCGACTTTCAGGAGTGTGCCTGGAAAGTGCCAGAATCACCAGGAGCATCTGTGCAAAAGCTGCTGCCTCTGTGACCGCATTGAGGCACGTTCGCGTGTCTGCGAGTATATAGACGGCTCTTTCGCGTTCACTCCGAGGGAAACGGTCCGCTATTGCTTCTGTGCGCACAGACGCGATTCCCTTGTCTCTTGCGAACACAGGGAACTCTGTGCATCCAAATCTACAGGCTAAGGACGCGTCTGCATATGTTTTGGTGAACAATCGAGTGTGCGTGTTCTGACAGCTGCCTCTATGCAGACGTCTCCACAGAGCCACTTCTGAATGCCCCGCAGCCCAGGACTGAATGGATACACTAACAAGTGCACCGGTGTGAGCAACCACATATGCAGAAGGACGTCTTTCATCTCACAGAAGCGCGAACGTCTTGGCGTTCAAGCACATGGCAGAAACAAGGTGTGAACAGATGAGCTGCTGCTATTTTCTCCGTTCGGCATGCTTCGTTGTAGCTCTCTTGCCGGTCGCCGGCTTAGCGGCTTGCTTTGCGCGACTAGCTCTGGGGAGAGAAGGAGATAGCGCCGGAAACCTCGCCTTTTGCCTTCTTCGGCGCTGGAACCTGGTTGCTGCGCCTTCTCTTTGTCCATGTGCACACACACGATTCCTCAGCGAAAACCATGCAGAAACCTTTCCACGAGCACCCAGGGATGTGCACCCAGCACCACGTGCACGCACACGCAGCTAGAGAAAAGCACCTACCTTTTCACACACTGATGCCTAAGCAAACGCGTGGCCACACACACGCACACATCCGCAAGCGCGCCTACTCCCATCTATTGAGGGAAAGACGGACGAGCTCTTTGGTTGCTCTTCACAGGCTTGTCCCTGATCTATAGCTGAGGGCAAACACTTGTGTGCTTGTGGGAGAGCCTGTGTCTTTCCTGGAAGCGTTTGGGAGTTTTGCTCAGACGCGTGTTTCCTCAAGTTCAAGAATCAAGATCTAGGATACCTGCAGACAGGTGCCTGTTTGTGTGGAGACAGTCTGTTTGAAACTGTGTTCCTCAGCGCCCGCTCTTTCTCCCCGTCGCTCCACACGCCTGGGAGTCCCTTTCTTTCTCTCCACAAGCACGTGTGTTGACTTCGTCGCACATGTGCATCTGCACAAGCGTTGAGCTCAGCAGAGCGTGTCTCTTGACACTTGATGTGCGTTGGCTGTGTCTGCCTGCTCCAGTGAAGAGAGAAACGGGAAATCATCTTGGTAGAGGCAACAAAGCAAAAGCGAGGCAGGATTGACATCTGCTCAACAGAGACGGATTCCCTGCGCTGACACAGTTCACAGTTACACGAGAAGCAATCTGAGCGGTCCGTCGACCGGAGACGTGTTTCCCAAGAGGTCGTTTAGCGAGTGAACAGCAGTGTGCGCGACTTTCAGGAGTGTGCCTGGAAAGTGCCAGAATCACCAGGAGCATCTGTGCAAAAGCTGCTGCCTCTGTGACCGCATTGAGGCACGTTCGCGTGTCTGCGAGTATATAGACGGCTCTTTCGCGTTCACTCCGAGGGAAACGGTCCGCTATTGCTTCTGTGCGCACAGACGCGATTCCCTTGTCTCTTGCGAACACAGGGAACTCTGTGCATCCAAATCTACAGGCTAAGGACGCGTCTGCATATGTTTTGGTGAACAATCGAGTGTGCGTGTTCTGACAGCTGCCTCTATGCAGACGTCTCCACAGAGCCACTTCTGAATGCCCCGCAGCCCAGGACTGAATGGATACACTAACAAGTGCACCGGTGTGAGCAACCACATATGCAGAAGGACGTCTTTCATCTCACAGAAGCGCGAACGTCTTGGCGTTCAAGCACATGGCAGAAACAAGGTGTGAACAGATGAGCTGCTGCTATTTTCTCCGTTCGGCATGCTTCGTTGTAGCTCTCTTGCCGGTCGCCGGCTTAGCGGCTTGCTTTGCGCGACTAGCTCTGGGGAGAGAAGGAGATAGCGCCGGAAACCTCGCCTTTTGCCTTCTTCGGCGCTGGAACCTGGTTGCTGCGCCTTCTCTTTGTCCATGTGCACACACACGATTCCTCAGCGAAAACCATGCAGAAACCTTTCCACGAGCACCCAGGGATGTGCACCCAGCACCACGTGCACGCACACGCAGCTAGAGAAAAGCACCTACCTTTTCACACACTGATGCCTAAGCAAACGCGTGGCCACACACACGCACACATCCGCAAGCGCGCCTACTCCCATCTATTGAGGGAAAGACGGACGAGCTCTTTGGTTGCTCTTCACAGGCTTGTCCCTGATCTATAGCTGAGGGCAAACACTTGTGTGCTTGTGGGAGAGCCTGTGTCTTTCCTGGAAGCGTTTGGGAGTTTTGCTCAGACGCGTGTTTCCTCAAGTTCAAGAATCAAGATCTAGGATACCTGCAGACAGGTGCCTGTTTGTGTGGAGACAGTCTGTTTGAAACTGTGCTCCTCAGCGCCCGCTCTTTCTCCCCGTCGCTCCACACGCCTGGGAGTCCCTTTCTTTCTCTCCACAAGCACGTGTGTTGACTTCGTCGCACATGTGCATCTGCACAAGCGTTGAGCTCAGCAGAGCGTGTCTCTTGACACTTGATGTGCGTTGGCTGTGTCTGCCTGCTCCAGTGAAGAGAGAAACGGGAAATCATCTTGGTAGAGGCAACAAAGCAAAGGCGAGGCAGGATTGACATCTGCTCAACAGAGACGGATTCCCTGCGCTGACACAGTTCACAGTTACACGAGAAGCAATCTGAGCGGTCCGTCGACCGGAGACGTGTTTCCCAAGAGGTCGTTTAGCGAGTGAACAGCAGTGTGCGCGACTTTCAGGAGTGTGCCTGGAAAGTGCCAGAATCACCAGGAGCATCTGTGCAAAAGCTGCTGCCTCTGTGACCGCATTGAGGCACGTTCGCGTGTCTGCGAGTATATAGACGGCTCTTTCGCGTTCACTCCGAGGGAAACGGTCCGCTATTGCTTCTGTGCGCACAGACGCGATTCCCTTGTCTCTTGCGAACACAGGGAACTCTGTGCATCCAAATCTACAGGCTAAGGACGCGTCTGCATATGTTTTGGTGAACAATCGAGTGTGCGTGTTCTGACAGCTGCCTCTATGCAGACGTCTCCACAGAGCCACTTCTGAATGCCCCGCAGCCCAGGACTGAATGGATACACTAACAAGTGCACCGGTGTGAGCAACCACATATGCAGAAGGACGTCTTTCATCTCACAGAATCGCGAACGTCTTGGCGTTCAAGCACATGGCAGAAACAAGGTGTGAACAGATGAGCTGCTGCTATTTTCTCCGTTCGGCATGCTTCGTTGTAGCTCTCTTGCCGGTCGCCGGCTTAGCGGCTTGCTTTGCGCGACTAGCTCTGGGGAGAGAAGGAGATAGCGCCGGAAACCTCGCCTTTTGCCTTCTTCGGCGCTGGAACCTGGTTGCTGCGCCTTCTCTTTGTCCATGTGCACACACACGATTCCTCAGCGAAAACCATGCAGAAACCTTTCCACGAGCACCCAGGGATGTGCACCCAGCACCACGTGCACGCACACGCAGCTAGAGAAAAGCACCTACCTTTTCACACACTGATGCCTAAGCAAACGCGTGGCCACACACACGCACACATCCGCAAGCGCGCCTACTCCCATCTATTGAGGGAAAGACGGACGAGCTCTTTGGTTGCTCTTCACAGGCTTGTCCCTGATCTATAGCTGAGGGCAAACACTTGTGTGCTTGTGGGAGAGCCTGTGTCTTTCCTGGAAGCGTTTGGGAGTTTTGCTCAGACGCGTGTTTCCTCAAGTTCAAGAATCAAGATCTAGGATACCTGCAGACAGGTGCCTGTTTGTGTGGAGACAGTCTGTTTGAAACTGTGTTCCTCAGCGCCCGCTCTTTCTCCCCGTCGCTCCACACGCCTGGGAGTCCCTTTCTTTCTCTCCACAAGCACGTGTGTTGACTTCGTCGCACATGTGCATCTGCACAAGCGTTGAGCTCAGCAGAGCGTGTCTCTTGACACTTGATGTGCGTTGGCTGTGTCTGCCTGCTCCAGTGAAGAGAGAAACGGGAAATCATCTTGGTAGAGGCAACAAAGCAAAAGCGAGGCAGGATTGACATCTGCTCAACAGAGACGGATTCCCTGCGCTGACACAGTTCACAGTTACACGAGAAGCAATCTGAGCGGTCCGTCGACCGGAGACGTGTTTCCCAAGAGGTCGTTTAGCGAGTGAACAGCAGTGTGCGCGACTTTCAGGAGTGTGCCTGGAAAGTGCCAGAATCACCAGGAGCATCTGTGCAAAAGCTGCTGCCTCTGTGACCGCATTGAGGCACGTTCGCGTGTCTGCGAGTATATAGACGGCTCTTTCGCGTTCACTCCGAGGGAAACGGTCCGCTATTGCTTCTGTGCGCACAGACGCGATTCCCTTGTCTCTTGCGAACACAGGGAACTCTGTGCATCCAAATCTACAGGCTAAGGACGCGTCTGCATATGTTTTGGTGAACAATCGAGTGTGCGTGTTCTGACAGCTGCCTCTATGCAGACGTCTCCACAGAGCCACTTCTGAATGCCCCGCAGCCCAGGACTGAATGGATACACTAACAAGTGCACCGGTGTGAGCAACCACATATGCAGAAGGACGTCTTTCATCTCACAGAAGCGCGAACGTCTTGGCGTTCAAGCACATGGCAGAAACAAGGTGTGAACAGATGAGCTGCTGCTATTTTCTCCGTTCGGCATGCTTCGTTGTAGCTCTCTTGCCGGTCGCCGGCTTAGCGGCTTGCTTTGCGCGACTAGCTCTGGGGAGAGAAGGAGATAGCGCCGGAAACCTCGCCTTTTGCCTTCTTCGGCGCTGGAACCTGGTTGCTGCGCCTTCTCTTTGTCCATGTGCACACACACGATTCCTCAGCGAAAACCATGCAGAAACCTTTCCACGAGCACCCAGGGATGTGCACCCAGCACCACGTGCACGCACACGCAGCTAGAGAAAAGCACCTACCTTTTCACACACTGATGCCTAAGCAAACGCGTGGCCACACACACGCACACATCCGCAAGCGCGCCTACTCCCATCTATTGAGGGAAAGACGGACGAGCTCTTTGGTTGCTCTTCACAGGCTTGTCCCTGATCTATAGCTGAGGGCAAACACTTGTGTGCTTGTGGGAGAGCCTGTGTCTTTCCTGGAAGCGTTTGGGAGTTTTGCTCAGACGCGTGTTTCCTCAAGTTCAAGAATCAAGATCTAGGATACCTGCAGACAGGTGCCTGTTTGTGTGGAGACAGTCTGTTTGAAACTGTGTTCCTCAGCGCCCGCTCTTTCTCCCCGTCGCTCCACACGCCTGGGAGTCCCTTTCTTTCTCTCCACAAGCACGTGTGTTGACTTCGTCGCACATGTGCATCTGCACAAGCGTTGAGCTCAGCAGAGCGTGTCTCTTGACACTTGATGTGCGTTGGCTGTGTCTGCCTGCTCCAGTGAAGAGAGAAACGGGAAATCATCTTGGTAGAGGCAACAAAGCAAAAGCGAGGCAGGATTGACATCTGCTCAACAGAGACGGATTCCCTGCGCTGACACAGTTCACAGTTACACGAGAAGCAATCTGAGCGGTCCGTCGACCGGAGACGTGTTTCCCAAGAGGTCGTTTAGCGAGTGAACAGCAGTGTGCGCGACTTTCAGGAGTGTGCCTGGAAAGTGCCAGAATCACCAGGAGCATCTGTGCAAAAGCTGCTGCCTCTGTGACCGCATTGAGGCACGTTCGCGTGTCTGCGAGTATATAGACGGCTCTTTCGCGTTCACTCCGAGGGAAACGGTCCGCTATTGCTTCTGTGCGCACAGACGCGATTCCCTTGTCTCTTGCGAACACAGGGAACTCTGTGCATCCAAATCTACAGGCTAAGGACGCGTCTGCATATGTTTTGGTGAACAATCGAGTGTGCGTGTTCTGACAGCTGCCTCTATGCAGACGTCTCCACAGAGCCACTTCTGAATGCCCCGCAGCCCAGGACTGAATGGATACACTAACAAGTGCACCGGTGTGAGCAACCACATATGCAGAAGGACGTCTTTCATCTCACAGAAGCGCGAACGTCTTGGCGTTCAAGCACATGGCAGAAACAAGGTGTGAACAGATGAGCTGCTGCTATTTTCTCCGTTCGGCATGCTTCGTTGTAGCTCTCTTGCCGGTCGCCGGCTTAGCGGCTTGCTTTGCGCGACTAGCTCTGGGGAGAGAAGGAGATAGCGCCGGAAACCTCGCCTTTTGCCTTCTTCGGCGCTGGAACCTGGTTGCTGCGCCTTCTCTTTGTCCATGTGCACACACACGATTCCTCAGCGAAAACCATGCAGAAACCTTTCCACGAGCACCCAGGGATGTGCACCCAGCACCACGTGCACGCACACGCAGCTAGAGAAAAGCACCTACCTTTTCACACACTGATGCCTAAGCAAACGCGTGGCCACACACACGCACACATCCGCAAGCGCGCCTACTCCCATCTACTGAGAGAAAGACGGACGAGCTCTTTGGTTGCTCTTCACAGGCTTGTCCCTGATCTATAGCTGAGGGCAAACACTTGTGTGCTTGTGGGAGAGCCTGTGTCTTTCCTGGAAGCGTTTGGGAGTTTTGCTCAGACGCGTGTTTCCTCAAGTTCAAGAATCAAGATCTAGGATACCTGCAGACAGGTGCCTGTTTGTGTGGAGACAGTCTGTTTGAAACTGTGCTCCTCAGCGCCCGCTCTTTCTCCCCGTCGCTCCACACGCCTGGGAGTCCCTTTCTTTCTCTCCACAAGCACGTGTGTTGACTTCGTCGCACATGTGCATCTGCACAAGCGTTGAGCTCAGCAGAGCGTGTCTCTTGACACTTGATGTGCGTTGGCTGTGTCTGCCTGCTCCAGTGAAGAGAGAAACGGGAAATCATCTTGGTAGAGGCAACAAAGCAAAGGCGAGGCAGGATTGACATCTGCTCAACAGAGACGGATTCCCTGCGCTGACACAGTTCACAGTTACACGAGAAGCAATCTGAGCGGTCCGTCGACCGGAGACGTGTTTCCCAAGAGGTCGTTTAGCGAGTGAACAGCAGTGTGCGCGACTTTCAGGAGTGTGCCTGGAAAGTGCCAGAATCACCAGGAGCATCTGTGCAAAAGCTGCTGCCTCTGTGACCGCATTGAGGCACGTTCGCGTGTCTGCGAGTATATAGACGGCTCTTTCGCGTTCACTCCGAGGGAAACGGTCCGCTATTGCTTCTGTGCGCACAGACGCGATTCCCTTGTCTCTTGCGAACACAGGGAACTCTGTGCATCCAAATCTACAGGCTAAGGACGCGTCTGCATATGTTTTGGTGAACAATCGAGTGTGCGTGTTCTGACAGCTGCCTCTATGCAGACGTCTCCACAGAGCCACTTCTGAATGCCCCGCAGCCCAGGACTGAATGGATACACTAACAAGTGCACCGGTGTGAGCAACCACATATGCAGAAGGACGTCTTTCATCTCACAGAAGCGCGAACGTCTTGGCGTTCAAGCACATGGCAGAAACAAGGTGTGAACAGATGAGCTGCTGCTATTTTCTCCGTTCGGCATGCTTCGTTGTAGCTCTCTTGCCGGTCGCCGGCTTAGCGGCTTGCTTTGCGCGACTAGCTCTGGGGAGAGAAGGAGATAGCGCCGGAAACCTCGCCTTTTGCCTTCTTCGGCGCTGGAACCTGGTTGCTGCGCCTTCTCTTTGTCCATGTGCACACACACGATTCCTCAGCGAAAACCATGCAGAAACCTTTCCACGAGCACCCAGGGATGTGCACCCAGCACCACGTGCACGCACACGCAGCTAGAGAAAAGCACCTACCTTTTCACACACTGATGCCTAAGCAAACGCGTGGCCACACACACGCACACATCCGCAAGCGCGCCTACTCCCATCTATTGAGGGAAAGACGGACGAGCTCTTTGGTTGCTCTTCACAGGCTTGTCCCTGATCTATAGCTGAGGGCAAACACTTGTGTGCTTGTGGGAGAGCCTGTGTCTTTCCTGGAAGCGTTTGGGAGTTTTGCTCAGACGCGTGTTTCCTCAAGTTCAAGAATCAAGATCTAGGATACCTGCAGACAGGTGCCTGTTTGTGTGGAGACAGTCTGTTTGAAACTGTGCTCCTCAGCGCCCGCTCTTTCTCCCCGTCGCTCCACACGCCTGGGAGTCCCTTTCTTTCTCTCCACAAGCACGTGTGTTGACTTCGTCGCACATGTGCATCTGCACAAGCGTTGAGCTCAGCAGAGCGTGTCTCTTGACACTTGATGTGCGTTGGCTGTGTCTGCCTGCTCCAGTGAAGAGAGAAACGGGAAATCATCTTGGTAGAGGCAACAAAGCAAAAGCGAGGCAGGATTGACATCTGCTCAACAGAGACGGATTCCCTGCGCTGACACAGTTCACAGTTACACGAGAAGCAATCTGAGCGGTCCGTCGACCGGAGACGTGTTTCCCAAGAGGTCGTTTAGCGAGTGAACAGCAGTGTGCGCGACTTTCAGGAGTGTGCCTGGAAAGTGCCAGAATCACCAGGAGCATCTGTGCAAAAGCTGCTGCCTCTGTGACCGCATTGAGGCACGTTCGCGTGTCTGCGAGTATATAGACGGCTCTTTCGCGTTCACTCCGAGGGAAACGGTCCGCTATTGCTTCTGTGCGCACAGACGCGATTCCCTTGTCTCTTGCGAACACAGGGAACTCTGTGCATCCAAATCTACAGGCTAAGGACGCGTCTGCATATGTTTTGGTGAACAATCGAGTGTGCGTGTTCTGACAGCTGCCTCTATGCAGACGTCTCCACAGAGCCACTTCTGAATGCCCCGCAGCCCAGGACTGAATGGATACACTAACAAGTGCACCGGTGTGAGCAACCACATATGCAGAAGGACGTCTTTCATCTCACAGAAGCGCGAACGTCTTGGCGTTCAAGCACATGGCAGAAACAAGGTGTGAACAGATGAGCTGCTGCTATTTTCTCCGTTCGGCATGCTTCGTTGTAGCTCTCTTGCCGGTCGCCGGCTTAGCGGCTTGCTTTGCGCGACTAGCTCTGGGGAGAGAAGGAGATAGCGCCGGAAACCTCGCCTTTTGCCTTCTTCGGCGCTGGAACCTGGTTGCTGCGCCTTCTCTTTGTCCATGTGCACACACACGATTCCTCAGCGAAAACCATGCAGAAACCTTTCCACGAGCACCCAGGGATGTGCACCCAGCACCACGTGCACGCACACGCAGCTAGAGAAAAGCACCTACCTTTTCACACACTGATGCCTAAGCAAACGCGTGGCCACACACACGCACACATCCGCAAGCGCGCCTACTCCCATCTATTGAGGGAAAGACGGACGAGCTCTTTGGTTGCTCTTCACAGGCTTGTCCCTGATCTATAGCTGAGGGCAAACACTTGTGTGCTTGTGGGAGAGCCTGTGTCTTTCCTGGAAGCGTTTGGGAGTTTTGCTCAGACGCGTGTTTCCTCAAGTTCAAGAATCAAGATCTAGGATACCTGCAGACAGGTGCCTGTTTGTGTGGAGACAGTCTGTTTGAAACTGTGTTCCTCAGCGCCCGCTCTTTCTCCCCGTCGCTCCACACGCCTGGGAGTCCCTTTCTTTCTCTCCACAAGCACGTGTGTTGACTTCGTCGCACATGTGCATCTGCACAAGCGTTGAGCTCAGCAGAGCGTGTCTCTTGACACTTGATGTGCGTTGGCTGTGTCTGCCTGCTCCAGTGAAGAGAGAAACGGGAAATCATCTTGGTAGAGGCAACAAAGCAAAGGCGAGGCAGGATTGACATCTGCTCAACAGAGACGGATTCCCTGCGCTGACACAGTTCACAGTTACACGAGAAGCAATCTGAGCGGTCCGTCGACCGGAGACGTGTTTCCCAAGAGGTCGTTTAGCGAGTGAACAGCAGTGTGCGCGACTTTCAGGAGTGTGCCTGGAAAGTGCCAGAATCACCAGGAGCATCTGTGCAAAAGCTGCTGCCTCTGTGACCGCATTGAGGCACGTTCGCGTGTCTGCGAGTATATAGACGGCTCTTTCGCGTTCACTCCGAGGGAAACGGTCCGCTATTGCTTCTGTGCGCACAGACGCGATTCCCTTGTCTCTTGCGAACACAGGGAACTCTGTGCATCCAAATCTACAGGCTAAGGACGCGTCTGCATATGTTTTGGTGAACAATCGAGTGTGCGTGTTCTGACAGCTGCCTCTATGCAGACGTCTCCACAGAGCCACTTCTGAATGCCCCGCAGCCCAGGACTGAATGGATACACTAACAAGTGCACCGGTGTGAGCAACCACATATGCAGAAGGACGTCTTTCATCTCACAGAAGCGCGAACGTCTTGGCGTTCAAGCACATGGCAGAAACAAGGTGTGAACAGATGAGCTGCTGCTATTTTCTCCGTTCGGCATGCTTCGTTGTAGCTCTCTTGCCGGTCGCCGGCTTAGCGGCTTGCTTTGCGCGACTAGCTCTGGGGAGAGAAGGAGATAGCGCCGGAAACCTCGCCTTTTGCCTTCTTCGGCGCTGGAACCTGGTTGCTGCGCCTTCTCTTTGTCCATGTGCACACACACGATTCCTCAGCGAAAACCATGCAGAAACCTTTCCACGAGCACCCAGGGATGTGCACCCAGCACCACGTGCACGCACACGCAGCTAGAGAAAAGCACCTACCTTTTCACACACTGATGCCTAAGCAAACGCGTGGCCACACACACGCACACATCCGCAAGCGCGCCTACTCCCATCTACTGAGAGAAAGACGGACGAGCTCTTTGGTTGCTCTTCACAGGCTTGTCCCTGATCTATAGCTGAGGGCAAACACTTGTGTGCTTGTGGGAGAGCCTGTGTCTTTCCTGGAAGCGTTTGGGAGTTTTGCTCAGACGCGTGTTTCCTCAAGTTCAAGAATCAAGATCTAGGATACCTGCAGACAGGTGCCTGTTTGTGTGGAGACAGTCTGTTTGAAACTGTGCTCCTCAGCGCCCGCTCTTTCTCCCCGTCGCTCCACACGCCTGGGAGTCCCTTTCTTTCTCTCCACAAGCACGTGTGTTGACTTCGTCGCACATGTGCATCTGCACAAGCGTTGAGCTCAGCAGAGCGTGTCTCTTGACACTTGATGTGCGTTGGCTGTGTCTGCCTGCTCCAGTGAAGAGAGAAACGGGAAATCATCTTGGTAGAGGCAACAAAGCAAAGGCGAGGCAGGATTGACATCTGCTCAACAGAGACGGATTCCCTGCGCTGACACAGTTCACAGTTACACGAGAAGCAATCTGAGCGGTCCGTCGACCGGAGACGTGTTTCCCAAGAGGTCGTTTAGCGAGTGAACAGCAGTGTGCGCGACTTTCAGGAGTGTGCCTGGAAAGTGCCAGAATCACCAGGAGCATCTGTGCAAAAGCTGCTGCCTCTGTGACCGCATTGAGGCACGTTCGCGTGTCTGCGAGTATATAGACGGCTCTTTCGCGTTCACTCCGAGGGAAACGGTCCGCTATTGCTTCTGTGCGCACAGACGCGATTCCCTTGTCTCTTGCGAACACAGGGAACTCTGTGCATCCAAATCTACAGGCTAAGGACGCGTCTGCATATGTTTTGGTGAACAATCGAGTGTGCGTGTTCTGACAGCTGCCTCTATGCAGACGTCTCCACAGAGCCACTTCTGAATGCCCCGCAGCCCAGGACTGAATGGATACACTAACAAGTGCACCGGTGTGAGCAACCACATATGCAGAAGGACGTCTTTCATCTCACAGAAGCGCGAACGTCTTGGCGTTCAAGCACATGGCAGAAACAAGGTGTGAACAGATGAGCTGCTGCTATTTTCTCCGTTCGGCATGCTTCGTTGTAGCTCTCTTGCCGGTCGCCGGCTTAGCGGCTTGCTTTGCGCGACTAGCTCTGGGGAGAGAAGGAGATAGCGCCGGAAACCTCGCCTTTTGCCTTCTTCGGCGCTGGAACCTGGTTGCTGCGCCTTCTCTTTGTCCATGTGCACACACACGATTCCTCAGCGAAAACCATGCAGAAACCTTTCCACGAGCACCCAGGGATGTGCACCCAGCACCACGTGCACGCACACGCAGCTAGAGAAAAGCACCTACCTTTTCACACACTGATGCCTAAGCAAACGCGTGGCCACACACACGCACACATCCGCAAGCGCGCCTACTCCCATCTATTGAGGGAAAGACGGACGAGCTCTTTGGTTGCTCTTCACAGGCTTGTCCCTGATCTATAGCTGAGGGCAAACACTTGTGTGCTTGTGGGAGAGCCTGTGTCTTTCCTGGAAGCGTTTGGGAGTTTTGCTCAGACGCGTGTTTCCTCAAGTTCAAGAATCAAGATCTAGGATACCTGCAGACAGGTGCCTGTTTGTGTGGAGACAGTCTGTTTGAAACTGTGTTCCTCAGCGCCCGCTCTTTCTCCCCGTCGCTCCACACGCCTGGGAGTCCCTTTCTTTCTCTCCACAAGCACGTGTGTTGACTTCGTCGCACATGTGCATCTGCACAAGCGTTGAGCTCAGCAGAGCGTGTCTCTTGACACTTGATGTGCGTTGGCTGTGTCTGCCTGCTCCAGTGAAGAGAGAAACGGGAAATCATCTTGGTAGAGGCAACAAAGCAAAGGCGAGGCAGGATTGACATCTGCTCAACAGAGACGGATTCCCTGCGCTGACACAGTTCACAGTTACACGAGAAGCAATCTGAGCGGTCCGTCGACCGGAGACGTGTTTCCCAAGAGGTCGTTTAGCGAGTGAACAGCAGTGTGCGCGACTTTCAGGAGTGTGCCTGGAAAGTGCCAGAATCACCAGGAGCATCTGTGCAAAAGCTGCTGCCTCTGTGACCGCATTGAGGCACGTTCGCGTGTCTGCGAGTATATAGACGGCTCTTTCGCGTTCACTCCGAGGGAAACGGTCCGCTATTGCTTCTGTGCGCACAGACGCGATTCCCTTGTCTCTTGCGAACACAGGGAACTCTGTGCATCCAAATCTACAGGCTAAGGACGCGTCTGCATATGTTTTGGTGAACAATCGAGTGTGCGTGTTCTGACAGCTGCCTCTATGCAGACGTCTCCACAGAGCCACTTCTGAATGCCCCGCAGCCCAGGACTGAATGGATACACTAACAAGTGCACCGGTGTGAGCAACCACATATGCAGAAGGACGTCTTTCATCTCACAGAAGCGCGAACGTCTTGGCGTTCAAGCACATGGCAGAAACAAGGTGTGAACAGATGAGCTGCTGCTATTTTCTCCGTTCGGCATGCTTCGTTGTAGCTCTCTTGCCGGTCGCCGGCTTAGCGGCTTGCTTTGCGCGACTAGCTCTGGGGAGAGAAGGAGATAGCGCCGGAAACCTCGCCTTTTGCCTTCTTCGGCGCTGGAACCTGGTTGCTGCGCCTTCTCTTTGTCCATGTGCACACACACGATTCCTCAGCGAAAACCATGCAGAAACCTTTCCACGAGCACCCAGGGATGTGCACCCAGCACCACGTGCACGCACACGCAGCTAGAGAAAAGCACCTACCTTTTCACACACTGATGCCTAAGCAAACGCGTGGCCACACACACGCACACATCCGCAAGCGCGCCTACTCCCATCTATTGAGGGAAAGACGGACGAGCTCTTTGGTTGCTCTTCACAGGCTTGTCCCTGATCTATAGCTGAGGGCAAACACTTGTGTGCTTGTGGGAGAGCCTGTGTCTTTCCTGGAAGCGTTTGGGAGTTTTGCTCAGACGCGTGTTTCCTCAAGTTCAAGAATCAAGATCTAGGATACCTGCAGACAGGTGCCTGTTTGTGTGGAGACAGTCTGTTTGAAACTGTGTTCCTCAGCGCCCGCTCTTTCTCCCCGTCGCTCCACACGCCTGGGAGTCCCTTTCTTTCTCTCCACAAGCACGTGTGTTGACTTCGTCGCACATGTGCATCTGCACAAGCGTTGAGCTCAGCAGAGCGTGTCTCTTGACACTTGATGTGCGTTGGCTGTGTCTGCCTGCTCCAGTGAAGAGAGAAACGGGAAATCATCTTGGTAGAGGCAACAAAGCAAAGGCGAGGCAGGATTGACATCTGCTCAACAGAGACGGATTCCCTGCGCTGACACAGTTCACAGTTACACGAGAAGCAATCTGAGCGGTCCGTCGACCGGAGACGTGTTTCCCAAGAGGTCGTTTAGCGAGTGAACAGCAGTGTGCGCGACTTTCAGGAGTGTGCCTGGAAAGTGCCAGAATCACCAGGAGCATCTGTGCAAAAGCTGCTGCCTCTGTGACCGCATTGAGGCACGTTCGCGTGTCTGCGAGTATATAGACGGCTCTTTCGCGTTCACTCCGAGGGAAACGGTCCGCTATTGCTTCTGTGCGCACAGACGCGATTCCCTTGTCTCTTGCGAACACAGGGAACTCTGTGCATCCAAATCTACAGGCTAAGGACGCGTCTGCATATGTTTTGGTGAACAATCGAGTGTGCGTGTTCTGACAGCTGCCTCTATGCAGACGTCTCCACAGAGCCACTTCTGAATGCCCCGCAGCCCAGGACTGAATGGATACACTAACAAGTGCACCGGTGTGAGCAACCACATATGCAGAAGGACGTCTTTCATCTCACAGAAGCGCGAACGTCTTGGCGTTCAAGCACATGGCAGAAACAAGGTGTGAACAGATGAGCTGCTGCTATTTTCTCCGTTCGGCATGCTTCGTTGTAGCTCTCTTGCCGGTCGCCGGCTTAGCGGCTTGCTTTGCGCGACTAGCTCTGGGGAGAGAAGGAGATAGCGCCGGAAACCTCGCCTTTTGCCTTCTTCGGCGCTGGAACCTGGTTGCTGCGCCTTCTCTTTGTCCATGTGCACACACACGATTCCTCAGCGAAAACCATGCAGAAACCTTTCCACGAGCACCCAGGGATGTGCACCCAGCACCACGTGCACGCACACGCAGCTAGAGAAAAGCACCTACCTTTTCACACACTGATGCCTAAGCAAACGCGTGGCCACACACACGCACACATCCGCAAGCGCGCCTACTCCCATCTACTGAGAGAAAGACGGACGAGCTCTTTGGTTGCTCTTCACAGGCTTGTCCCTGATCTATAGCTGAGGGCAAACACTTGTGTGCTTGTGGGAGAGCCTGTGTCTTTCCTGGAAGCGTTTGGGAGTTTTGCTCAGACGCGTGTTTCCTCAAGTTCAAGAATCAAGATCTAGGATACCTGCAGACAGGTGCCTGTTTGTGTGGAGACAGTCTGTTTGAAACTGTGCTCCTCAGCGCCCGCTCTTTCTCCCCGTCGCTCCACACGCCTGGGAGTCCCTTTCTTTCTCTCCACAAGCACGTGTGTTGACTTCGTCGCACATGTGCATCTGCACAAGCGTTGAGCTCAGCAGAGCGTGTCTCTTGACACTTGATGTGCGTTGGCTGTGTCTGCCTGCTCCAGTGAAGAGAGAAACGGGAAATCATCTTGGTAGAGGCAACAAAGCAAAAGCGAGGCAGGATTGACATCTGCTCAACAGAGACGGATTCCCTGCGCTGACACAGTTCACAGTTACACGAGAAGCAATCTGAGCGGTCCGTCGACCGGAGACGTGTTTCCCAAGAGGTCGTTTAGCGAGTGAACAGCAGTGTGCGCGACTTTCAGGAGTGTGCCTGGAAAGTGCCAGAATCACCAGGAGCATCTGTGCAAAAGCTGCTGCCTCTGTGACCGCATTGAGGCACGTTCGCGTGTCTGCGAGTATATAGACGGCTCTTTCGCGTTCACTCCGAGGGAAACGGTCCGCTATTGCTTCTGTGCGCACAGACGCGATTCCCTTGTCTCTTGCGAACACAGGGAACTCTGTGCATCCAAATCTACAGGCTAAGGACGCGTCTGCATATGTTTTGGTGAACAATCGAGTGTGCGTGTTCTGACAGCTGCCTCTATGCAGACGTCTCCACAGAGCCACTTCTGAATGCCCCGCAGCCCAGGACTGAATGGATACACTAACAAGTGCACCGGTGTGAGCAACCACATATGCAGAAGGACGTCTTTCATCTCACAGAAGCGCGAACGTCTTGGCGTTCAAGCACATGGCAGAAACAAGGTGTGAACAGATGAGCTGCTGCTATTTTCTCCGTTCGGCATGCTTCGTTGTAGCTCTCTTGCCGGTCGCCGGCTTAGCGGCTTGCTTTGCGCGACTAGCTCTGGGGAGAGAAGGAGATAGCGCCGGAAACCTCGCCTTTTGCCTTCTTCGGCGCTGGAACCTGGTTGCTGCGCCTTCTCTTTGTCCATGTGCACACACACGATTCCTCAGCGAAAACCATGCAGAAACCTTTCCACGAGCACCCAGGGATGTGCACCCAGCACCACGTGCACGCACACGCAGCTAGAGAAAAGCACCTACCTTTTCACACACTGATGCCTAAGCAAACGCGTGGCCACACACACGCACACATCCGCAAGCGCGCCTACTCCCATCTATTGAGGGAAAGACGGACGAGCTCTTTGGTTGCTCTTCACAGGCTTGTCCCTGATCTATAGCTGAGGGCAAACACTTGTGTGCTTGTGGGAGAGCCTGTGTCTTTCCTGGAAGCGTTTGGGAGTTTTGCTCAGACGCGTGTTTCCTCAAGTTCAAGAATCAAGATCTAGGATACCTGCAGACAGGTGCCTGTTTGTGTGGAGACAGTCTGTTTGAAACTGTGCTCCTCAGCGCCCGCTCTTTCTCCCCGTCGCTCCACACGCCTGGGAGTCCCTTTCTTTCTCTCCACAAGCACGTGTGTTGACTTCGTCGCACATGTGCATCTGCACAAGCGTTGAGCTCAGCAGAGCGTGTCTCTTGACACTTGATGTGCGTTGGCTGTGTCTGCCTGCTCCAGTGAAGAGAGAAACGGGAAATCATCTTGGTAGAGGCAACAAAGCAAAAGCGAGGCAGGATTGACATCTGCTCAACAGAGACGGATTCCCTGCGCTGACACAGTTCACAGTTACACGAGAAGCAATCTGAGCGGTCCGTCGACCGGAGACGTGTTTCCCAAGAGGTCGTTTAGCGAGTGAACAGCAGTGTGCGCGACTTTCAGGAGTGTGCCTGGAAAGTGCCAGAATCACCAGGAGCATCTGTGCAAAAGCTGCTGCCTCTGTGACCGCATTGAGGCACGTTCGCGTGTCTGCGAGTATATAGACGGCTCTTTCGCGTTCACTCCGAGGGAAACGGTCCGCTATTGCTTCTGTGCGCACAGACGCGATTCCCTTGTCTCTTGCGAACACAGGGAACTCTGTGCATCCAAATCTACAGGCTAAGGACGCGTCTGCATATGTTTTGGTGAACAATCGAGTGTGCGTGTTCTGACAGCTGCCTCTATGCAGACGTCTCCACAGAGCCACTTCTGAATGCCCCGCAGCCCAGGACTGAATGGATACACTAACAAGTGCACCGGTGTGAGCAACCACATATGCAGAAGGACGTCTTTCATCTCACAGAAGCGCGAACGTCTTGGCGTTCAAGCACATGGCAGAAACAAGGTGTGAACAGATGAGCTGCTGCTATTTTCTCCGTTCGGCATGCTTCGTTGTAGCTCTCTTGCCGGTCGCCGGCTTAGCGGCTTGCTTTGCGCGACTAGCTCTGGGGAGAGAAGGAGATAGCGCCGGAAACCTCGCCTTTTGCCTTCTTCGGCGCTGGAACCTGGTTGCTGCGCCTTCTCTTTGTCCATGTGCACACACACGATTCCTCAGCGAAAACCATGCAGAAACCTTTCCACGAGCACCCAGGGATGTGCACCCAGCACCACGTGCACGCACACGCAGCTAGAGAAAAGCACCTACCTTTTCACACACTGATGCCTAAGCAAACGCGTGGCCACACACACGCACACATCCGCAAGCGCGCCTACTCCCATCTATTGAGGGAAAGACGGACGAGCTCTTTGGTTGCTCTTCACAGGCTTGTCCCTGATCTATAGCTGAGGGCAAACACTTGTGTGCTTGTGGGAGAGCCTGTGTCTTTCCTGGAAGCGTTTGGGAGTTTTGCTCAGACGCGTGTTTCCTCAAGTTCAAGAATCAAGATCTAGGATACCTGCAGACAGGTGCCTGTTTGTGTGGAGACAGTCTGTTTGAAACTGTGCTCCTCAGCGCCCGCTCTTTCTCCCCGTCGCTCCACACGCCTGGGAGTCCCTTTCTTTCTCTCCACAAGCACGTGTGTTGACTTCGTCGCACATGTGCATCTGCACAAGCGTTGAGCTCAGCAGAGCGTGTCTCTTGACACTTGATGTGCGTTGGCTGTGTCTGCCTGCTCCAGTGAAGAGAGAAACGGGAAATCATCTTGGTAGAGGCAACAAAGCAAAAGCGAGGCAGGATTGACATCTGCTCAACAGAGACGGATTCCCTGCGCTGACACAGTTCACAGTTACACGAGAAGCAATCTGAGCGGTCCGTCGACCGGAGACGTGTTTCCCAAGAGGTCGTTTAGCGAGTGAACAGCAGTGTGCGCGACTTTCAGGAGTGTGCCTGGAAAGTGCCAGAATCACCAGGAGCATCTGTGCAAAAGCTGCTGCCTCTGTGACCGCATTGAGGCACGTTCGCGTGTCTGCGAGTATATAGACGGCTCTTTCGCGTTCACTCCGAGGGAAACGGTCCGCTATTGCTTCTGTGCGCACAGACGCGATTCCCTTGTCTCTTGCGAACACAGGGAACTCTGTGCATCCAAATCTACAGGCTAAGGACGCGTCTGCATATGTTTTGGTGAACAATCGAGTGTGCGTGTTCTGACAGCTGCCTCTATGCAGACGTCTCCACAGAGCCACTTCTGAATGCCCCGCAGCCCAGGACTGAATGGATACACTAACAAGTGCACCGGTGTGAGCAACCACATATGCAGAAGGACGTCTTTCATCTCACAGAAGCGCGAACGTCTTGGCGTTCAAGCACATGGCAGAAACAAGGTGTGAACAGATGAGCTGCTGCTATTTTCTCCGTTCGGCATGCTTCGTTGTAGCTCTCTTGCCGGTCGCCGGCTTAGCGGCTTGCTTTGCGCGACTAGCTCTGGGGAGAGAAGGAGATAGCGCCGGAAACCTCGCCTTTTGCCTTCTTCGGCGCTGGAACCTGGTTGCTGCGCCTTCTCTTTGTCCATGTGCACACACACGATTCCTCAGCGAAAACCATGCAGAAACCTTTCCACGAGCACCCAGGGATGTGCACCCAGCACCACGTGCACGCACACGCAGCTAGAGAAAAGCACCTACCTTTTCACACACTGATGCCTAAGCAAACGCGTGGCCACACACACGCACACATCCGCAAGCGCGCCTACTCCCATCTACTGAGAGAAAGACGGACGAGCTCTTTGGTTGCTCTTCACAGGCTTGTCCCTGATCTATAGCTGAGGGCAAACACTTGTGTGCTTGTGGGAGAGCCTGTGTCTTTCCTGGAAGCGTTTGGGAGTTTTGCTCAGACGCGTGTTTCCTCAAGTTCAAGAATCAAGATCTAGGATACCTGCAGACAGGTGCCTGTTTGTGTGGAGACAGTCTGTTTGAAACTGTGCTCCTCAGCGCCCGCTCTTTCTCCCCGTCGCTCCACACGCCTGGGAGTCCCTTTCTTTCTCTCCACAAGCACGTGTGTTGACTTCGTCGCACATGTGCATCTGCACAAGCGTTGAGCTCAGCAGAGCGTGTCTCTTGACACTTGATGTGCGTTGGCTGTGTCTGCCTGCTCCAGTGAAGAGAGAAACGGGAAATCATCTTGGTAGAGGCAACAAAGCAAAAGCGAGGCAGGATTGACATCTGCTCAACAGAGACGGATTCCCTGCGCTGACACAGTTCACAGTTACACGAGAAGCAATCTGAGCGGTCCGTCGACCGGAGACGTGTTTCCCAAGAGGTCGTTTAGCGAGTGAACAGCAGTGTGCGCGACTTTCAGGAGTGTGCCTGGAAAGTGCCAGAATCACCAGGAGCATCTGTGCAAAAGCTGCTGCCTCTGTGACCGCATTGAGGCACGTTCGCGTGTCTGCGAGTATATAGACGGCTCTTTCGCGTTCACTCCGAGGGAAACGGTCCGCTATTGCTTCTGTGCGCACAGACGCGATTCCCTTGTCTCTTGCGAACACAGGGAACTCTGTGCATCCAAATCTACAGGCTAAGGACGCGTCTGCATATGTTTTGGTGAACAATCGAGTGTGCGTGTTCTGACAGCTGCCTCTATGCAGACGTCTCCACAGAGCCACTTCTGAATGCCCCGCAGCCCAGGACTGAATGGATACACTAACAAGTGCACCGGTGTGAGCAACCACATATGCAGAAGGACGTCTTTCATCTCACAGAAGCGCGAACGTCTTGGCGTTCAAGCACATGGCAGAAACAAGGTGTGAACAGATGAGCTGCTGCTATTTTCTCCGTTCGGCATGCTTCGTTGTAGCTCTCTTGCCGGTCGCCGGCTTAGCGGCTTGCTTTGCGCGACTAGCTCTGGGGAGAGAAGGAGATAGCGCCGGAAACCTCGCCTTTTGCCTTCTTCGGCGCTGGAACCTGGTTGCTGCGCCTTCTCTTTGTCCATGTGCACACACACGATTCCTCAGCGAAAACCATGCAGAAACCTTTCCACGAACACCCAGGGATGTGCACCCAGCACCACGTGCACGCACACGCAGCTAGAGAAAAGCACCTACCTTTTCACACACTGATGCCTAAGCAAACGCGTGGCCACACACACGCACACATCCGCAAGCGCGCCTACTCCCATCTATTGAGGGAAAGACGGACGAGCTCTTTGGTTGCTCTTCACAGGCTTGTCCCTGATCTATAGCTGAGGGCAAACACTTGTGTGCTTGTGGGAGAGCCTGTGTCTTTCCTGGAAGCGTTTGGGAGTTTTGCTCAGACGCGTGTTTCCTCAAGTTCAAGAATCAAGATCTAGGATACCTGCAGACAGGTGCCTGTTTGTGTGGAGACAGTCTGTTTGAAACTGTGTTCCTCAGCGCCCGCTCTTTCTCCCCGTCGCTCCACACGCCTGGGAGTCCCTTTCTTTCTCTCCACAAGCACGTGTGTTGACTTCGTCGCACATGTGCATCTGCACAAGCGTTGAGCTCAGCAGAGCGTGTCTCTTGACACTTGATGTGCGTTGGCTGTGTCTGCCTGCTCCAGTGAAGAGAGAAACGGGAAATCATCTTGGTAGAGGCAACAAAGCAAAAGCGAGGCAGGATTGACATCTGCTCAACAGAGACGGATTCCCTGCGCTGACACAGTTCACAGTTACACGAGAAGCAATCTGAGCGGTCCGTCGACCGGAGACGTGTTTCCCAAGAGGTCGTTTAGCGAGTGAACAGCAGTGTGCGCGACTTTCAGGAGTGTGCCTGGAAAGTGCCAGAATCACCAGGAGCATCTGTGCAAAAGCTGCTGCCTCTGTGACCGCATTGAGGCACGTTCGCGTGTCTGCGAGTATATAGACGGCTCTTTCGCGTTCACTCCGAGGGAAACGGTCCGCTATTGCTTCTGTGCGCACAGACGCGATTCCCTTGTCTCTTGCGAACACAGGGAACTCTGTGCATCCAAATCTACAGGCTAAGGACGCGTCTGCATATGTTTTGGTGAACAATCGAGTGTGCGTGTTCTGACAGCTGCCTCTATGCAGACGTCTCCACAGAGCCACTTCTGAATGCCCCGCAGCCCAGGACTGAATGGATACACTAACAAGTGCACCGGTGTGAGCAACCACATATGCAGAAGGACGTCTTTCATCTCACAGAAGCGCGAACGTCTTGGCGTTCAAGCACATGGCAGAAACAAGGTGTGAACAGATGAGCTGCTGCTATTTTCTCCGTTCGGCATGCTTCGTTGTAGCTCTCTTGCCGGTCGCCGGCTTAGCGGCTTGCTTTGCGCGACTAGCTCTGGGGAGAGAAGGAGATAGCGCCGGAAACCTCGCCTTTTGCCTTCTTCGGCGCTGGAACCTGGTTGCTGCGCCTTCTCTTTGTCCATGTGCACACACACGATTCCTCAGCGAAAACCATGCAGAAACCTTTCCACGAGCACCCAGGGATGTGCACCCAGCACCACGTGCACGCACACGCAGCTAGAGAAAAGCACCTACCTTTTCACACACTGATGCCTAAGCAAACGCGTGGCCACACACACGCACACATCCGCAAGCGCGCCTACTCCCATCTACTGAGAGAAAGACGGACGAGCTCTTTGGTTGCTCTTCACAGGCTTGTCCCTGATCTATAGCTGAGGGCAAACACTTGTGTGCTTGTGGGAGAGCCTGTGTCTTTCCTGGAAGCGTTTGGGAGTTTTGCTCAGACGCGTGTTTCCTCAAGTTCAAGAATCAAGATCTAGGATACCTGCAGACAGGTGCCTGTTTGTGTGGAGACAGTCTGTTTGAAACTGTGCTCCTCAGCGCCCGCTCTTTCTCCCCGTCGCTCCACACGCCTGGGAGTCCCTTTCTTTCTCTCCACAAGCACGTGTGTTGACTTCGTCGCACATGTGCATCTGCACAAGCGTTGAGCTCAGCAGAGCGTGTCTCTTGACACTTGATGTGCGTTGGCTGTGTCTGCCTGCTCCAGTGAAGAGAGAAACGGGAAATCATCTTGGTAGAGGCAACAAAGCAAAAGCGAGGCAGGATTGACATCTGCTCAACAGAGACGGATTCCCTGCGCTGACACAGTTCACAGTTACACGAGAAGCAATCTGAGCGGTCTGTCGACCGGAGACGTGTTTCCCAAGAGGTCGTTTAGCGAGTGAACAGCAGTGTGCGCGACTTTCAGGAGTGTGCCTGGAAAGTGCCAGAATCACCAGGAGCATCTGTGCAAAAGCTGCTGCCTCTGTGACCGCATTGAGGCACGTTCGCGTGTCTGCGAGTATATAGACGGCTCTTTCGCGTTCACTCCGAGGGAAACGGTCCGCTATTGCTTCTGTGCGCACAGACGCGATTCCCTTGTCTCTTGCGAACACAGGGAACTCTGTGCATCCAAATCTACAGGCTAAGGACGCGTCTGCATATGTTTTGGTGAACAATCGAGTGTGCGTGTTCTGACAGCTGCCTCTATGCAGACGTCTCCACAGAGCCACTTCTGAATGCCCCGCAGCCCAGGACTGAATGGATACACTAACAAGTGCACCGGTGTGAGCAACCACATATGCAGAAGGACGTCTTTCATCTCACAGAAGCGCGAACGTCTTGGCGTTCAAGCACATGGCAGAAACAAGGTGTGAACAGATGAGCTGCTGCTATTTTCTCCGTTCGGCATGCTTCGTTGTAGCTCTCTTGCCGGTCGCCGGCTTAGCGGCTTGCTTTGCGCGACTAGCTCTGGGGAGAGAAGGAGATAGCGCCGGAAACCTCGCCTTTTGCCTTCTTCGGCGCTGGAACCTGGTTGCTGCGCCTTCTCTTTGTCCATGTGCACACACACGATTCCTCAGCGAAAACCATGCAGAAACCTTTCCACGAGCACCCAGGGATGTGCACCCAGCACCACGTGCACGCACACGCAGCTAGAGAAAAGCACCTACCTTTTCACACACTGATGCCTAAGCAAACGCGTGGCCACACACACGCACACATCCGCAAGCGCGCCTACTCCCATCTATTGAGGGAAAGACGGACGAGCTCTTTGGTTGCTCTTCACAGGCTTGTCCCTGATCTATAGCTGAGGGCAAACACTTGTGTGCTTGTGGGAGAGCCTGTGTCTTTCCTGGAAGCGTTTGGGAGTTTTGCTCAGACGCGTGTTTCCTCAAGTTCAAGAATCAAGATCTAGGATACCTGCAGACAGGTGCCTGTTTGTGTGGAGACAGTCTGTTTGAAACTGTGTTCCTCAGCGCCCGCTCTTTCTCCCCGTCGCTCCACACGCCTGGGAGTCCCTTTCTTTCTCTCCACAAGCACGTGTGTTGACTTCGTCGCACATGTGCATCTGCACAAGCGTTGAGCTCAGCAGAGCGTGTCTCTTGACACTTGATGTGCGTTGGCTGTGTCTGCCTGCTCCAGTGAAGAGAGAAACGGGAAATCATCTTGGTAGAGGCAACAAAGCAAAAGCGAGGCAGGATTGACATCTGCTCAACAGAGACGGATTCCCTGCGCTGACACAGTTCACAGTTACACGAGAAGCAATCTGAGCGGTCCGTCGACCGGAGACGTGTTTCCCAAGAGGTCGTTTAGCGAGTGAACAGCAGTGTGCGCGACTTTCAGGAGTGTGCCTGGAAAGTGCCAGAATCACCAGGAGCATCTGTGCAAAAGCTGCTGCCTCTGTGACCGCATTGAGGCACGTTCGCGTGTCTGCGAGTATATAGACGGCTCTTTCGCGTTCACTCCGAGGGAAACGGTCCGCTATTGCTTCTGTGCGCACAGACGCGATTCCCTTGTCTCTTGCGAACACAGGGAACTCTGTGCATCCAAATCTACAGGCTAAGGACGCGTCTGCATATGTTTTGGTGAACAATCGAGTGTGCGTGTTCTGACAGCTGCCTCTATGCAGACGTCTCCACAGAGCCACTTCTGAATGCCCCGCAGCCCAGGACTGAATGGATACACTAACAAGTGCACCGGTGTGAGCAACCACATATGCAGAAGGACGTCTTTCATCTCACAGAAGCGCGAACGTCTTGGCGTTCAAGCACATGGCAGAAACAAGGTGTGAACAGATGAGCTGCTGCTATTTTCTCCGTTCGGCATGCTTCGTTGTAGCTCTCTTGCCGGTCGCCGGCTTAGCGGCTTGCTTTGCGCGACTAGCTCTGGGGAGAGAAGGAGATAGCGCCGGAAACCTCGCCTTTTGCCTTCTTCGGCGCTGGAACCTGGTTGCTGCGCCTTCTCTTTGTCCATGTGCACACACACGATTCCTCAGCGAAAACCATGCAGAAACCTTTCCACGAGCACCCAGGGATGTGCACCCAGCACCACGTGCACGCACACGCAGCTAGAGAAAAGCACCTACCTTTTCACACACTGATGCCTAAGCAAACGCGTGGCCACACACACGCACACATCCGCAAGCGCGCCTACTCCCATCTACTGAGAGAAAGACGGACGAGCTCTTTGGTTGCTCTTCACAGGCTTGTCCCTGATCTATAGCTGAGGGCAAACACTTGTGTGCTTGTGGGAGAGCCTGTGTCTTTCCTGGAAGCGTTTGGGAGTTTTGCTCAGACGCGTGTTTCCTCAAGTTCAAGAATCAAGATCTAGGATACCTGCAGACAGGTGCCTGTTTGTGTGGAGACAGTCTGTTTGAAACTGTGCTCCTCAGCGCCCGCTCTTTCTCCCCGTCGCTCCACACGCCTGGGAGTCCCTTTCTTTCTCTCCACAAGCACGTGTGTTGACTTCGTCGCACATGTGCATCTGCACAAGCGTTGAGCTCAGCAGAGCGTGTCTCTTGACACTTGATGTGCGTTGGCTGTGTCTGCCTGCTCCAGTGAAGAGAGAAACGGGAAATCATCTTGGTAGAGGCAACAAAGCAAAAGCGAGGCAGGATTGACATCTGCTCAACAGAGACGGATTCCCTGCGCTGACACAGTTCACAGTTACACGAGAAGCAATCTGAGCGGTCCGTCGACCGGAGACGTGTTTCCCAAGAGGTCGTTTAGCGAGTGAACAGCAGTGTGCGCGACTTTCAGGAGTGTGCCTGGAAAGTGCCAGAATCACCAGGAGCATCTGTGCAAAAGCTGCTGCCTCTGTGACCGCATTGAGGCACGTTCGCGTGTCTGCGAGTATATAGACGGCTCTTTCGCGTTCACTCCGAGGGAAACGGTCCGCTATTGCTTCTGTGCGCACAGACGCGATTCCCTTGTCTCTTGCGAACACAGGGAACTCTGTGCATCCAAATCTACAGGCTAAGGACGCGTCTGCATATGTTTTGGTGAACAATCGAGTGTGCGTGTTCTGACAGCTGCCTCTATGCAGACGTCTCCACAGAGCCACTTCTGAATGCCCCGCAGCCCAGGACTGAATGGATACACTAACAAGTGCACCGGTGTGAGCAACCACATATGCAGAAGGACGTCTTTCATCTCACAGAAGCGCGAACGTCTTGGCGTTCAAGCACATGGCAGAAACAAGGTGTGAACAGATGAGCTGCTGCTATTTTCTCCGTTCGGCATGCTTCGTTGTAGCTCTCTTGCCGGTCGCCGGCTTAGCGGCTTGCTTTGCGCGACTAGCTCTGGGGAGAGAAGGAGATAGCGCCGGAAACCTCGCCTTTTGCCTTCTTCGGCGCTGGAACCTGGTTGCTGCGCCTTCTCTTTGTCCATGTGCACACACACGATTCCTCAGCGAAAACCATGCAGAAACCTTTCCACGAGCACCCAGGGATGTGCACCCAGCACCACGTGCACGCACACGCAGCTAGAGAAAAGCACCTACCTTTTCACACACTGATGCCTAAGCAAACGCGTGGCCACACACACGCACACATCCGCAAGCGCGCCTACTCCCATCTATTGAGGGAAAGACGGACGAGCTCTTTGGTTGCTCTTCACAGGCTTGTCCCTGATCTATAGCTGAGGGCAAACACTTGTGTGCTTGTGGGAGAGCCTGTGTCTTTCCTGGAAGCGTTTGGGAGTTTTGCTCAGACGCGTGTTTCCTCAAGTTCAAGAATCAAGATCTAGGATACCTGCAGACAGGTGCCTGTTTGTGTGGAGACAGTCTGTTTGAAACTGTGTTCCTCAGCGCCCGCTCTTTCTCCCCGTCGCTCCACACGCCTGGGAGTCCCTTTCTTTCTCTCCACAAGCACGTGTGTTGACTTCGTCGCACATGTGCATCTGCACAAGCGTTGAGCTCAGCAGAGCGTGTCTCTTGACACTTGATGTGCGTTGGCTGTGTCTGCCTGCTCCAGTGAAGAGAGAAACGGGAAATCATCTTGGTAGAGGCAACAAAGCAAAGGCGAGGCAGGATTGACATCTGCTCAACAGAGACGGATTCCCTGCGCTGACACAGTTCACAGTTACACGAGAAGCAATCTGAGCGGTCCGTCGACCGGAGACGTGTTTCCCAAGAGGTCGTTTAGCGAGTGAACAGCAGTGTGCGCGACTTTCAGGAGTGTGCCTGGAAAGTGCCAGAATCACCAGGAGCATCTGTGCAAAAGCTGCTGCCTCTGTGACCGCATTGAGGCACGTTCGCGTGTCTGCGAGTATATAGACGGCTCTTTCGCGTTCACTCCGAGGGAAACGGTCCGCTATTGCTTCTGTGCGCACAGACGCGATTCCCTTGTCTCTTGCGAACACAGGGAACTCTGTGCATCCAAATCTACAGGCTAAGGACGCGTCTGCATATGTTTTGGTGAACAATCGAGTGTGCGTGTTCTGACAGCTGCCTCTATGCAGACGTCTCCACAGAGCCACTTCTGAATGCCCCGCAGCCCAGGACTGAATGGATACACTAACAAGTGCACCGGTGTGAGCAACCACATATGCAGAAGGACGTCTTTCATCTCACAGAAGCGCGAACGTCTTGGCGTTCAAGCACATGGCAGAAACAAGGTGTGAACAGATGAGCTGCTGCTATTTTCTCCGTTCGGCATGCTTCGTTGTAGCTCTCTTGCCGGTCGCCGGCTTAGCGGCTTGCTTTGCGCGACTAGCTCTGGGGAGAGAAGGAGATAGCGCCGGAAACCTCGCCTTTTGCCTTCTTCGGCGCTGGAACCTGGTTGCTGCGCCTTCTCTTTGTCCATGTGCACACACACGATTCCTCAGCGAAAACCATGCAGAAACCTTTCCACGAGCACCCAGGGATGTGCACCCAGCACCACGTGCACGCACACGCAGCTAGAGAAAAGCACCTACCTTTTCACACACTGATGCCTAAGCAAACGCGTGGCCACACACACGCACACATCCGCAAGCGCGCCTACTCCCATCTACTGAGAGAAAGACGGACGAGCTCTTTGGTTGCTCTTCACAGGCTTGTCCCTGATCTATAGCTGAGGGCAAACACTTGTGTGCTTGTGGGAGAGCCTGTGTCTTTCCTGGAAGCGTTTGGGAGTTTTGCTCAGACGCGTGTTTCCTCAAGTTCAAGAATCAAGATCTAGGATACCTGCAGACAGGTGCCTGTTTGTGTGGAGACAGTCTGTTTGAAACTGTGCTCCTCAGCGCCCGCTCTTTCTCCCCGTCGCTCCACACGCCTGGGAGTCCCTTTCTTTCTCTCCACAAGCACGTGTGTTGACTTCGTCGCACATGTGCATCTGCACAAGCGTTGAGCTCAGCAGAGCGTGTCTCTTGACACTTGATGTGCGTTGGCTGTGTCTGCCTGCTCCAGTGAAGAGAGAAACGGGAAATCATCTTGGTAGAGGCAACAAAGCAAAAGCGAGGCAGGATTGACATCTGCTCAACAGAGACGGATTCCCTGCGCTGACACAGTTCACAGTTACACGAGAAGCAATCTGAGCGGTCCGTCGACCGGAGACGTGTTTCCCAAGAGGTCGTTTAGCGAGTGAACAGCAGTGTGCGCGACTTTCAGGAGTGTGCCTGGAAAGTGCCAGAATCACCAGGAGCATCTGTGCAAAAGCTGCTGCCTCTGTGACCGCATTGAGGCACGTTCGCGTGTCTGCGAGTATATAGACGGCTCTTTCGCGTTCACTCCGAGGGAAACGGTCCGCTATTGCTTCTGTGCGCACAGACGCGATTCCCTTGTCTCTTGCGAACACAGGGAACTCTGTGCATCCAAATCTACAGGCTAAGGACGCGTCTGCATATGTTTTGGTGAACAATCGAGTGTGCGTGTTCTGACAGCTGCCTCTATGCAGACGTCTCCACAGAGCCACTTCTGAATGCCCCGCAGCCCAGGACTGAATGGATACACTAACAAGTGCACCGGTGTGAGCAACCACATATGCAGAAGGACGTCTTTCATCTCACAGAAGCGCGAACGTCTTGGCGTTCAAGCACATGGCAGAAACAAGGTGTGAACAGATGAGCTGCTGCTATTTTCTCCGTTCGGCATGCTTCGTTGTAGCTCTCTTGCCGGTCGCCGGCTTAGCGGCTTGCTTTGCGCGACTAGCTCTGGGGAGAGAAGGAGATAGCGCCGGAAACCTCGCCTTTTGCCTTCTTCGGCGCTGGAACCTGGTTGCTGCGCCTTCTCTTTGTCCATGTGCACACACACGATTCCTCAGCGAAAACCATGCAGAAACCTTTCCACGAGCACCCAGGGATGTGCACCCAGCACCACGTGCACGCACACGCAGCTAGAGAAAAGCACCTACCTTTTCACACACTGATGCCTAAGCAAACGCGTGGCCACACACACGCACACATCCGCAAGCGCGCCTACTCCCATCTATTGAGGGAAAGACGGACGAGCTCTTTGGTTGCTCTTCACAGGCTTGTCCCTGATCTATAGCTGAGGGCAAACACTTGTGTGCTTGTGGGAGAGCCTGTGTCTTTCCTGGAAGCGTTTGGGAGTTTTGCTCAGACGCGTGTTTCCTCAAGTTCAAGAATCAAGATCTAGGATACCTGCAGACAGGTGCCTGTTTGTGTGGAGACAGTCTGTTTGAAACTGTGTTCCTCAGCGCCCGCTCTTTCTCCCCGTCGCTCCACACGCCTGGGAGTCCCTTTCTTTCTCTCCACAAGCACGTGTGTTGACTTCGTCGCACATGTGCATCTGCACAAGCGTTGAGCTCAGCAGAGCGTGTCTCTTGACACTAGATGTGCGTTGGCTGTGTCTGCCTGCTCCAGTGAAGAGAGAAACGGGAAATCATCTTGGTAGAGGCAACAAAGCAAAGGCGAGGCAGGATTGACATCTGCTCAACAGAGACGGATTCCCTGCGCTGACACAGTTCACAGTTACACGAGAAGCAATCTGAGCGGTCCGTCGACCGGAGACGTGTTTCCCAAGAGGTCGTTTAGCGAGTGAACAACAGTGTGCGCGACTTTCAGGAGTGTGCCTGGAAAGTGCCAGAATCACCAGGAGCATCTGTGCAAAAGCTGCTGCCTCTGTGACCGCATTGAGGCACGTTCGCGTGTCTGCGAGTATATAGACGGCTCTTTCGCGTTCACTCCGAGGGAAACGGTCCGCTATTGCTTCTGTGCGCACAGACGCGATTCCCTTGTCTCTTGCGAACACAGGGAACTCTGTGCATCCAAATCTACAGGCTAAGGACGCGTCTGCATATGTTTTGGTGAACAATCGAGTGTGCGTGTTCTGACAGCTGCCTCTATGCAGACGTCTCCACAGAGCCACTTCTGAATGCCCCGCAGCCCAGGACTGAATGGATACACTAACAAGTGCACCGGTGTGAGCAACCACATATGCAGAAGGACGTCTTTCATCTCACAGAAGCGCGAACGTCTTGGCGTTCAAGCACATGGCAGAAACAAGGTGTGAACAGATGAGCTGCTGCTATTTTCTCCGTTCGGCATGCTTCGTTGTAGCTCTCTTGCCGGTCGCCGGCTTAGCGGCTTGCTTTGCGCGACTAGCTCTGGGGAGAGAAGGAGATAGCGCCGGAAACCTCGCCTTTTGCCTTCTTCGGCGCTGGAACCTGGTTGCTGCGCCTTCTCTTTGTCCATGTGCACACACACGATTCCTCAGCGAAAACCATGCAGAAACCTTTCCACGAGCACCCAGGGATGTGCACCCAGCACCACGTGCACGCACACGCAGCTAGAGAAAAGCACCTACCTTTTCACACACTGATGCCTAAGCAAACGCGTGGCCACACACACGCACACATCCGCAAGCGCGCCTACTCCCATCTACTGAGAGAAAGACGGACGAGCTCTTTGGTTGCTCTTCACAGGCTTGTCCCTGATCTATAGCTGAGGGCAAACACTTGTGTGCTTGTGGGAGAGCCTGTGTCTTTCCTGGAAGCGTTTGGGAGTTTTGCTCAGACGCGTGTTTCCTCAAGTTCAAGAATCAAGATCTAGGATACCTGCAGACAGGTGCCTGTTTGTGTGGAGACAGTCTGTTTGAAACTGTGCTCCTCAGCGCCCGCTCTTTCTCCCCGTCGCTCCACACGCCTGGGAGTCCCTTTCTTTCTCTCCACAAGCACGTGTGTTGACTTCGTCGCACATGTGCATCTGCACAAGCGTTGAGCTCAGCAGAGCGTGTCTCTTGACACTTGATGTGCGTTGGCTGTGTCTGCCTGCTCCAGTGAAGAGAGAAACGGGAAATCATCTTGGTAGAGGCAACAAAGCAAAAGCGAGGCAGGATTGACATCTGCTCAACAGAGACGGATTCCCTGCGCTGACACAGTTCACAGTTACACGAGAAGCAATCTGAGCGGTCCGTCGACCGGAGACGTGTTTCCCAAGAGGTCGTTTAGCGAGTGAACAGCAGTGTGCGCGACTTTCAGGAGTGTGCCTGGAAAGTGCCAGAATCACCAGGAGCATCTGTGCAAAAGCTGCTGCCTCTGTGACCGCATTGAGGCACGTTCGCGTGTCTGCGAGTATATAGACGGCTCTTTCGCGTTCACTCCGAGGGAAACGGTCCGCTATTGCTTCTGTGCGCACAGACGCGATTCCCTTGTCTCTTGCGAACACAGGGAACTCTGTGCATCCAAATCTACAGGCTAAGGACGCGTCTGCATATGTTTTGGTGAACAATCGAGTGTGCGTGTTCTGACAGCTGCCTCTATGCAGACGTCTCCACAGAGCCACTTCTGAATGCCCCGCAGCCCAGGACTGAATGGATACACTAACAAGTGCACCGGTGTGAGCAACCACATATGCAGAAGGACGTCTTTCATCTCACAGAAGCGCGAACGTCTTGGCGTTCAAGCACATGGCAGAAACAAGGTGTGAACAGATGAGCTGCTGCTATTTTCTCCGTTCGGCATGCTTCGTTGTAGCTCTCTTGCCGGTCGCCGGCTTAGCGGCTTGCTTTGCGCGACTAGCTCTGGGGAGAGAAGGAGATAGCGCCGGAAACCTCGCCTTTTGCCTTCTTCGGCGCTGGAACCTGGTTGCTGCGCCTTCTCTTTGTCCATGTGCACACACACGATTCCTCAGCGAAAACCATGCAGAAACCTTTCCACGAGCACCCAGGGATGTGCACCCAGCACCACGTGCACGCACACGCAGCTAGAGAAAAGCACCTACCTTTTCACACACTGATGCCTAAGCAAACGCGTGGCCACACACACGCACACATCCGCAAGCGCGCCTACTCCCATCTACTGAGAGAAAGACGGACGAGCTCTTTGGTTGCTCTTCACAGGCTTGTCCCTGATCTATAGCTGAGGGCAAACACTTGTGTGCTTGTGGGAGAGCCTGTGTCTTTCCTGGAAGCGTTTGGGAGTTTTGCTCAGACGCGTGTTTCCTCAAGTTCAAGAATCAAGATCTAGGATACCTGCAGACAGGTGCCTGTTTGTGTGGAGACAGTCTGTTTGAAACTGTGCTCCTCAGCGCCCGCTCTTTCTCCCCGTCGCTCCACACGCCTGGGAGTCCCTTTCTTTCTCTCCACAAGCACGTGTGTTGACTTCGTCGCACATGTGCATCTGCACAAGCGTTGAGCTCAGCAGAGCGTGTCTCTTGACACTTGATGTGCGTTGGCTGTGTCTGCCTGCTCCAGTGAAGAGAGAAACGGGAAATCATCTTGGTAGAGGCAACAAAGCAAAAGCGAGGCAGGATTGACATCTGCTCAACAGAGACGGATTCCCTGCGCTGACACAGTTCACAGTTACACGAGAAGCAATCTGAGCGGTCCGTCGACCGGAGACGTGTTTCCCAAGAGGTCGTTTAGCGAGTGAACAGCAGTGTGCGCGACTTTCAGGAGTGTGCCTGGAAAGTGCCAGAATCACCAGGAGCATCTGTGCAAAAGCTGCTGCCTCTGTGACCGCATTGAGGCACGTTCGCGTGTCTGCGAGTATATAGACGGCTCTTTCGCGTTCACTCCGAGGGAAACGGTCCGCTATTGCTTCTGTGCGCACAGACGCGATTCCCTTGTCTCTTGCGAACACAGGGAACTCTGTGCATCCAAATCTACAGGCTAAGGACGCGTCTGCATATGTTTTGGTGAACAATCGAGTGTGCGTGTTCTGACAGCTGCCTCTATGCAGACGTCTCCACAGAGCCACTTCTGAATGCCCCGCAGCCCAGGACTGAATGGATACACTAACAAGTGCACCGGTGTGAGCAACCACATATGCAGAAGGACGTCTTTCATCTCACAGAAGCGCGAACGTCTTGGCGTTCAAGCACATGGCAGAAACAAGGTGTGAACAGATGAGCTGCTGCTATTTTCTCCGTTCGGCATGCTTCGTTGTAGCTCTCTTGCCGGTCGCCGGCTTAGCGGCTTGCTTTGCGCGACTAGCTCTGGGGAGAGAAGGAGATAGCGCCGGAAACCTCGCCTTTTGCCTTCTTCGGCGCTGGAACCTGGTTGCTGCGCCTTCTCTTTGTCCATGTGCACACACACGATTCCTCAGCGAAAACCATGCAGAAACCTTTCCACGAGCACCCAGGGATGTGCACCCAGCACCACGTGCACGCACACGCAGCTAGAGAAAAGCACCTACCTTTTCACACACTGATGCCTAAGCAAACGCGTGGCCACACACACGCACACATCCGCAAGCGCGCCTACTCCCATCTATTGAGGGAAAGACGGACGAGCTCTTTGGTTGCTCTTCACAGGCTTGTCCCTGATCTATAGCTGAGGGCAAACACTTGTGTGCTTGTGGGAGAGCCTGTGTCTTTCCTGGAAGCGTTTGGGAGTTTTGCTCAGACGCGTGTTTCCTCAAGTTCAAGAATCAAGATCTAGGATACCTGCAGACAGGTGCCTGTTTGTGTGGAGACAGTCTGTTTGAAACTGTGTTCCTCAGCGCCCGCTCTTTCTCCCCGTCGCTCCACACGCCTGGGAGTCCCTTTCTTTCTCTCCACAAGCACGTGTGTTGACTTCGTCGCACATGTGCATCTGCACAAGCGTTGAGCTCAGCAGAGCGTGTCTCTTGACACTTGATGTGCGTTGGCTGTGTCTGCCTGCTCCAGTGAAGAGAGAAACGGGAAATCATCTTGGTAGAGGCAACAAAGCAAAAGCGAGGCAGGATTGACATCTGCTCAACAGAGACGGATTCCCTGCGCTGACACAGTTCACAGTTACACGAGAAGCAATCTGAGCGGTCCGTCGACCGGAGACGTGTTTCCCAAGAGGTCGTTTAGCGAGTGAACAGCAGTGTGCGCGACTTTCAGGAGTGTGCCTGGAAAGTGCCAGAATCACCAGGAGCATCTGTGCAAAAGCTGCTGCCTCTGTGACCGCATTGAGGCACGTTCGCGTGTCTGCGAGTATATAGACGGCTCTTTCGCGTTCACTCCGAGGGAAACGGTCCGCTATTGCTTCTGTGCGCACAGACGCGATTCCCTTGTCTCTTGCGAACACAGGGAACTCTGTGCATCCAAATCTACAGGCTAAGGACGCGTCTGCATATGTTTTGGTGAACAATCGAGTGTGCGTGTTCTGACAGCTGCCTCTATGCAGACGTCTCCACAGAGCCACTTCTGAATGCCCCGCAGCCCAGGACTGAATGGATACACTAACAAGTGCACCGGTGTGAGCAACCACATATGCAGAAGGACGTCTTTCATCTCACAGAAGCGCGAACGTCTTGGCGTTCAAGCACATGGCAGAAACAAGGTGTGAACAGATGAGCTGCTGCTATTTTCTCCGTTCGGCATGCTTCGTTGTAGCTCTCTTGCCGGTCGCCGGCTTAGCGGCTTGCTTTGCGCGACTAGCTCTGGGGAGAGAAGGAGATAGCGCCGGAAACCTCGCCTTTTGCCTTCTTCGGCGCTGGAACCTGGTTGCTGCGCCTTCTCTTTGTCCATGTGCACACACACGATTCCTCAGCGAAAACCATGCAGAAACCTTTCCACGAGCACCCAGGGATGTGCACCCAGCACCACGTGCACGCACACGCAGCTAGAGAAAAGCACCTACCTTTTCACACACTGATGCCTAAGCAAACGCGTGGCCACACACACGCACACATCCGCAAGCGCGCCTACTCCCATCTATTGAGGGAAAGACGGACGAGCTCTTTGGTTGCTCTTCACAGGCTTGTCCCTGATCTATAGCTGAGGGCAAACACTTGTGTGCTTGTGGGAGAGCCTGTGTCTTTCCTGGAAGCGTTTGGGAGTTTTGCTCAGACGCGTGTTTCCTCAAGTTCAAGAATCAAGATCTAGGATACCTGCAGACAGGTGCCTGTTTGTGTGGAGACAGTCTGTTTGAAACTGTGTTCCTCAGCGCCCGCTCTTTCTCCCCGTCGCTCCACACGCCTGGGAGTCCCTTTCTTTCTCTCCACAAGCACGTGTGTTGACTTCGTCGCACATGTGCATCTGCACAAGCGTTGAGCTCAGCAGAGCGTGTCTCTTGACACTTGATGTGCGTTGGCTGTGTCTGCCTGCTCCAGTGAAGAGAGAAACGGGAAATCATCTTGGTAGAGGCAACAAAGCAAAAGCGAGGCAGGATTGACATCTGCTCAACAGAGACGGATTCCCTGCGCTGACACAGTTCACAGTTACACGAGAAGCAATCTGAGCGGTCCGTCGACCGGAGACGTGTTTCCCAAGAGGTCGTTTAGCGAGTGAACAGCAGTGTGCGCGACTTTCAGGAGTGTGCCTGGAAAGTGCCAGAATCACCAGGAGCATCTGTGCAAAAGCTGCTGCCTCTGTGACCGCATTGAGGCACGTTCGCGTGTCTGCGAGTATATAGACGGCTCTTTCGCGTTCACTCCGAGGGAAACGGTCCGCTATTGCTTCTGTGCGCACAGACGCGATTCCCTTGTCTCTTGCGAACACAGGGAACTCTGTGCATCCAAATCTACAGGCTAAGGACGCGTCTGCATATGTTTTGGTGAACAATCGAGTGTGCGTGTTCTGACAGCTGCCTCTATGCAGACGTCTCCACAGAGCCACTTCTGAATGCCCCGCAGCCCAGG